>NC_080408.1:34395441-34711323 GCF_030265065.1 Corythoichthys intestinalis | reverse complement strand
ATTGAACAATGTATTAGTGATGCACGATAATACATTTTTCCCATACCGATAACCGATAATTTCCTCCTCGTTCCAACCGATAACCGATAATGTCAAGCCGATAATTCTATTCAAATATTTATGTAAAATTTTAAAGTATGCACAAGAGAAAATATTACTGTGCAAAAATATAATTTATTGCTCTTTTTTTCAACTTGAAACGT
Organism: Corythoichthys intestinalis; assembly: GCF_030265065.1. Classification (NCBI taxonomy): domain Eukaryota; kingdom Metazoa; phylum Chordata; class Actinopteri; order Syngnathiformes; family Syngnathidae; genus Corythoichthys; species Corythoichthys intestinalis. The sequence continues at coordinate 34,711,120 of NC_080408.1, read as the reverse complement.
GAACAAGTAGTAAATTCCGACATCTGAATAAAGGCAGATTGTCTGACATTGTATAATGGTAAACCTTTGGCAACAATTACTTACAGAGTAAATACCTAAGTTACACAAAATGCCTTTAAAAGTAAGCCATTCCTAACATATAACATTAATACACTGCAAAAACATAACCCCTTAAAACTAGTTAAATTCCCTTGTTTTCAGTGTAAATCTATTTGGAAATAAGTGAAATCATCTGCCAGCACTTCAAGTATATTTCACTCAGATTTCTTGAAGAAACATAGCTAGTTGAAAATAAGCGTTTATTTTAAGCGATAAATTATTATACTTAATCCTAATAAAAACTTGCCAGAAATGTTCTTTATTCAAGAATAGGTATTGTTCAAAACATTATTTGAAAGCAAATTTTTCTTGATTTAGGTGAAAAATGACATTTTTTAAAGATGTATGGGCTTAATAAGAACAAATGGCAATATTTACTTCAAGTAAGTGGAATAATCTGGCACATTCATCTGTTAACTAGTCTTTAACACTCAAAACAAGATGGGGAAAATTATTTGACTAGATTTAAGAAGAATGATCTGATTAAGACATCATGAATTTACAGTGTACTGAATGCATTACTGACTGGCTGACTTCTTTGTGTAGTTTGGTGCATGTTACAATTATCATCTAACCACTGTGCCGTCATGGTAAGCATGCTTACTTGACATCACTTGTCCAAATGTCCGTGGTAAAACTGATGTGATCGGCATGTTTTTCACGAAGAATGGTGGTTGTATAAACTCCATTATTTTTTTACCCAGGGCTTGGGCTCTCGGGTCACTTCGGTAAAAAAATACGTCTCTCGTCTGGCATCCTCTCCTGCCTGTGCCCTTCAGTCCATCCGGCCACCAAATTAGCACCCGCGCCAGGCCTCTGTCGGGCCGTAGTGCTCGATGAGTTGAACCGGCGGCAGCTACGTTCGTACCGGATATCCGCCCGCCCCGGCCGGCTCGCTGTGGTATATTCGGGGCCTGGCTCTGCTCCGGACAGAGGCACGTGCCTCGCGTCCCGCATGCCGTGGGGTAACACTCAAGAAACCGGGGTGTTTGCCGGAGGTCCCGACGCTGGGGAACCGGGTTCGGCCTGCCGGACCGGCCAGAGCGGCGGACTGCATCGGAAGACGGTTCTAGTCGACTATCGTCTCATGTCGGTGTTTAGCCTTAGATGGAAGTTTACCACTGGTGCTGCGTCACCAGTAGGTGAATGGCGAGATAGTGTAAAGCGCTTTGAGCGCCTTGAGAGGTGGAAAAGCGCTATATAAGTATAACACCATTTACCCACTTTGGGCTGCATTCCCAAACAACCCAACTCCGGGAAGGCCACAGCGTCTCTGTATCGTCAAAAGCCCCGTAGCTTAGCTTAGTTTGTGTTTAGTATAGTTTTAGCATTCATGCTAGCAGCAGCCTTGTATTCTTTCCAAAAATCTTTGTGATGCAGTTTTAAATGGCTGCTGGGTTAGTGGTGTTGAATGAGGACGCTTTCTTTCCGCCTCGTGGAACTTCTGCAGTGCATGTTTTGCGGATGGCGAGACAGTCGTTTATTTCACTCACGGAAAAATCAACCCACACTCGTGAGAGCTGCCATGATATCAAACTGCATCAACCCTGTTGTGTAACGCCGCCTCCTCTTTGACGCCATACTCCCACAGGGGCTTCAGGGAGAGGAGGAGTTGAGGAAGTGGGGATGCAGAAGTGGACAAAACTGCTTCGGTTGCGCACATTTGGAGGCTAAATCAAGTATATAATTATCGGATTGCATTATAGGTTGAAATTTTTTTATCTGGATTATCTTGTATGATGTCATAATTGCCATTATCGGCCGATAATTATCGGTAACCGATATTATAGTGCGTATTTAGAATGTACGCATTTATTTATTATCCAATGAACACACTAACAATCAAAATAGTGGGTTTTGACGAGTGCTGACACATTAAACAAATCCAGTCGATTTTAATAGTTCAGTTTAACAGTTAAAATACCGGAATTTGCAGACTATAAACCGCAACTTTTTTCCTTTACTTTGAACCCTGCAGTCATTTATGGAATTTTTACAGGCTAATAAGCTGAAGACTTTTGGTATAAATATCTGAAATACAATGTTGATACTTGCGGATTGTAGTCAACTGCGGTTTATATATAAACAAATACAGCTTTCTTGTAAAATATTGAAGGTGTGACCTGTAGCCGGGGGCGCCTTCTAGTCCAAAAATTATATATTTCGCCATCAAGGGCAGAGTGTTGTTCATCTTATTTAAAAAAAGTAATTAATTACAGTTACAAATTACTTCTCCCAAAAAGTTACCGTAATTTCCCGAATATAACGCGCACTTTTTTTCCCCCAAAATCAACTTGTAAAACCAAGGTGCGCATTATAAACGGGTACATGGATAGAGACAGAAATATATATATTTTACATATATATATAAACCGATTTTTTTTTATTGACACGGCCACGTTGTGTTGAAGAAACGTATGTGGCGACCCGTTGCCGACCATTACGGTACGTGACGTCACCATTTTGTTTCGGTAATACTTCACTCTAATCAGCCGAATGATTTCGTCTGTGTTAAATTCAGCTTTTTTCACTCTTCATAAAGCACATAATTTAGTTTCTTGAACTCATTTGAGTCAACGTTTATTGCAGCTCCGCAACTCGGACCATAACAAATGTAAGCACACAGACTTCCTGTGTCCGTCAACTATATCTGTCCCTCGGGAAACTCAAACCCAAATAACAATAGTTCATATTGTTACTGTCGTGTTGACAGCGATGTGCTCTCACGGATTTCCGACTTACATTCTCACTTTCATTTTACCGTATCAATCCATGGAAGAAACATTTATTCATCATGATGAAACGAGCAAGTTATGCTGCAGCCTTTAAAAGAAAAGTCACATCTGTTTTGTTTTGTTTTCTCCTAGATTCTGATAAGTTGGAGAAGTTGTCAAATCATATTACTACCGTAAATATTGTCAGTTTATGGTAATGTTTTGAACTACCAATGTGCTATGCTTGTGCTGTGTTTCACCAGTCAGTAAAATGACATTTCTGTAACTGTACACGAGTTCTGTTTTCTTGTATTCTTCTATTTATTGGTGCTAAAATTAGGGTGCGCGTTATAAACGGGTACAATAATTTTCCCTAGATTTTACAAGTAAATTTGGGGTGCGCATTATACACGGGTGCGCCTTATATTCGGGAAATTACGGTAATTGAGTTAGTAACTCAGTTACCTCAAGGTAAGAGTAATTAGTTATTCATTAAACTAACTGACATTAGTTTTCCTGTTCTACACGTTATAGATCCATTCTATAACGTCTTTCACATCAAAACGCTTAGGGCAAGTGACTATTTTTTGGTAATAAAAACAAAAACAAATTATGATTATATTGTGGCATCTACAAGGACAACACCCACTTGGTGATGATAGTGGATACTGAACAGGAAAACAGTCCATTATTTTCAATTAATTGTACCCACCTGAACGCCACGAACTGTATGTAAAACGTTTCCCGAGCGTTTAACATGACGCTCGCCACGCTAAACACTAATTCTAGCGAGGACGCGAATGTTATGCTAAAGCTCCGAGCCACCTAGCATCGCGTTGGCAACAGCGTCACGACCCCCTTCCCCTCCGCCACTCTCCCGCTCTGCTCTCTCCGTGTCTCTTATACATATCTCGCGTCATTCAACCAACGTAGTAACGCATAGTAACGCACGCCTTTACATCGTCAGTAACGGTAACGGTGTTGCAAAGATGGTAAAAGTAATAAATTAGATTATTCACTACTGGCAGCATATGTGATCAAATTATTTCATTTAGTTTACCTTTAAAGTGCCTGTGACAGCATAAAAAATCTTAAGTAGCATTATTATGTCAATTAGCAGTGTTGGGAAAGTTCATTTTCTACATGAACTAGTTCAAATTGCAGTTCACAAATTTTAAAATGAACTGTTCAGTTCATAGTTCATAATTCAAAATTTTGAACTTAAGTTCATGGTTCCAAAAAAATGAACTTTTGTAGTTCAGTTCTTTTTGTTCGCCAAAAATTGTTGCAAGCTATTATTGGCAGTGTCCATATAGAACCACAGACAGCAATTCATGTATCCTTTTTAATATTGAAACTATGTGTCAGATTCATCTTCATATTCAATTGCAAATCCTTGTCCAACCAGGGTTTACACTAGCAATGAGTGGGCAGCCCTCAGATTACTGGGATTTCCATGCTTTGCTGCCACTCATTCAGTCCACACAATAGCAGCTCTACAGCTTTTATTAACAGTATATTTTCATAAGCATAAGCAAAACCTTGCTGCTATTGTGCTGCTACAATATACTGCAGAACTAGGTTGTCTAGCTGCGGCTGTGAGAGACAGAAAACGGGGCCACTCTGGTATGCTGTTAGCGGTATTTGGGTGGCAGAGGTACTGTTCTGGCCATCCGTTGCCGTCTCTTTCTTGATCGCACATGCTCGCAGTCGCAGATACCTAGCAAGGCTTGTCGCATGCTTTATTTCGATGTGCCGTTTAAGGTTGGCTAAAGACTTACCGACGTACGGACGGTCTTCTTCAATCCAGGTGGACAAAGTTTACAAGTAAATGTTATATTTTTGCCATCCGGGTCGGTACTGACTTTTTCGTAAAACTCTTTTAAATGCTGGTACTGTGTAGAAAGTTGCTCTGAGCGGGCCGGGTTTCGAGAGATGCCAGCTTCTGTGTCCATGCTGCCGTTGTTGTGATGACGTATTTGCTTAAACAATACGGCCGTGACAGGCAGCTTGGGTTGCCAGGTTGGATAATTTTCCGCTATTAAGGTTAATTTTTTTATTGTGTGTTTTTAGCCTATGGCTTTATATGCAGTTTTGTCGGTAAGGCTCTAAATGTGATAAACTCATGAACGAAGTTATGCGCACCGCTCACAACCGCTAGAATGAGCGCGTTCACAGTAACGTTCATGAGACAGAAATATGATGCGTTCAATTCACGTTCGCTGAAAATATGAACGTGTTCATGAACGATCGTTTATTGAACGCGTTCATGCACAACACTGTCAATTAGAATCCTATTTTGAGACGATTCGACTGTATAAAACAATTTGGCAAAGCGCAGATGACGAGAAATTAGTCTTTTAATCTGCCGTTTATCCCCACCTGTCATTATGGCGCGCTAGCGTCCCCAGCTAGATGATGACATTGGCAGAGTCACGATTTCATCTGATTTAGAATTCAGCCCATTGAGGGGGAAGATTCAGAATGAGGAAACTGCGACAGAGCAGCAAAATGTCATGATTGCTTCAATCTCTCTACTCCAATATTTTTACAGGATATTCTTCTTATTTAAGTATTTTCCCCAATTGCTAAATAAATGGTATGGTCATGATAAAGAACAAGCTTGTGCTAAATGGAATAAGAAATATAAATAATGCATTTATTCAGTACGACAGGGCAAAATTACTGAACAATGGTCAAACCTGCCGACTTCTTCCTATTCCGAATTTTTTTTTATGCCACCATAGTTAGTCTGGCTTTTGTCCTTTCCCTGTCCTGGCTGCAGAGACGGAGGAAAGGGCGTAAACAAAACAGGAGGCGTGACAGCTAGCCGCCGTGCTAACCCGAATCGAGCAGCTTTTCGAAGTCTTATTCCCGCCTTTCGATAACGAAAAATCACACAAAACTACCCCGACTCATGTCACACACGGCGGTGGGGTTGATTGTTTTCACCGATCGGCCAGCAACTGGCGGCGAGCAAGTTACAGCTTGTCGTTCTGCTGCGGCTCCGGCAGGCAGGCAGAGAGGGGAAAGAATGAAAAGAATGAAAATAACGCTTTCTCGGTGGACAAACCGGCCGACGTCGGAGCGGGGTGCTGCCCTGGAATAAACATGCCTTTTACTGTCATAGGCACTTTAAGTGGTACTAATGATCCCTTTTCTTGTTTGATTGCCAAATACGGGCATAATCATCACAATCAGCGTTTTGCCAAATAAACCCATTTTTTGAAGCCCATGATGTGTTATATTTGGTAAGACATTACATTTTTTTTTCTCTCTTACACCGACTCCATAATTAATTAAAGAGTTGATTCTGCACTTGTGCTTTTGCAAATGGCTGAGATGGAATGAATCATTTCCTCTCCATATTAAAAAAAAAACAAAAAAACATAACGCCCCTCCTGAGAGCACTAATGGCACTAATGGGCATTGGTGTAACGGAGGAACCTTTTCCATCCTGTGGAATATTGTTCTCTCCCCGCAGATGATTGGTTTAAAAGGCCAGCGGCTGTGAACTGACTTGTGTGTGTGTGCGCACAGTGTAAATAGACAGACAAGCTGTGCTAACAAGACCGTGCATTGTGTGTGCACAGAGTGATGTGACACACACGTAGAGCAGATCGAGGCGCTAACAATGTTTTGTTAGGAGCGGCAACTATTTCTGCTCTATGTGGGAGGACACTAACAGTGTCTCTCAAGAGCCGGGCCGGCAGCAGCGGCAACAGCATCGGCAGCGGCAGCCCTCTTTGTTTTACAAGCACACACTGCACAGCCAGTATCATTCTTTTTTCCACTGATAATATGCAAATGTATCCTCTTCTGCTCCCCGCGCTCCCTTTTGGGCTTTTCAATTTGGCAAGAACCGACGAGCTCTCTCCTGAAAAGAGCGTCGCTGACACCTGGAAGGATTTTGTTTTTCTTGCATTGATTCTCGTCTCCGTTTGCGGCGTAATGGACCGAAAGTCGCAGTGATTTGATCCGAGCCGACAGCTCATTTAGATCGTCAGCGGAGCTGTCAGATGGAGCTTGTAGATCGAAACAGACGTGTGACAAATTCATGGGAAATAAATAAATAGGGCCGAGACGAGAGGTGGGAATGGAAATTCATGATATGATCATATCTGAATATTTTTCCAACAACAGCGGTTGCAGAGCGTAAAAAAATCATATTGACCTTTCAGAGACAACCTGCCTTAGTAACTGTTGCTAAGTTCGGTGAACTAAAATCAAGCTTCCATTGTTTACAGTACTTTGGAGGTTTCAAAAGTACTCCTACTATACTTAAGTAGAAATACAGATACTTGTGATAGACTACTAAACTTGTTGGTTACCATTGACGGCAACAGGCCTCCAAGCTATTTTAACTTTGAGGGCTGTCAGCCATCATTAACTGTTCAAATGAATGAAACGTCTTTCGCTCTCAATGGCAGCCAGCGAGGTAAATAAGATAGTTGAGTGATAGCTACATTTTGAGCTGAAAAGATTTCCACTCCAACTCGGACTAATGTTGATGCCTAAACACATTTCAGGACACCGAGAGACCATTAAATATCAAAGGGAAACATGCCACCAGTTTAATAGTACGTGCCATTTCTACATTCTAAGAAATCCAATTTAAGAAAAAAATTCAAATCGGAGATTTAAAATACTTTTTTATTATGTCGAAGTTTCCTGAGCGAAACATGGGCGGCACCATCTTTTACATTTTTTGCTATGGATTTCCAGTTTAGACAGATCACCATGAACTGCAGTTGAAGTAGACAAAGTTTTAAACTGCCATATAAAAGCAGTGGAACGCACGGAATCTCCAAAAATGGATTCAGCACGACGTAGATGAGACTCTGGGATTTTCTGTGCTTTGCTTGGTTGTGCGAACTCCTGGAGGCGCCTATATATGCTCAGAAGTGCTATGTTTTGAACGGCGTCCAGCCTCAAAAGCGCCGGTGTGGATCTACCTCACCATACGCCTCAGATCGAAACCAGCACCAGAGAATAAGTTAATGATGCAATTTCAACCTAAAGGATTCACCTAAAAGATTGCATTTTGTTCTTATCAATTCGTAGATTGTTCATGGACAAAATTCTAACAGTCTGTGCAGCCTGTGTTAACGTGGGATGTAGATTGATGAGCTGTCAACTTTAGTGACCAAAATGAGGCAAAATTACAAATAATATTACAGTTGCCAAATGCAGAAGGGTTGGCATGGATTAGGTTGCTACAAGGAAATACTATAAGGTAATTTTCATTTGGTTATAGTATTATGAGCTCATTACGCATGTATAAACACACATAGTATGTCATTATTTTTTATTGCAGATATTGATCAACATGATTCCATTTGTTTTTTTTTTTAAAACAATTGGCACATGTGCAAAACAGGTCAATAAATCACAATTTATAAAATTATTGGAAAAATATTAACGAAGGTGGAGCATAAATCGAGCCTTCCATCATCAAGGTACAATGCATGTACTCTCGATACATGTCATTCTACGTAAGTGTTGTTGTGAACTTGTGAGGCACATCAAGTTGTCTTCCTTTGCATAACAGCCTTTTCGACCTGTAAACAAACGAACAAAAAAAGTGTAACACTTGAATTTATGCATTTAGTGTAAAAAGCCCGTGTATGACTTGAAGTAGATGAGTTTTTGTTTTCCATTTCTTTATCGTTGAAGCTAATGCAAAGCTAATGACGTCTCAGCTGTGAAGCAATACACAGAACTGTAGTCAAATTGAACATAATGTACCTGTTATTGCTTTGTGGTGGCAATGTCTTGGTTCCATATCTGCCTTCATGAAGAAAAAAATCCCATATTCATGTATTAGGACACATTTAACTGGATGCTTCGAATATTTTGAGGTCCCTGATTGCGTTTCCATCCATTGACATTTAATCAATAAAACAAAACTATTTTGGTTGTGGCGACTCTTAGCCATTTCTTCATGTTGTTCTCCCATGTCGTGATGATGGCAGGATGATGCGGTATATCCAAATAGTCTTTTTTGAGGAATTTTGATGACTAATGCTACTCCAGCTCCACAGTTATCATGGATGGAGAAAGTGTATAACGGAAGTCGCAAGCAGAAATGCGGAAGTACCTCAGAAACTTGTCTATAGGCAAACATTATCTATCTATCATCTCTTCTTTCAGCCACAAATGCGGTCTCCCGTGTAAGAATCAGAATCAGATCAATATATTCAATCAGCAGCATGTACCAGCTTGACCAATGAGCCCACTTACAGGATCTCAAGTTTACCAAGTGAAGAAAGAACTACACTTGTATTCTAAATTGACACCAGGCAATAAAAAACTGACATGAAAGGTCATGACAAAAAAAAAACTCACACACTACCTATCATAAAAACACCAATAAAACCTTGCACACTCAACCTGAAATCCTGTACTCACACTTTAAAACCTTTTAATGCCCCCCAAAAAACATTTGGGGGGCAAACTTGCTCCCAATACCTGCACCACCATAATAACCTCCCGACTCTATATTCACACAAAACATAACAATAACCTTTATCTAACAATGATCATTAGACAATAATAATAATATCCACAGGGACTACAGTTGAAAATGTTTTTACACAAGGAGGGGGCCGATAATAGGATGTGCCGTCAAGAACAAGAAAAACATTTACTAGAGTTGTACAATAATGACTTTTTAACCGATATCCCGATATTGTCCAACTCCAAAAATCCGATACCGATATCAAACCGGTGCTAATATATGCGGTCGTGAACTTAACATACAGTTGTATGAAAATATATCTGAACCTTTTGGGTTTTCTCACATTTCTGCATAAAATCCCCATCAAATATGATCTGATCTTTGTCAAAATCACACAGATGAAATACAGTGTCTGCTTTAACTAAAACCACCCAAACATTTATAGGTTTTCATTATTTAATGAGGACGGATGCAAACAATGACAGAAGGGGGAAAATAAGTAAGTGAAACCTCTGCCTACGGAGACTTAGCAATGAAAACCAATTTTTACCAAACATTTTAAGTCAGGTGTGTGCCCAATCACTGATGAGTGGTTTAAAGCTGCCCTGCCCACTATAAAACACACACCTGGTAAGAAATGTCTCGATGAGAAGCATTGTCTGATGTGCATCATGGCTCGGTCAAAAGAGCTGTCTGAAGACCTGCAATCAAGGATTGTTGATTTGTATAAATCTGAGAAAGGATACAAAACCATCCATAAAAGTCTGGATCTTCATCAACCAACAGTCATAGAAGTTGTCTACAAGAGAGAGTTTGGCACTGTTGTTTTTCTCCCAAGGAGTGGTCGTCCACCAAAGATGACGCCAAGAGTTGAGCGCATAATACTCAGAGAGGTTAAAAAAAGAACCCTAGCATGCCTGCTAAAGACTTACAGAAATCACTGGCAGAGTCCAATATCTCTGTGCACACATCAACTATATGTAAAACTATGGCCAAGAATGGTGTTCATGGGAGGACTCCGCCGAGGAAGCCACTGCTGTCTAAAAAAAAAACATTGCTGCTCGCAAACACCAACATCAACACCTCATCCCCACTGTGAAGCACGGTGGAGGGAGCATCATGATTTGGGGCTGTTTTGCTACCTCAGGGCCTGGACAACCTGCAATCATTTATAGAAGAATTAATTCAAAAGTTTATCATGATGTTTTGCAGGAAAACCTGAGGCTATCTGTCAGACAGTTAAAGCTAAAAAAAAAAGGATGGCTGCAACAAGACAATGATCCAAAACATAGAAGTAAATCAACTTCAGAATGGTTTCAGAAGAACAAACTACACATGCTGGAGTGGCAAAGTCAAAGTCCAGACTTGAACCCCATTGAGATGCTGTGACATGACCTAAAGACAGCGATTTATGCCAGGCATCCCAGGAATCTGATTGAACTACAACGGTTTTGTAGAGAAGAATGGGCAAAGATTAGTCCTGATGGATGTGCCAGACTGATTTGCAGCTACAGGAAGCATCTGGTTGAAGTTATTGCTGCCAAAGGAGGGGCAAAATATAAAATGTGATGTTTCACTTATACATTTTTTCCTCCTTCTGTCAATGTTTGCATACTATCCTCATTAAAATATGAAAACCTATACATTTTTGGGTGGTTTTAGTTAAAGCAGACACTGTTTTTTAATCTGTGTGATTTTGACAAAGATCAAATCACATTTGATGGTGATTTTATGCAGAAACGTGAGAAATTCCAAAAGGTTTAGATACTTTTTATACCACTGTATTATAGTTAATTGTTTTGTGATGCCCCTCCGGATGCTTTAATGATAAACATAACAACTTCAAGGTTTTCCATATAAAAATTTTGTGAAAAATAAGAACATCTTCAACTGAAATTATGGAAAAAGTGCCTATATTGCACCACTATATTAATTGTTGAAATCAAAATCGTGCAAACATCTTTTTTTTGTTTTTGTTTTTTTTTCTAAATGAAGTGCAAATGCAAGTGTACAATTGTACAGTATTGGCAAATAAGGCACCTATTCTGTCCTCAATGTGTGTGAGGGTACACAAATCGATAGTTTGCGAACAATTCAGGCTCCAAAGAGAAGTCAGACGCTGGAGTTTACTGTGGTCATCTTTCTCTTGACAAGAACACTGATACTTTTTTGTAAAACTTAAAACAGCAAAATATTGTGTCAATAATATGAAGCAAAGTCACAAGTACAGCAAAGTATACACGACGTGTCGATTTGAATAGCAACTGGTAGTACAGCTTGCAGGTAATGAAATAATTTAACCACATTTTACCACAAATGCTAATAAAACGAAATATACATACATATCTCTAATACACTACACAACGCTCATGAATATAAAACTAAGGAAGAATGCGATACTTGTATAAGGCACAAACAACATGGTGAGATGACGAGAACTGCTAAAGTACACTGGCTGCAGATGTTAGCTCGTCCATTTAGATCTCTTTACTCGCAATGAGCTCACGTTGACATATGACGGCATTAGGAGAAAGTGCTGGAAGTTTTTAAAACTATTACACGTTAGCGCCAGAAGGAGGCATCAAAACACCAGAAGCACAGGCAAGCAATAAGTGGGTATTTAAGCAATGTCATATGCATATTGGCCCAAAACCGATAATGAAAAATTGATGTTGATATTACCCGATATCATTTTAAAATAATTTTATCGGTTGATATTATTGGCTCCCCGATAATATCGGACAACAATCATATTTACTGTATTTATTGGACTATAAGGCACACTTAAAATCCATTGTCCTTCCCAAAAATGGACAGTGCACTGTAAAATCAAGTGAATCCAGTGCACCCTTAAGTGGGAATTCTGGTTGTGCTTAATGACCTCAAACCCCTTCTGTTGGAGCATAACTATACCATACTGCTCTAGTAAATTGATCAGAACACACATTCATCACACCCATCAATTAAACAATAAAACAGATAGTAATTGGATGAATTAATTGGACATCTATCGCCGTCAATTGCCACGTTTACATGGAGCCAAATATTCCAATTACAATCGGAATATTTGTTCAAACCGAAAAAATGTGTTCCATATAAACACCTCATTCGGAATGAACAGGCCCAAACCGAATGGAATTTCATTCCGATTCACAGGGGTGGAATATTCCTTTTCCCAAACCGATTAGAAGTAAAATTATATCATGTAAACAGGGAAGCGGAATGGTGTCTAGTTGCGTTCTTTCTGCACATGCTCCGTACTGACGTGGTGACGTCACTTGGTGACGTAAGTAACGTCACTTGCAACATGGCTTCCAAGCACAGCGCACCTAATTGGAGTCCGGCGGAAAGATTGTATTTAATTCAAACTTTAAAAGAATTGAATATAATTGCTCGCTTAGACGGGCGTAAAACGAGGAACAGTGAACTATTTAAAAAAGTTCACGAGAGGTTACACGAAGCCGGAATAGACCGGAGCGTTGACCAAATTAGAAATCGGTGGAAAACGCTGACAACCAGCTACTACAAGGCAAAAGAGCAAAACAGCAGAAGCGGATACGACCCCACAAACACAACAAGTGGGTTAAAGTTAAAACAGCAGCACTCTGACGATCGATCTCCATGTTTTGCAACGTGACGCTTTGTTTTGATTAATCTGCGCATGTCAGACGGCAGTTGTCAAACGTCCTTTCGGAATAAAGGCAGACACATGTAAACGCTAGATCGGAATAGATGAAGTGACATGTAAACAGCTGATCTGAAAATTTCCATTCGGAATGATCTGAATCGGTATGAATAAAAGTCAGCATGTAAACGTGGCTAGTGTTGACCCATGAGTTAATCCATTAGCATTGTCTCACACACATGATGAGGTGTGTGTGTGTCGGGTCAGTCAAGCACATTCATTGTGCCGCAGAGGTAAGGCGAACCTCCCACATGGCAGCGCATCAGCCGCTGTCTGCGCCCACGGTCGTCATTATTTTAGCAAATCATCAGATATCCTTGAACGCTTGCTCGCTCTCTCTCCTCCGCCTCCTCCTCCTCTCTCTGCCTGCCTCTCTCGCTCTCTCCGTATCTCTGTAGTCTTCATTATTCTGCACCTGTCAGTAGCGGACGTCGCACACTCATCCCTCCTTCCTTTCGCGCTTTTTTTTTTTAAATTCACGTCCATGACTTCTACAAAAGACGGCAATGGGTCGGCGAAAGGCGCTCAGCAGCCGGACCAGGTAGGACCTCGTGTGCTGTACCCCTGTCTGGTCTCTGGCATGGGTTTCTCATCACATGTATGACATGAGGGTCAAGACACTTGCAAGGCACAACTTTCAAGTCAATATTTGATGAAGTTGTTGTAACCTCAGCCCTGTGGAGCAGCCTGAGTGCTCGAACAGAGCTTTAGATTTCAGGGACCTCATCAGATTTTGGAGGAGCTCTGACGTAAAAGGAGGGTTGGTGGCAAACGGAGTGGGTGTTACTGATGTGAGTCTTGATGGGAGTGCGGATGAGGCCGGAGGGAACATCGCGACTCAATGTGATGATGTACTGACGCGCGCACTTAACACAAGTGAGCTACTGGTTTGGAGCATGTCATCGCTTGGCTGGCTGCGAGGACTGCGATATACTGTAATTGTGTTTATTCAACAGCCTGACTGTTAATGTCGTAGCACAGCAGGTGTCTTGTTGACTTGTCGAAACTGTTTCAAAAACTGTGAGAGCAAGAGGCGAAAAAAACACATTGCACTTCTCTGGATGTAGATGACAAGAAGTTTTAACTCTGCATTTACTGGATGCGATTTACAAAATGGATACAAATGGGATAAAAAAAAACATATTTAATAAATGTGGTGACATGCTACTGTATATAAATCGACAATAACATTCAATAAAAAAGAAATCTGTTTGCGACCGCTTCTACACACGATCTTTTAGACATCCTGTCAGCCGTTTGTTTCTACTAGGGCTGCAGCTATCGATTATTTTATTAGTCAATTAATCGATGAACTAGTTAGTTCGAATAATCAAGTAATCAGATAAGGAACATAAAGAATTAAAATATCTGATCTGAGCCTCATACGGTATAAAAAATAAATGAGGATAGTAAGATAAGTACAACAATTGGCTAATGTACATAAAAAAATCCGCTTTTTTTTTTTTACAATGCTCTAAACAAATCGTTCAAACACATTCCCACAAAAAAAATGGCTAAATATACCTGTAAACTAAACTACGAATGCATTAAAAAACATTAGCTTGAACAAAACTTGGTCTTAGCATGGAGCAGCTGGATTTAGCCATGTGAAGTGAGTTATGTCATATTCACTGTTGCCACTAGAGGGAGTGTATCCACCCAAATCAATAAAACTAAATGCAAACACTTTCATAACAAACCATTACAACACCACTTTAATCAAACGAATACTCGAAGCAGCAAAATTTAATTAGAATCTTTTTTCTAACCGAATTACTTGAGTTAATCGATTAATCGTTGCAGCACTAGTTTCTACTAGGGTTGATCCGATCATGTTTTTTTGCTCCCGATCCGATCGTTTTAGTTTGAGTATCTGCCGATCCCGATATTTCCCGATCCGATTGCTTTTTTTGGCTCCCGATTCAATTCCGATCATTCCCTATAATTTTTCCCGATCATATACATTTTGGCAATGCATTAAGAAAAAAATGAATAAAACTCGAACGAATATATACATTCAACATACAGTACATAAGTACTGTATTTGTTTATTATGACAATAAATCCTCAAGATGGCATTTACATTATTAACATTCTTTCTGTGAGAGGGATCCAAGGATAGAAAGACTTGGGACTTTGTGTATTGTGACTAAATACTGCCATCTAGTGTATTTGTTGAGCTTTCAGTTCAGATACTGCAGCATGCCCCAAGGCATGATGGGAAAGTGGAACCATGATGGGAAGTAAAACCATGACTGAGTCATCGTAAGAATGGATATACTATCTCTGCTTGAATATAGCTTATGGTTTAAAGATAATGAATTATTGCTTCTTTGTTTCCCACATTTCTTCCAATGATAATCCTAATTATGAGGTAGATGTACGCAAGGTTTAAATTTAATGAGGGGAGGTTTCAGAAGCAGGCAAAGATCACATTACTCAATTATTGCTGAACTTTACCTTTCTATGTAGGTAAAATGGAGTCACAACAGATTTTGTGTGACAATGAATGAAAGGGTCATATATCGCAAATATTAATAGCTTAAATACTTTAACGTGACTCATTTCTAAATCAAGTAAATAACGCCCTCTTCAGGATATTTATGATAACCCAACGCTAAGCCTACCCTAAAGACAGGATGACTGTAACACAGTGGTCTCAAACCGGTCCTCAAAGGGCCGCAGGGGGTACTGGATTTCATTCCAACCAAACGAGACAAATACCTTTTCACCAATCTGGTTTCTTACAAGTGTAATCAGTTGATTGCAATCAGGTGCTGCTTATGTTAGTAGAAACCTCATTGGTTGAACTGTTTGTGCTGGATCTGTTGGAACAAAAACCAGGACCCACTGCGGCCCTTTGTGGAGTCGGTTTGAGACCGCTGCTGTAACATGTTAATTCTGTAACGTTAAAACCAATTAGAAAACGATTTATTAAAATGTATATATATTAAAAAATGACATGGCCGATATATTTTTGCCGATTCCGATACTTTGAAAATGACGTGATCGGACTAGATGCCCCGATCGATCGGCCTCCCGATCGATCGGGGCATCTCTAGTTTCTACATCCAACGATGTGCTCGAAATACGATGATTTATGACAGCGCAGCAGTTTCATTTCTCGCAAGACGGACACAAGGTGGATTTTTTTTTTGTGAGAGAAATAAACATGGGCTCCAAGAAGGTTAGTTTGGGCAGGTGGTGAAAAAAGGAAAAAAGTGACACTTGCCATTGAAATTAAGATGGAAATGACAGAAAAATATGAGTGTGGTGTGCACGTCCGTGAACTGGCCCGGCAGTACGGCCGTAGAATGTCTACGATCTCGACCTTCTCCGACCGCCGTTCGTCAGTCTTTATTAGTTAAAGTGACAAATATTATTGTAACATCGCCAAAGAAATCGCCAGCTACGTCAGGTTTTTAATAATTCATTTCAGAATTTGTGCAACACAACACGCCTACTCACCACCACAGCTGACGCCAAGAACAGAACATGAAAAGTGAAAGTAAAAATGCTAATGCACCTCTCTCGCTCTGTCACGTCAGCCATGCGGGTGTGTTCAGGTATACCACGCAAAACACGTCCGCCACATTAGAACCCGATTCATTACAATATTACGGACATTATTGTTATTATTACTATTAGTATATTATTATTCCGATTTTTATTTATAATTCACTTGTTTTGCCATGTGTGATTGCTATTTGCAATAGTATCAGCAGTATTTATTAAGGATTTAGTGTAGGTTTTTGGGCCGTAGAACGAATTAATGGAATTATAATGTAGTATTCTTATGGGAAAATCCTGCGTGCATAAGACCATTTCGACTTACAAAGAAGGTCCACGAAGGAGTAACTTCATAAGTAGAGGAAACACTGTAGTTCCATATTATGAGCAGTTTGAATCAGATTTGTTTCATATTGTGATATGTACAGTATTTGATATCGACTGAGATCATAAAAATTTCATGATTATTCATCACCCAAAATGGCCCCACCGGAGGTGGCCACATTCCTCCGTTACTGGCTCCCCCATTGGACAGCAAATAAAACGGTTCTGAAGCATACTGTATTTCCTAATAATCAGAATCACAGAATATAATTGGTCCCTGTTGAGAAATGATTTTTTTTAATAACAGTAATAATTATTTTTGTATTACAGCAAGTGTATGTATGAGTGTTTGTTACGCATACTGTAAAAATTGCCAATCAGAATCAGACTAGTTGTCTCTTTTGGAAAATTACTGTCACATAAAGCAAATACATAATTGTTTCTGTACTTGCTTTTATTTGTATATGCCAGTACTGGCTTTACCCTAGAAAATGTTTTGTTGATAACAAATGTACACTATGCCCTAAACCAGTGCTTCTCAATTACTTTCTGTTACGCTCCCCTCAGGAAGACGCAAACGTCTTGCGCCCCCCACCCCCCAAACTCTCTGCCACCAATGTAAATAGGCTATATATATGTTTGTCTAAAAAAAATAATAATACAAATAAAAAAAAAAAATAATTATGATAAGTACACCTCTGCATAGAATTGTCCTTGTTCACATAAAACAATAATAGAGATCAATTTACAATAAGTTATACTTTAACATTTTTGTTTGTAACAGAAAAGACTTAAAGTGCATCTTTGCCTAAATTAAATTTCTTTCTAAATTAAAAAAAAAAAGTCACATCCAAAGTAAACACACTCAAGGTACATTTTTTGACCATTTCATACTGAAAAATCAAATTCAATTTAATCAATAAATAATAATTAAGTTACGTTGATTAGCAACAACTCAATAGTACAATGTGCCAAACAATTTGACCCAAAAAACAAAAATGAATAGAGCAAAAACGTATTATTGTATTAGCTGCTTTGCTATGGTGTGGGGTTATTTTGCACTTCAGCAGCTTGTTATGCCACCTTTTATGATGCTAACAGTGCTTGCTGGTTTAACGATGTAACACTCACAAAGCGGGATGATTGCTAGCAATATTCGGCACATTTTTGCTGAAAAAAATCAGAGATCAATGTAATTTGCGTCTAATGTCTTTAAGTGAGGTCTTAATTGATTTGGCTTTCTGCTGTCCACTGCAAACCTTTTTTAAACACAGTAAACAGACTGGTCTTTCCTCGTCTCCCAATGTATTAAAAATCAAAGCTAAATGCTACATATGCTAGGGTGACGATATTTTGATTTCCAAAAAAGAGGACACTCAACCCGGCCTCAAGATACTTGAATTTTACTCAAAGTTCACTCAAAGATGCCTATCTCACTTTAATATATTGTAAATATATATATATATATATATATATACATATATATATATATATGCCCCTCACTCTGGATGGAAAAATGCAGTTTGAAAAAATGCAGTTTGAAAAAAAAAAAAAAAAATTATATATATATATATATATATATATATATATATATATATAATATATATATCTGTATAGAATGCAGACCCATGGAAATGTAGTCCAGTCAAGACACATACACACAGTAGGCTATGTGCCAACTAAACATTTTTATAAATTACCATCACGACAATTGTCCTTGACGAATTGTTATTCCCATTCAACTGATATTCTCATTCAATGTTCTAAATTGCACACAAACAATAACCGAAATAAACTGACAAACTATTCAACCAGCATGTTTCCAAACGTAGCAGTTCAAAACTACGTTTCCCATAATGCCTAGCGTGGTTTAGCTTACTGATAGCTAGCTGAGGCAAAAATCAAACTTTGCTATAAAAGTTTACAATCATGGGCAGCGCAACGATGTGACACCAAACGGGATCTTACAGTCAAAGCTCCGACAGAAGTCAACAGTTTCCATTATATACGTATTTATAGTAAAAAACTTAATGACTGGGCAGGCGTTGTGGCCAAATCGTCAACCCAGTAGATGGCGGTTGTGCCTCATGATAGGGGTAAACTGCCAACAAAAACAAGAAGAACTACTCCTTCCCTCCCTACTACTAGGAGCCATGTCATCGCAGGCAGGGGCTACCACCCAGCGGCGGGAGGGATTCTCTTCAAATTGGTCCCGTGAAAAATCATAAAAAACGCACATTTTTATGAATTTATAAAACCCGCCCGGACGACGAGGATACTACGTGAAAGTAGGACTTTGGTCACCCTGACATACGCCTCGTAATATTTCCTCGTCTTAGCTTTTCATATTAGCTCCTGCTGTTTGCTGTGTGCTCTTGTTTGGTTGAAAAATACTGCGTACACTTTGAAAATTAGAGCGCCACTGCCATCCACTGAGTGGATGTGCAATTTCACTTTATTCTAGTACAGCAAAAAGTACGTTCCCCGAGGTCACATGCACCCCAACTAGCATCGCTTGGCCTGCCCCACTATTTGAGAAGGACTGCCTTCAATCAATAAACTCAAAAACATTTTCACTTATTGTCATCACCACATTTTCTATTTACTGATACTCCAGTCTCAGCATTCTGTCGGTAGATGAGGTGCAAAAGCAACCC
Organism: Corythoichthys intestinalis; assembly: GCF_030265065.1. Lineage (NCBI taxonomy): Eukaryota > Metazoa > Chordata > Actinopteri > Syngnathiformes > Syngnathidae > Corythoichthys > Corythoichthys intestinalis. The sequence goes on along the minus strand of NC_080408.1, from coordinate 34,691,671 downwards.
TGTATATCACCAGAAAAGATGTGCTGACTTTTTTATATCCAGTGTAGATTTTATGTTCCTGATGGCATAACATTTGAATATTTCCAATGTTTTCTTTTACGGCATCCTGTTCACACATTTACGAGCAGCGCAGTAGAGCTATCACAATCCATCAAACCTCCTCAAAAATGTCAGCTTTACTGTTGGAGCTCTATAGGAAGAGGTGCAATGTCAGACTTGCAAATGGAAGCTCTCCGACTAAAATTTGCAGATGTCTATTTCCATTTGTAAAACAGTGACCTGCATCAACTCGCGTTTGCTTTTTCTCACCCGCGATACGGGAATGCAAAGATATTATCTTCAGCGGGAGAATAACAGCTGAGAGGCATGTCTGAGATTTCAACTTGCCTGCTTTGAATGCATCAGCCCAACCTTCTTTAATCCTGTATGTGAGCCAATAAATAGCTGGGAAAAGGGCAGATGTCCTGATTAGTGTTAGTTGTTTGGGGTGCATTGATGCTCTCTTCTGATAAGTGATCACTCTCTTGCTGCAAAAGAACATACTTGCTTGATTGTGAGGCAACCCCGAGCTAAATAGCATTTAAGTCATCACTCTCTTGACACTTCTCCCTACTTCGTAGTCTGCCTACGATTACAATCACACTGCAGGTTTCAAAGATAAAATCAGTTTTCTAAAATGCCTACTTCTCATTTCTACAAGAAAAATCAATTTCCATGTACATTTGAAGGGTCATTTTTCCAACTAAAGCCTGTTTGTGCTCACCATTAAGCAAGCTATTTTTATTAGCTCTCGTCCTTTTTAGAATCAAAATATCAGCTGCTCCACCCAAAGCAGACAATTCTCGTACATGTCAAAATAATACATGCACTGGGAAAAAAATGCCACTTCTAAAACAAGTAAAAAATTACGTAAAATGAGATCAGATTTGCTTATAACAAGAACATTTTGCCAATGGAACAAGCAATTTTTATCTTGGTAAGAATTCCTAACAAAAGACATCCATTCAGGAAGAATGAGATCTTGATACTTGTTATATTATACTAGTTCAACGAGATCTCAAAACTAATTATATTTTACGAGTTCATCCTGAATGGATGTCTTATTTTAAGAATTCATAGCAAGACAAAAACGGCTTTTTCCATTGGCAGAATTTTCATACTTGTTATAGGCAAATCTTATCTCATTTCAAATAATTTTTTACTCGTTTTAGAAGTGGCATTTTTTGCAGTGTGAGGCTCCCTGAGTGCAAAATGTATTTTTATATTATCGAAATGATTAATGAATAAACTCTCACATCATATACTTTCACTTGAAGGTTTGCATCCTAAAGTTCTGTTTGAGTGTCTTTTGCAACCAGGCCCATCAAAAGCATATCAACAGCATCAACAGCTCCAAAATCCTTAAAGGGGAAGCTCAGAATTTTTTACATAAGGCTTAATCTTTGAGTTAGCAGGTATTTAATTATCTGGTGGAGTTGATTTCAACAAATTCTGTACAGTTTGTTAGTTATTTTTTGTTTCAGAGCTCCAGAGTGGCTAAGCTAGCGCGAGTCAATGGTGCCTGCTTAGCATGCCAATAAAAAACAACATATGCACCAATGAGAATCACCGATGACCCATGCAATCAATTGTGTTGGCTATGTTTTCAGGATAAAGTCATTAAATTTACCATTGCATGTCAATAATTGTCGTATGAACAGCAACATTTGTAATCCAGCTTGGCAAGCAGGGCGGAGTGATATCACATCATTTTTTTCCCCCCACTGCTAATTTGTTTTGTGAGCAGCAGACTGAGCACGAGTGGCTGAAGCAATCCTCTCTATTGTGGTTACATTACACATCTAAAAAAAATAGTCCTGCAGAATGAAATGAATTACGGCAGTTTGGTGTGACATTTTTTTGGCCACATGGGTATTTCGAACTGTGATCTGCATTTTGAATTTATTTGACTATGTTAAGTATGTTAATATCGTGTTTTTTTGTTGTTGTTTTTTTTAATTGGCATGCTAAGCAGGCACCATTGACTCGCGCTAGCTTAGCCACTGCGGAGCCCCGAAACTAAAAAATAATTGACAAACTGCAAGGAACTAATTAAACCCCTGCTAACTCAAAGATTAAGCTTAATGTCCAAAATTCTGAACTTCCCCTTTAAAATTTTTATAGCCAGCATGGCAGTGGCGCTAATCTTCCATAAATGATGAAAACAAGGGTCATAGGTCTTGTTTGTTTGAATAGGAAGGTTGCTAAGTACTTCTAAAAGACAAACATAGTCCTTTTCTCACATTTCACAAGTTTGAATTTCTTCAAATTTGAACTTCCACAATTATAATAGGATTTGAAATATCAAAAGCAGTTTTGGAAAGCCCCTCAAAAACGCAGTTAGGAAAGCCGAAAATATCATCTTGAAATTTCTGACCAAAGTGTCTCCTTTCAGTGAAAGAAACCATGCCTGATATGAGTGTAACATGCGTAACAAATCCAGAGTACCTGCAGAAATTCCAGCCTGGAGGGCTTCAATACTCCAGCACAAAACTTTTAAACTGCAAGACAGAGGTACAACAGCCTGTACAGGTCAATAGTCAGTTCCAAGAGAACGATTAAAGATGGACATTAGACAACCATTACCTCTTAGTTTCACACTACTAATGAGTAGGAAGTCAGCTCTACTTGACCATTGGTGATTTAGAAGCAAACAATTATACATAAATAATAGGAGTGAATGAAATGTTAATAGCAGATGGCCTCGCCTGACTCATCCTCCTATTGATCTAAATGAGGGAAACCTACACATTACTTCACTGTCTGCCGCCATGTATCATATTTAGATACATTAGATGTCTTATTGTAGTCCCTGATAGCCAATAAGTGCTGAGCCATAAGGAGAAAAAGCTCTGAATTTCCTTGACCACAGATATCTGAAGCACCTTGTGTCAAACGTTATTTCAAATCACAATGACTGCTGCTTCAACAAATCTTCCCAATGTTCTAGCTAATTTAACACCAAAGAAGGGCATTGAAAGACCTTTGAACTCGTCAGTCGACTCTTTCAAATCAATAAGTAATTAACTTTCCAGTCAGAAGGATTCATGCTTTGACAAAGAACAAAAAAGTTCTAAGTATTGATGAACATTTTAACTACAGTGGTCACTGCAGTGAGCATTTATTCAAAAGTTATTCATAGCTTGAACTCATTCACTGGAGGGCCACAGAGTATGTGTTGTGATAGTTAAAGAGGAAAATTGAGCTATATGTAAAGATATTTATGAAATAAAATAAATTTCTCAGAGCAAAATACATATGGGCTACACTTATTTGAATTTATGTCTTCATTGTTTTTTGTTTTGTTTTTATTTGTTTTAGTTGATTTTTTAAGTTTATTTTTTGGAATTTATTTTTATTACTTTTTAAATAATTGATTTTTTGAAATCCAAAATGGATCCTTCGGTCAATTTTTATTTTTATTCTAAATTCTTCATGTATATATGTTTATTACCTGTCACAAAATACAGCATTAATGCTAAATTGGATGTAAAATGGGGGTCGGAAAATATTGTCCTGTAGGCTGCAATTGGCCCCTGGGCTGCAGGTTTGAGATTGAGATTTTAACTTATTGGAAGAGGTGGGTAGAGTAGCCAAAAAATTTACTCAAGTAAGAGTAGCGTTACTTTAAAAAAAAAAAAAAACACACAAATGAAGCATCATTCGTCCAAAGAGCATGAATGCCCTCTAGTGGAGAAAATAGTTCCTAGTTTGAATAGTTGAATAGTCCTTCATAGTTACTAGAGAGGTACCACGACATACAGTACGATCGCTTCGACACATCATCTTTTCGATATTCTACGTAAAATTTGACTCGCCATTTGTTTCTACATCTGACGACATGCTCGAAATACGACAATTTATGACAGTGCCGCAGTTTCTTTGTTTTGCTGGAAGACGGACGCACAGCATTTTCTTGTGAGAGAAAACACGGGTTTCAAGGTTACTGCAGGTGGTGAAAAAATAAAAAGGTGATGCTTACCATTGAAATGCAGATGGATATTATAGAAAATATGTGCGCGGTGTACGCATCCGTGAACTGGCTTGACAATACGGCCGTAGAATGTTGATTTCGACGGTCCTCCTCCGACCTCCGTTTGCTAGGGTCTGTAAAGTGATCCACGAATAAAAAGACATGTAGTTCTTAAAAGATATACTTTATTATGAGTTATACTAATTTGATATTAGAACCCCTCTTTATGTTTTCATTTTAATAAAATTTGTAAAATTATTTTAACTAGTAGGTCGCCATTGTTGTTGACGTCGCAGGGCGGTGATTGAGCTGTCGTGTGCGTGTGCTTTACTTAAGATTTAAGGTATACAGTGAAACACAGCGGTTTAATTATTATTATTTTTTGCATCACAGTGCACGAAAACGTTGATGCAATTTGCGTCTACTGAGACGTCTAATGATGGCTTACCTTATTTTTGTCACGTAAAAACGCTGTCCATGTCGATGATCACCCTGCCTGTGGTCTCAGTTTATCAGACATTGCTCCCGTAGTTTGCTTCCCAGTGAATAAGCGACATGGAAAATGAATAAATATATGTTTTAAACTTAGTTTGATTGCTGGCTATTCATACTGTAGTGACCACTACCTATTAACAGAATTCACCTAGGGAACTTGTATGGGGCATGTTGTGTTTCGGGGGGAAAACTTTGTTGTCGCGCGCGTTTCCGGCACAGACACTCCAGACAGGCACTAGAGCAGGGGTCAGGAACCTATGGCTCGCGAGCCATATCTGGCTCTTTTGAGGAATGCATCTGGCTCTCGGCCAATGTGTAATCTTATTTTTGAAATCCAAAATGGATCCTTCAATCAATTTATTTTTATTCTAAATTCTTCATGTATATATGTTTATTACCTGTCACAAAATACAGCACTAATGCTAAATTGGATGTAAAATGGGGGTCGGAAAATATTGTCCTGTAGGCTGCAATTGGCCCCTGGGCTGCAGGTTTGAGATTGAGATTTTAACTTATTGGAAGAGGTGGGTAGAGTAGCCAAAAAATTTACTCAAGTAAGAGTAGCGTTACTTTAAAAAAAAAAAAAAAAAAAAAAACACACAAATGAAGCATCATTCGTCCATAGAGCATGAATGCCCTCTAGTGGAGAAAATAGTTCCTAGTTTGAATAGTTGAATAGTCCTTCATAGTTACTTGAGAGGTACCACGACATACAGTATGATCGCTTCGAAACATGATCTTTTCGATATTCTACGTAAAATTTGACTCGCTATTTGTTTCTACATCTGACGACATGCTCGAAATACGACAATTTATGACAGCGCCGCAGTTTCTTTGTTTTGCTGGAAGACGGACGCACAGCGTTTTCTTGTGCAAGAAAACACGGGTTTCAAGGTTACTGCAGGTGGTGAAAAAATAAAAAGGTGATGCTTACCATTGAAATGCAGATGGAAATTATAGAAAATATGAGCGCGGTGTACGCATCCGTGAACTGGCTTGAAAATACGGCCGTAGAATGTCGATTTCGACGGTCCTCCTCCGACCTCCGTTTGCTAGTCCTTATAAGTTTTTCTTTCTTTCTTTCTTTCTTTCTTTCTTTCTTTCTTTCTTTCTTTCTTTCTTTTATTTTCCCTTCAGGCATGACAAATCCAAACAAACATACAGCATTTATATGTGTTTACAATTAATTCAACCCAAAAAGAAAAGGGCTGACAGGAGAAGCCGAAGCTTATTGAAACCCGTCCCCAGTATACCATATACAGTAGGACGCAGAAAATATCGAATATCAATTTTTGGCATTCAGATTTCATCGTGATTACAAGTTTTTTTTAATAATAACCATCCCCTCTGATTGTTCATTTTCCCAATAGTCCATTGTCGATCGTGGCAATGTGCTCCTTATGTTGATTAGATCCAGTAGATTAGTTCATAATTCAGTTGATTCGATCCGGAAGATAGGGAATAGCTGAGGACCGATGGTAGGCCGTGTCCGCCACCCTCCTTTTGTCGACTTAATCCTCGTCGCAGTTTTCATTCCTTGCCTCCTGACGAACATTCATCTCAAGGTTGCGCAGCTTCGTAGTAGGTTGCATTGCCATTCCGCTTGTGGACTCATGGCCTGGGGGACTAACGTTGCTAGGTCCTTCAGAAGGACCATCCCAGCGATCACTGTCCCACCTGGCACACTCAGATGAGTAGCAGTCAGATGCGCACCAAAAGGAAACATCCTCGAACACGTTCCACTTCGAGTGTGGTCAGACACAGCGGCCGCCATCTACCCCAGCTATCCTCCACAATATCCAGACTTTAAGGTGTTTTGCGGGCAGGCGCGTTGTCCGGGTTCTGATCAAAGAACTTGGGCAGGGTAGTGGCCAATCGACCAGTTTCATGTCGTCGTAGAATTTGAAGAACCTGAGGTACAATTTGTCTGTGCATTTACAGCCAACAGATGATATGTCCTTGTGAAGATGCGTCCTTCTCCTTCGAGTGCAGAGTTGGATAGTTAAGGAAGCTAAGGTGACAATTATTATTGTGGTAACATCGCCAAAGAAATCCCCAGCTTTGTCAGGTTTCTAATAATTTATTTCATCAACTTGTGCAACACAACATGCTTATTGTCCGCTGCAGTTGACGCCGGCAACAAAACATTAAAAGAGAAAGTAAAATAGAACCGCACTCTCTATTTCACCATCACGTTGGCCACGCGGTGCGTTCAGGTACAGAAAAAAACGTCCGCCACATTAGAACCCGATTCGTTACATTATTTCAGGAATTATTTTTTATTATATTATTCAGATTTGTATGAATAATTTTTTTGTTTTGCTATGTGTAATTACCATTTGTAATAGTACCAGCAGTATTTATTAAGGATTTAGTGTAGGTTTTCGAGCTGTCGAACGAAATAATGGAATTATAATATATTCTTATGGGAAAATCCTGCTCGACATACAACCATTTTGACTTACAAACAAGGTCCTGGAACGAATTAACTTTGTACGTAGAGGTGCCACGAAATTAATTCATTTGCTCCCAAAAACGTATAAATATGTTCTATTTTTAATTGCATCAGTGTTCCAAAAACGTATTTATACGTCTTTTGTGTTTAAAAAAAAAAAAAATTTTTTTTTTTTTTTTTTTACAAGAGGCATCTATAGGTTTTGCTGTATCTAAGATACAATGCAAAAAGCGCAAAACCCATTTTAAAGCAATAAAACTGGCCACTGGAGGTCAGTCGTGCATTTCGTAAAAACTCATCTCGGGCCAAGAAAGGAAGTGAAGAAAAATAGTCAGGAAACAGAAGTTGGAGGGATCTTGTGAAGACACGTGAGAATTTGAGAAAATGTGGAGAACGATCGGGAAAAAAGGCAAACACTGGAGGAGTGTTTTGAAAAGAAAATGAAACCATCGTCAAAGAAGGATTAAAAAAAATCTATCTTGATGAGACACGGTGACGTCCACAACAGTGTCAGGTTCCACACGCGTTCTGCGGAGCTCACGTTGCGTTACTCCTTAGCCTGAGGTTGAAACCAACGATGAAGGTGATGAAAAAAGTGGGACCGATCTTGATCCGGACTCATCAGATTACTAGGAGCCACCTCTTTCAACCGGGAGCAGCCGGGAGCCTTCCCTGTTGTTATGTGCGCAAATAGTTCAACAATTCAATAGTTATGTGTAAATAAATTGTTACTTTGCGATCAAAAGCTCTATTTGTCTTGGTGTTTGTTATTTTGTAGAACGAAAAAAATTGTTCAGATGTTTGGGATGTCACATAAGCAAAAAACTGCTGTGTTAAAGTCAAAGTTATGTTTGAAATGTATGCTTTCACAAAAAGCTCAATTTCTCTGTTTTTTCATCAGAAATTGGGAAATTGCTCAAATTAAGCTATTTTCTAATGCTGATTTCTAAAGAATGGAAAAGATATGAACTAACTTTTTTTTCTGCTGAAAGAAGAGAGTCTTTCTTTTGGTGGGTTCCATGTTTATTTAGTAATAGAACAGAATTTTCTGTGGGCCTTGCAAAATCAGTCAAAATCCAGTAAAACGGACAGGAGCGAAGGGCCTTGCTCCGGTGAAAATAGCTTGGAGTGAATGAGTTAAAAGGATCATATCTCTGGTTTTCCGTGGTCAATCAGTGCCAAATAAAAACTGGGAGAGAAATTAAAATTCAGGCTTTCGAGTCATGTTGAGGGCAGCACTCTATGTCTAATACTAATTTTTTTACGGTGCTTTAAAGACGCCATGTGATTGAACAGGCCAGCGTGATCATGGAACGGCAGGCTTGAGTCTGATTGGTATAATACAGCCATGTAATTATTGTTGCAACGTCTCTCTGTTGAAACTGGTAGCGCTACTGTTGGCACCCACTGGCAAAAAAAAAAAAAGCAAATCCAATAGTATATGTAGAATAAAGAAGAAAAATGTACAAACTAGTGTAGCCACAGTAGCGAAGTAAGAGCAGCGTTTCTTCACAAATCTACTCAAGTAAAAGTAAAAAGTATGGCTTTGTAAAACTTCTCTTAGAAGTACATGTAGATGGAACGGAGTAAATGTAACGTCTTACTACCCACCTCTGCTTATTGGTTGTCATCGACTGCAATAGTCATTCAATCCATTCTAACTGGGTAGTCAAAATGGATTTGGACATCGATTGTCGTCAGTGGCATGAAAACATGATCATTCACTGCCAGCCCAAATAGACGTTTATCACCTTAAGCGCATTAATGTCGGAATAAAAAGCTAAGCTACTTCCTGCCAGCCAATCATGACTAAATCAATGACTTTCTGTTGCTCTTTGTATGACTAAAAAAGATTTTTGAAGAAATAGCTTTGTAAAGTATTGATATTTCACATATTTACTTTGTCCTGACACACACTAGGGATGACGTTTTATTCTTTTGATTTATTTTTTATTAGGAGAACAAGGCCGCACAAAGCTTGGAAAAAGGGGACTTATGAAAATGCGTTTTGTATTACCTTTTTTCTTTCATTTTACTTGGCACAAGGCTACCTTGTTATCGTCTTTTGTCCGAGGGCAAAGAAAACCTCGGTGGGCATGTTTTGTTATGATTTAACATGGATTTTCTTTTTAAGGTTTTGTTTTTTAAAAGAGACACAGCTGGATAGCGTTTATTCTTTGGCCTCTAAAGCTGTTGTTCATTTTTACGGCAGCTAATTGACTATTATTTATTTATTTAGCCATTTTACTGGGCAGCACAAAAATAATTGCCTACTTTTTAGTAGTACTACAAACATTTTAAGTTTATGGTCATGTTGAAGCGAACACTTAAAAAAATAATTATTGACGATGTAATTGGATATCTAATAAAAACTGACTTGTAAACAATGTACAATAAAAGTTATTCAAAAAAAGTATATATATGTTTTTTTAATAGGTCAGTCTGCAAGTGTTGACCTGCAAATATGTGGTGATCTGTGATACATGTTTTCAGATAATATGGTAACCCACAACCCCTCAGTTTGAGCGAAAGTGTTTTTACTTGTTTGTCAGTTGTGACTTCTTTATGTCATTAGGGTGGTCTCCCGCACAAAACCAAAAACATGAACATTGTAAAGCAAAGACTTCCATGATTAAGAGAGTAATTGACAACTAAACTATGACCAAATTAACTAACAACTATTTTGATAATTAATCACATAGAGATTAGAGATCGACTGATATAGGTTTTTCATGACCGATGCAGATTATTAATAGTCAGAGGGGCCGATAACCGATTTTTGGAGCCCATATTTTTGTGCGGTAAAAGTGTCAAAATTGGCGTAGAAATTTTTAATAATGCAAACACTGAACTTCATTGAAATGCCTGTAACATGTTTATTGAATCGCACAAATTGAAAATAATAGCTCCAGAAGTGCCTGAGGCGCAATACAAGTGTAACTCCATTCATCATTACCATTTAACCAATCAGAGGACGGGATGAATACTAGTGCAGGAGACAGCAGGCAGGAGAGAGAGGCGTATGGAGGATTTGTGTCTTTATTATTCAATCAAAAAAAAAGTTATATTAAAATATATATTTTCAATCGAAGAAAACGTCACTTCAATCAAAAAAAATGTATTTGAATGCAAAAATAAATTTGAAACTCAAAGACATATATTTGAAAACTATTTTTCTTTTAATTTTTTTCTTTGATTTAAGTCAAGTTTTTTTTTTTTTTTTTTTTTTTTAATTGAAACACCATTTTTGATTGACAGTCATGTAATTTTGTGTTTGGACCACATTTTGGCTAGGACATTTGTGTCTTTATTATGAAATCAAAAATTAAGTTGCTTCAAACAAACAAACAAACAAAAATTTTCAAAAGAAAAACCACTTCAATCAAAAATTTTTTTAAATTCAATCGTAAAAAAAAAAAAAAAAAAAAGGTTTGAATGTGAAAAAATATTTGAGACTCTGAAATTCGCATTTGAACACTTTATTTTTCATTCAAACTGTTTTCTTTGATTGAAGCAATCTTTTTTGTGTTTGAGCCATATTAGGGGTAGGACATTTGTGTCAAAATCATTCAATCGCAATAAAAGTTGCTTTAATCAAAAAACTATTTTTAATCAAACAAAAAAATCATTTGCAAAAATTTATTTTTTTTGAAAATATACTTTTTTATTTGAAATATATATATTTTTTTATTGAAGAATGAAGTGTCACTTTTTTTGAAAAGCAAAAAGTTTTAAACTCTTTTTTTTTCAAAGTGAAAAAAGTTTTGAACACACTTTTTTTTTTTTTTTTTGAAGTGGGAAAAGTTTTGAAGGCACCTTTTTCGATTGAATCATTTTGACACAAAGATTCAACTTCAACGCTAGTTGCGGTGTGTTTGAGTGGCAGCTGATTACGCCAATGGCATAAAAGTATGAAGCAAGAATAATGGCCACCAGGGCTCCATTCAGCCATCGGAGTCTCCTGGAGTCCAAGCCGAATATAGGGCACCAGTACGGGGGTGTGAAATTTTTTTTCACATTCAAACCTTTTTTTCTACGATTGAATTTTTTTAAATTTTTGACTGAAGTGATTTTTTTTCTTTTGAAAATATATATATTTTTTGTTTGAAGCAACTTAATTTTTGATTTAATAATAAAGACACAAATGTCCTAGCCAAAATGTGGTCCAAACGCAAAATTACATTACTTCAATCAAAAATGGTGTTTCAATAAAAAAAAAAAAAAAAACTTGACTTAAATCAAAAAAAAAAAAAATTCAATCAAAGAAAAATAGTTTTCAAATATATTTTTTGGAGTTTCAAATTTATTTTTGCATTCAAACACATTTTTTTGATTGAAGTGACGTTTTCTTCGATTGAAAATATGTATTTTGATTGAAGCAACTTTTTATTTGATTGAAGCAACTTTTTTTTGGATTGAATAATAAAGACACAAATCTACCTCCATATAGGCACGTCTGCATCTGAGTCGAAATAACCCAGTTTTAAATGGATTTTTTCATATTGGCCGGTCGGATTTAAAAAAAAGGCTGATACCGATATACAGCAAATTTCGGACTATCTCTAACAAAGACAGCATTTCTGTCAAAAAGAAAAGAAAAGAAAAGAAAAGAAAAAAAAGTCCAAACACTTTTCTTTGCACTTACCAGTAAATATTCTCTCTTTTCTAAATACAGGTAGTGGGATTACGAACGAGTTCCTTTCCTACGCTTGTGACATAACCTGAATTTCCCCGTAAATCGGAATTAACCCTTTAAGTACACCTGATCTCAAAATAACTATCCAATAACAGGTATTATACGCAGTGTTAAAAAAAAGTAATTAGTTATAGTTAGTCAGTATTTCTTCCAAAAAGTAACTGAATTACTCTATAGTAAAAGTAACTAGTTACCAGGGAAAGTAACTATTTCCGTTACTTTAAAAAGAAGTTGTTGTATGTCAAAGAATTTGGAAATTTTCTGTGCAGTATTCGAGTCAGTTGAATAGAGAAGAACAGACAGGTAGTTGTGTTACAGAACCTTGTAATATTTATTGCACCTCACCAGCAACAGATTTATCCTACACTAGAAGTGCAACAAAAAACAAACAGATTTGAATAGCTTACCACAGATGTCGACAAAAGCTTTGCCCCGGGACATAAATTACACTTTACATGCACGTTCTTTCCTTTAATTTCGACCAACTTGAAATAGTGTTTATATCTCCACCTCATAAAGGACAAATTTTCCTCTGAATGCTCTGCCATCATATCCCTCTGCATCTGTTTTGCGTGTGTGTGTGTGTGTTTGCCGCACGCGCTATTCCGGTTTGTGTGTGAAATTTGTGTGATGCATTTAATTGTGTGTTTATTTATTTAATTTTGCACTCAGTGCAAAAATTAAATTAATAATATATCATTAAATAAATTATTAAATGTGTCATTAAAATGCTTCTATTTCAATATTTTGGGATTTATTAACCAACATGTTAGACTTAGCAGAACACGATGACGCAAGAAATTCGGACAAAACACAGTGGTTTAAAGCGAGAGAGTGCTCATGTAGCACCTCAGCAATCACTGCCATGTTGGGAAGAAGCACTATCTTGATTCCAGAGCCATGTAGCTTGACTCGCTCAACTCAAACCCTGCCAAGTACACGCCCGCCCAACAAGTTTGATGACCCAAATACAGATAAAATTCTTTCATGCGGCCACAAGGGGAACGAGAGTGCAAGAATGAAATAAATGAAAGTGAAATAAATAAATGTTAAAATTAAAAAAAAAAAAAAAAATGAATAATGGAATAAATATATAAATGTTGAAAACAATAAATATATGGAAATAAATAAATAAATAAATAAATGTTGAAATAAATAAAAATGGAAATAAATGTTGAAACTGAATAAAAATTGAAATAAAGTGAAAAAAATAAATGTTGAAATTATTGAATAAAAATTGAAATAAAGTGAAAAAAATATTCAAATAAATATAAAATGAAATAGTGACAAAAATAAAAATTAAACTTAATATAAATTGAAATAAATAAATATTGAAATAAACAAATGTTGAAATAAGTATTGAAATAAATCAATAAATATTGAAAGAGAAGCATTTTAATGACACATTTTATAATGCATTTAATTGTGTGTTTATTTATTTAATTTTTGCACTCCTGGTCCTCCATACATGACATCAACACTTGCAGAATGAAGCCAAAATAAAAATGAAATTAAATCAGTTTCATCTTCAACAACAGCAATTAAAAATTGCATCTACAACTAGCTGCTGATACAGCAATAACAATCCACACAAATGATTAGCATGTATCAGTTAGCGTCCGCAAAAAAAAAAAAGAAGACAAAATGGCAGACGAGGCTGCAGCGTTGTCTAAAGTCTAAATCTTAAATCTAATTCATAACCCGGGGATTACATGTAATGATTCGGTGACTGTTTAATAGGTTCATTAGTCCAACTTTTCTTAGCATGTGTGTAGATTTTGGTTCCAACGCAAATTTGGAGCTAAAATGATGATCGTAGAATACATAATAGATTATTGACTGTGATTTATATAGGAACTTTTTACTTGACTAATCGCAAAAATAATGGATGATTAGCTGACTATCAAAAAATTTGTTTGTAGCAGCCCAACTGCTGAGGATTTTTGGGCTAGTGATACACACACGCTTTCACACAGGCAGGTCACTGAGTGTAAGTGTCCAAATGATGGATGTGACCTGAAGTTAAATAATTCACAAGTGAAAACTGATAATCGAACGAAAGGTACGCAAGTCGCATGAATCATTGAACACAATTTTGTCTTGTTCCCATTTCTTTCATTATCAGCCGTGCAACTGCTGCTGTTACTATTTTGACATTGCTGCAATCAGACTAGACCGGAGGAAGTGTGGTCTCATTATTTTTACCAACAGCAGCGCCAATGATTTTGTGTCCAGCAGAACGACGTGCATGGTCGCTCAGTGGCGCAACACAGCAGTTCAGTTTTCTTCACATGACTAGGGACTTGATTGTCCAATCAGTGTTTGGACTCTGAGCCTGCTGCTTTTTTCCGCTTCACTTTGCTTCCAAATGCCACTTTGGCAAGCGAGCTTCGATCTGTTTGGCAACATTGCTAGTCAACAAGTCGACACAAATGTGCCAAAGTCTGTTCAACTAGTACCGAATGATCACATTTCAGTGCCATTGGGTTCAAGTTTGAGAACGTGAAGATTTTTTTGTTCGTGACCCTTGGACACCCGTGGTATGTACACGTAAAGTGCAATCCTCAAAACATTTTCCCCTTGAATTATCAAAACAACAACTGGCCGTAAAGATCTCAAAGTTGCGTCCAAACAATGTGTTTCTCCTGGCGCGCCTTGGGCGTTTTCAGCATTGCTTGCCGAGGTGGACCAGCTGGATAGACGAGAGTTGAAAAAGCCAACTGGCATAAATTCTTAATCCCCTCTCATGAACGGTCATGATTTATTGATGCTGCGCCAGAGGAAAAGTTTACACTTGTGTCCGAAGGCTTGCGCTTCAACCCGTGTTTTGCACAGAGTTGTGGATCCTATTTCCGGTGTCCAGTGTCTCTACCGGATTTGAGTTTTAGCCTGTAGGCTAAAACACGTGTTACACAGTTTGTTTAACGTGCGTAATTGTTGTTGGAAGTTATAATTCTTTTTAATCCCCCGTGCACTGTACGGGATTTTGGATGCGGCTCCGGTGGGTATTGGGGTTCCCTTGGCAACCAGGTAAAGAGATTAGGAAAAGATCCATTTCACACTTGAGCAGGGAGTAGAAACAAAGGGATGCTTTGACAAAGGGAAAGTGCGAGGCAAAGGGGATTAGGGAGAGTGGAAAGAAGAAGACCGGAAAAAGAGCGTTCACTCTAATAGGCACATTTCCAAGAGATGGGAACATGGTAGAAAATGGACCTGGAGATAAAATTCGGTGATTATGTGGTGAAAATGTCAAAAAGAAATGGCAAACATACAGGCAATAGCGATGAATTTGAGCATTTTCTTTTACAGCAATTTTCAGACTATATCATTTTGAATCGTGCGGCTTAAAGTCCAGTGCGGCTTATTTGTTGATTTATTTCGGTTAATAGGTAACACTTTATGTGACAGATGTCATTAAGCGTCATCCGGCAATTTACCGGGATGTCACAAACTCCATTTATGTCCAGCTCGGATATTTTACATCAGTTCAAAAGGAAGATCATTTGTCAGATGACACAAAATGACATCTGTCATAAGCATTCGTCAATGCTCATGGCATTGTCATGTCATAAATATGAAGGTCTTATGACAGTCTTATGGCACCACTGTCAAATTCCATAACTAGCAATGAATGAAACAACTAAAACAGAAATAACTGAAGAAATAATTAGCACAGAACATAAAATTTGATTTGTTGTTTACATCTGTAGCGCTGCATTACATGCTAGGAGGCATGTTGGACGACAACAGTGTTGACACCAGGTGGCAGCAGAGGTTGACTGTCTCCCCCAAGAGAACAGTGATGGCCAAATTGAAGCTTCTTGAAGCAATTAATGCAGCCAATTGGTTCAAAGCTTTATGCTGGTTCATTTGGTCTTATGACAGTCTTATGATACTTCTGTCAAATTAAGTATTACTGGTTGATATAGTCCAGTGCTGTTTATCTATGAACAAATGCTGTTTTCATGTCAAATTTGGTGGGTGGCAATTTATAGTCAGGTGCGCCTTGTAGTGCGAAAATTACGGTACTTTTAGTCGGATCAGATTGTCAGAGATGTCTAAAATACTTCCTGGCTTTGATCATTAATATATAGACAGCACCCTTTAGTATCTGTGATTTTTAGGTATGTGAAAATTTCAGCAAAAAGTTAACACCTCCGCAGCAAGGTCAGTGCACTTGCAGGACATAAGGTAGCTAGGGCTCTTTAGCCTTTGTTTCTCCTTACAAACATTATGTTTATTCCGGTGCCAGCTTTGTCGCGTAGGAGGATGAAAATGCTCCACAGGCATCAAAATAACAATGGATTGCATGGAGTAGCGTCCCTATGAGAAATGTGAATAAATGCATGTTATTAGCTAAGTTTCTCTTAAAATTCTGAGCTAAAACATGAGAAGTTCAACTTCTGATTTACTATTTTATGACAGTAAAGTGAGGCAACAATGTACTTACTGCAGAGTGATGGATTTAACCCAATGAGTTAAGCCTTTATCAGGGATGTGACTACTTGTGGTCATTTAAAAAAACACAAACAAACATAAAAATATTTTATGACAGTAAAGTGAGGCAACAATGTACTTACTGCAGAGTGATGGATTTAACCCAATGAGTTAAGCCTTTATCAGGGATGTGACTACTTGTGGTCATTTAAAAAAACACAAACAAACATAAAAAAAAAACTGGTGTGGAGATCACATTTTTTATCATGCTTTATATGGATGACAATATTGGCACGTGGTATACATGTGTGGCTTGCAAAATGTGATATCCATATACTGTATGTGGGTGCCCAGTCTAAATTATGTTATTTAGTTAATCATTATTAATATTTTTTTTCATTAAAAAAAAAAGTTCCTAATACATTTTTAGAAAATATAAAATGAAAACGAATAAAAATAGAAATACACTTTTTTTTTATTTTTATTTTTTTTAAATTTCTGAGTAATTAACTTATTGGCTGCGATTAACAACGATATACTTTCAACTTTTTTTAAAGTGGCAGGCCAGGAAGTGAATGTTGATGTTTCAGTGCAATTGATGGCGCTAGAAGACCAATCCATTTTGACTAAGTTTAGATTCATACCGCAGGTCTTAACGCACAAATCCAATTTTTTCATGTTTTTCCGACTTGAATGAGGCATTAACATGACGGTCTGAACGGGAGTAGTCGCATAAAAGTGGACCATTCTAAAGCCGATCTAGGTCACTTTCGTATATGGTTAAAATCCGATATGGGACCACATTTTTACAGAATCTGAACTGTCAAGTCTCCCAAATTGGAATTCATGCAGCAATTACGTCAGCAAAGAGCGAGAGGCACGAAGGACGGCAGCGTTGGAGCCAGGGGTCGCGTTAACCGAATTATTTCCGTCGTTGACCGGTTTTTTAAAACGGTGACGGAAAAAACTGAAGTCCATCTGTCATTTTGACAGGTTGCAATTCACACCCCAGACCACAGGGTGGCGAGTGAGCATATTAATTAGCTATTGTCTCTCTTGATGCATGACGTCGTTGGCCTTACTCGGAAAAATGTCAAGGCAGCTGAGTGTCCGAAGTTTCTTCAAAAAGCCCCAAAACGACGATGGTGTTGATAAAAGAGGTGAAAAAAGAGGGACTGATACAGTGGAGGATGAAGGATGACAACGAATCAAGTGAATCGCCGGTTCACTCCTCACTGCGGCGAGCAGTTGAAAACGCCGCCATTTACCAAGAAGGGCAGAATTGGTAACACGGTGAAAGCGGCATAAAGCCAAAAAAGCGGACCAGACTAGCCAGAGCCTGAAATTATTTCAAGGAAAATATGGAGGGTGCCACCACTGTGTGTACTCTTTTTGCTAAGCTGAGCTCGCATACCATGGTAGCACGTCGGCTATGAACGAACACTTGACGCGCCGTCACCCAGGTGTATTTCGGAAGACAACACGAAACAACAAGTTAGTGGATTGTAAGTCCATACAACTTTCTAACGATTTTTTAAAAAAAATTGATGTTTCCTTTATGTGCGTCGTATCGACGTGCATTTTTATTTAATAATAATAAATTTAATACAGCGGCACGGTGGCTGAGTGGTTAGCACGTCTGCCTCACAGTTCTAAGATCAAGGGTTCAATCCCGGGCTTCGGCCTTCCTGTGTGGAGTTTGCATGTTCTCCCCGTGCCTGCGTGGGTTTCCTCCGGGAACTCCGGTTTCCTCCGACATCCCAAAAACATGCATGGTAGGCTGATTGAACACTCCAAATTGCCCGTAGGTATGAGTGTGTGCGTGAATGGTTGTATGTCTCCTTGTGCCCTGCGATTGGCTGGCAACCAGTTCAGGGTGTCCCCTGCCTACTGCCCGTAGTTTGCTGGGATAGGCTCCAGCACCTCCGCGACCCTCGTGAGGAAAAGCGGCATGGAAAATGAATGAATGAATGAAATTTAATACACACACACACACACACACATATATATATATATATATATAAAATGGAATTATATAATATTAGTATTAAATGTATTAGGATCATGGAAGGTCCCACTTGGGGGGGGTATATATCCTGTATATACATAATATAATAAAAATATATATGGAAACACAGCACTGGCCTGCTTACTGTAATCCATGACTGCACTAATGTTAGTTACTTTATATTCAGGGGTGCACATAAGTGGTCCGCATGCGCGCATGCGTACTGGACGTAGACAAACGCGCTGGCCCGCAACGGCTTCCATACGCTTTTGCGTACCGATGGCTGACCACTGTATTTGCGGCGGACACGAGAAAATGACTTCTCAAAATGTCGAAGAGGCAGGCCACACTGAGTAATTACTTCCGTGTTCTCCCACCCCCGTCAAAAGACAGACAGACGACAGAGACGTCACCGGAGCTACCGAAAAAAAGGACTTTTGCTGAAAAGTGGCTACAGGACGTACCATAGCTAGAAGCAAATGATGCTCGCACGGAAATGCGGTACAAAATGTGCCGTGAGAATCCCAATGTCGCCGATAAGAGCAGCGCGTTTTATGTAGGGTCAAAGAATTTCAGCCATCCAAACTTTGAAAAGCACGAAAAAAACAGAGCATGTGGCAATTAAGCAAACTATCGATGTCAAACAGGACCCCACTCGCCCTATGGACAAGTGGCGGCGGAATAGGGCGGAATAAAGGTAATGAACAGCGACATGCACTGACAAACGTGTTTTTGCTCGCATTTTACAAAGCTAAACATGCACGTTCAATGAGGTCTTATGAGGAGGACATCCCACTTTTAAAAAGGCTTGGAGTTAATGTGGGAGCCGCATAATGCCCTTTATTTTGAATTGGTGCTTTTTATTTCTTTACATTTCACTTCAAAGTATATACTTTACATTTCACTTCAAAGTATATATATATATATATATATATATATATATATATATATATATATATATCAGAGGTTGCGCTAGACATTTTCGTTGTCTGTCATTTTGACTGACAGGGTCATAAAAATCCAGTCATAATCTATTTTTACCAGTCACTTAAATTTTTAAAATGATAATGATGACATATTCAATAGTATTTAGTTTTCATTCATTTTCAATTAATATTGTAACGCTTGCTTGGCGGCGAAAAATTAGACACGGAAGTTGTATTTTTCTCCCTCTTTTTACCCTGCTTACCGCCAACACCAACAAAACAACTCCACTCCCAAAGAAAAAGAGGCAACTATATAGACCCCAATCACCAACATCACACAATGATCTTAATTGTGGTTGTCAGCCCAAAATCTTCTAAATATATATTAAATGCATCTTACCAGATATAAAATGACTACTACATAGTCTGTGGATCGTTTGGTGCCCAGATTTCTTGTCGAATTACAGCAGTCCATCTCGCTCTCCTCTTCGGGTCTCTCAGAATACGGTAGAACTTCAAGTCTCTCCGTCTATCTTCTCTGTTACTGCAACCAACCGCCACACACTTCTTCGCCATTTTGATTATTAATGTTAACGAGCAGAAATAGGAGGCATGTACGTAGCGGTAATGTGTAAACACGACGAGCTGACGGACAATATGGCTGCTCCAGTCAGGGGGCGGAGTTGTGACGTCATGTGATTGGGGTCTATAGACAAGTTTCCTGAGCGAAATACGGGCGCCGCCATCTTGGAAAATGTCTGCTTCGCACTTCCGGTCCGGTCGAGTAGCAGTGTATTAGCAGTGTATTGACGACGATAAAACTACGAAATCAAGCCAGAGCAACCCATGGAATCTTCAAAAATTGATTCAGCACGACCTAGATGACACGTAGATGAGATTGGATGGCAGTTCGTGTCACTTCGTCGATCATTCGTGGACAAAATTATTAACAACGGTCAGCCTGTGTTAACGTGAGGAATGGATTGATACTACGGCCATTAGTGACCAAATGTGGTGAAATTACAAGTTATATTACATTTGCCGACTGCAGAAGGGCTGACATGGATTGTTTTGTTACAAGGAAATGCTACAAGGTTATGTACATATGATGTAAACACAAATAGTATGTCATTCTTTTTTTTATTCAGGCATGAAAATGGGTCAGGGGTTAAAAAGGTGAGAAAGGTGTGGAGGAAATATGTTCCGGCGTTCTGCCAAAATGTCCTCTGTCGGCGAAACGTCCTACATGTGGCGAATTTGACCATTTAAATTTTTCACATAAGGCTTAATATTCGAGCGGGGGTTTAATTAGTTGAAGGAGTTGATTTCAACCACCATTGACTCGCACTAGCTTAGCCACTCCGGACCCCTGAAACTAACAAATAACTGGCAAACTGCACAGAATTTGTTCAAATCAACTCCAACGACTAATTAAACCCCGGCTAACTCAAAGATTAAGCCTAATGTAAAAATTCTGAACTTCCCCTTTAAAATAAAGACCATTGAATATGGCCATTAAAATGTTGTCTATAAAAGTTTTAGAGCAATAAAATAAACAACAAAAATGAATGAAATGAACAAGAATCCTTCAAACTATTTCATAATGGGTCCAAATTATTTTTCGAACAGATCATGTGACTACAGCACCTTAGAGACAGCCGTTTGCATTGCTTAGCCAAAACTACAGCTGAGGAGGCAAGATGGATATTTAGAATTTCTTTAAACCTAGGCTTTCAAAACTTTCAACAACAACTGAGCTTGAACCGAGGATTGAGCACGAGCAGTATCAAAAAGTCCTGGCTTTCGTGTTACCTGTTGTGCTGTAATTCCAAGTGGTGCTTGAATTGGATGCTTATAGCGGTCGACAGTCTTTTTGAGCCGGCGCAAAGTTCGCAGCGCACGGAGATATTTTTGTCATCTTTACTGGACAAAAATGTGACGTAATGGCTGTGTTTCCAGTGTGCAAATGCAGCCGTTTGTAGTATATCTCCTGCCTATTTCATTGCATCCTGGCGAGGAAGCAAGGCTGTGTTGTTTTGGCCGCAAACTCCCAGCGCTCACGGCTCACGCATCATAGTAATACACGTGACCCTTTTTTTTCCATCCTTGATTAGAAAATGTGACATGTGATGTCACTTCCATGACTACAGTATTCTTCATTCTACATACATTATGGGGCAATAACAAAATAGTAATGCACAGGCATCAAGGAAAGTAATTTTACTCAGATTACTGATTTAGAAAAATGAACGCGTTAGATTGTTCTTTACTGAAAGAAAGTAATCAGATTACAGTTACGCATTACTCACATAACGCGTTACTGACAACACTGCTTTTATAATTACCGTTAAATACACAAGCTTGACGCTACCTTAACGGGAGCTATTTTTTCACCGGACGCTCTGGCAGTGTTCAACGCAAGCTGCAACAAACGGCAGTAACTTTGTCATACCGCAAAATATGAAAACGATTAAAACCATTACTCACCAAATTCAATATGCTGGCGAATGCATTCATCAAAAAAAAATTGGGAGTGAGACCTCACCTCGTCCAGCAAACGTGAATTTGTTCTTAGGACAAGATGATCTGTCGCAATTAGCGATCTTTGACACTCTTTTTCTCCTCCCCACATACAAACTTGATTCTCTCTCAGTGGCTGTGATTAACCTCAATGAAGTTGCTCTCCTAACTAAGCCTTGCCTATCATTCGTCTTTGTAAGTTTTTAGTAACTTTGTGTATTGAATTTTAAAGGAAAATGTGTGTTTTGTTTTTGGCGAACTTTTTCATGAAGCTAAACTGTTGAAGCGACTCACACGTGGAAAAATACGATTGTACAACGTTTTAAATGTATTCATTTGGTATATTTCAGTTACCACGATTTGAGAGATCAATAAATTGAAGAATTTACGCCTTGCGTTTGGAGTGTTTCTTTTTGGGTTTACTGGAATAGCGTCACTGATACTCGCAGCATCAAACAGGGGAAGGGGCTTGGCGCTGCCGCGCCAAGCCACTTCTGGCTGCATTTTCGACACATGAAAAATAACGAATACGTACTACAGTATGACGGAAAATTTTAGTGGTTTTGTAACCGCCACGTTTTCATAGCATGGTAAACCGTGAAGGTAACCGGCACATGCCTACACCCGAAACCCCCCCCCCCCCACCCTCCTTAAAAGTTTTCTCCTCGGATCTACACGATTCACGTAGGTCATCCTTTTTGACTTCAAAACGGCGAATTTCGCCGAAAGGTGAGAGATTTTCATGCCTGTTTATTGCAGGCATTGATCGCAATAAAACATTTAGACATGAATCAATTTCTTGTTTTATTTAAAACGATTGGTGCACTCCAAAACAGGTCAATAAATCACATTTATTAAAGTATTGCAAAAATAGCATACGAGAATGTGATATCAGACCGCAGAGCTCCGGAGCCTCGTGAACAAATAGCGACATCACGGAGGCCCTCGGCGGCATTTAGATGTGCTTTTTTCCCGTCCTCGGTAATTCCAGCTCCAATAGCATATATTTAAAGATGCTACCGTTCACAAGTTCGTAGTTGGATCACGGCGATCTCGGCGAACCACCGTCTGTCACAATTCCTGCCTCTCTCGGCCTCTCCCGGGAGTCGAGCTGTCATCATCATTGTGGAACGCAAACGATATATGTTCGATATATGTCCATCAACGTACAAGTCAAGTTGTCTTCTCTTTTATAACAGCATTTCCCAGCTGTAAACAAACGGATAAAAACTTGTAACACTTGGATTTATGCGGTGCATTCAAACACGATTAGCAACAGCCGGCTAGCAGCAGTAGCAGAAGCTAGTTGTTGTAAAAATGATAAAACTTTGTAATTACAATCATCATCGTAATATCAATAGCAAAGGCAACAAGTCGTTTCATGCGCCAGATTTTAGGTTTCATATTTTTAGAGCACATTACCTTCCATAACAGCGGGGGCATGACTGCAGGAGCTGTCAGTTTTGTACATCTCCTTCCCTCCCACCTGTATGACGAGTACGAGCACCCATGGTTTGGAAATCAACATGGTACGAAGCATGGAGGCCTTGGCTTGGTTCTCCACCCGCCTACATCAAAATAACATTCCCGGGATCTTGTATAAAGACCTTCCAACTTCGATTCCACCGCCATTGACTTCAACGGTAAACAGGCGGAAACGGAAGGGGAAGGAAGACATAAGGAAGTAAACCGGAAGTACCTCGGAAACTTGTCTATACACAGGCGACAATCTAGTCCACCAATTGGATGACACGCTGGCACACCGGGTGCACCAATAAGAACCTCGCGTTGATGTGTCAATCACGGTGCTGCCGCCAGACCACGGTGACGCTACAATATTCTGACAGAATAGCCAACGACGTCATGCATTAAGAGAGACAATAGCTAATTAATATGCCACCCTGTGGTCTGGGGTGTGAATTGCAACCTGTCAAAATGACGGACGGACTTCAGTTTTTTCCGTCACCGTTTTAAAAAACCGGTCAACGACGGAAAATATTCGGTTAACGCGACCCCAGATATATATATATATATATATATATATATATATATATATATATATAATTAAAGTTAATTGGCTCTAAGTAAAGCTTGTCATAAATTTATCGCATCAGGCGGGTCGGCTCTCAAGCTCAATGAGGACCAAGTCACATCTCCAGGTCCTCCTCTGAGAACCTGGGCAAAAAAATTATGTGCACCCCTGTTTATATTATAAAGTATTATTGTGTATATACATATAGTGACTGCATCAAGATATAGTCATTTAAAAAATTTAAGTGACGGGTAAAAATAGATTATGACCGGATTTTTATGACCTTGTCAGTCAAAATGACAGACAACGAAAAAGTCTAGCGCAACCTCTGGTTGGAGCTGTAATTTCGCGTTAGCGCCTATCTTAAACTTTTTGGGAAGAGGCGGGCTTTACAACAGTCATAAAACAATAAAATGAGGGCGAAAAAGGATAAGCCTGAGAATGCTGTTTTCTTTTTCTGTGCTCCAAATGAGGAACATTTCAAGATTACTTACACGGCCGAGAGTCGGTGCAAACTGCCCGTATGTGTGTGCGTCATGCACGCACAGCGCGTGCATGCGTTCTATCAATCCATATAAACTGTCAATATAAGACTAAACAGGGATTATTTATGTCTGTTATGTGTGTCCTCTTTTTGGAAATCAAAATATGATCACCCGAGAATGACATGCCGGCATGTGCAGTCGTTTGTTTTGATGCTCATGCGCATGCTGGTCAGTTTGCTCAGCGCATCTCAGACTACGACTCATTGCGCATGTGTAATACTTGAACGGGCTCAATGGACAAAGGCAGTCTGAACAAGCACGCCAAAAAAACATAGGGCAAAAGGTCAGAATTCTGCATTAAGACCAGCGGTATGAAACTAGCCTACAAGTCAAGATAGGCTGGACATCTAAAGCTGTCAATGGCAGCCTATTCTATTCTATTCTATTCTATTCTATTCTATTCTATTCTATTCTATTCTATTCTATTCTATTCTATTCTATTCTATTCTATAGTTAAATGAGCACCCTATGGGTTAATTACGGTCATTTTACATCTCAAAGGAGTGATTGGCAATTATATGTTGTAAATGCACATCTAGAACAATTTCTTCTATTTTTCCTGTGATCAGGCACACAGGGCCAATTAGTCACAGGAGGAGGGAAAGATGTGAGCACAACGAAATATTATTCACACACGCCAGCCTGCAGCACTAAATTGCAGAGAGCCACTTTGCCTCCGTCACGGTCACGTTGCACACATACAGTCGTCACACTTGTGTACTGTTAGGATGTGTGTGTGTGGAGACACTCCACTGGTGCATTAAAATGCCTTCAGAGTGATGGAACAGGACCTTTACTGGTGGACGGCCGTCATTGCGTGGTGTTGCTCTATTTCGGGCTCAGGCAGTAATATCCATGACATCTTCCTATCAGATATCAGATAACTGCAGTCGTTCAGGTGAATATCTTAGAGTGTAGTGTTTGAATGTGCGCTTACAAAATCATTGCCCTCGCCGCAATAAATCATCCGAATGGGCATGCTATTTTTTGGGTGTACTCAGTGCTTTCCTTTTTTTTATTTGTGGTACTCAAATTGTGATACGTTGAAACTGTTATTGTATCTTGCTTATAAGAGCATAACTGTAACTCTGTGGCTCAGTGGTACTTTTTATTTAAGTATGATTTTCATACAATACCTCACTGGCTGCCATTGATATGTGATCCATTTGAATTGTAAGGGCTGGGAGTTTGTTTCTGTGTGTATGTGTACGAGATTCTGACAGTATAACAACCTTAAACAAAAATATCACGGTATTGCAATTACAGCTCTAAAATGTTATGTCTCTAATGTTGCTTTATTTTTAGATGTCAGGGTTAATTTTTTATTTTTTTTCCCATTGAACAGGATTTTTATTTTTCAAAACAACATATTAGCAAATCAAACATAAGTATGATCAAACATAAGTATGATGTTAAGTTTAAAAAAAAAACTGAAATATTCCTAGTAAAATTAAAATAAATGCAGTCCTTCAGGTAAGCCTAAACCCACAGCCACGGCTCAACATTATTATTATCAGAAAAAAAATAATAGAATGACAGTATTTTCCATAAAAAGCACCAGTAGGACTCATATCATGTTTACATTATACACACATACTCACTCTCAACACAGACAATCGACACAGAGGAAAAAATACACCACAGGCTGTATTATGAAATTGTTATTTTAAACAGATGTTCACAATGGCGGAAGACAAACAAAAATAGGCTAATGTTAGAGAGGAAACTAGTAAGCTGTCTTGGCATGCTAATTAGTCACATCATCTGCCATCATGTGAAATCATATTGTAGGTATTGCCTCCTCGGCAGCCACCCTCAGCAAACATGTTTTACATGTCGGTTGGCCCTCCACCTTTTAAGCCGCTGTCGTCTGTAACTTTTCTGTAGCCTAAGTATTCCCATACCAGCCACTTTGTTTTCTTCAATGGGGGAAAAAGTTCAGGTGTTTCACCTTCTCCAGCCATCGTCTAGCACAGCTGACTCACTGACACTGAGCAACAACTGTTGGGGAGGGATGAGCCCTGCAGCTTGGGACATAAAAAATAGCTAATACCATAAGACGGAAAATTTTAGTGGTTTTGAAACCGTGACCGGTAACCGGCACATGTCTAGTGTACATACAGTATATATACTGTGTATGAATATAAAGCAATGAGTATGACGATTTTAAATTGGACGATTTCAAATTGATTACATTTTGGGCAAGTCATTTGCTTTTGTATTACAGGTTATTCAAGCATAAGTAAATGCAGTGGCGAATGGTGAGCATAATAAGTGAGCCTTCACCACAGCCATCCTTCGAAAAAAATACACACACAACTGCAACCTATACAATGTATCACAAAAGTGAGTACACCCCTCGCATTTCTGCAGATATTTAAGTACATCTTTTCATGGGACAACACCGACAACACTGTGTGCGGCTTTTATAATAGAGTTAATTTATTTCCCCTCAAAATAACTCAAAATATGGCCATTAATATCCAAACCCCTGATAACAAAAGTGAGTACACTCCTTAGAAACTACATACATCCCTAAATGTCCAAATTGAGTACTGCTTGTCATTTTCCCTCCAAAATGTCATGTGACTCATTACAGGAGTTCCTGTTAGTGCTCAGACCATACTCCGCACTCTACATCAAATTGGTGTGCATGGCTGTCCCCCCAGGAGGAAGCCTCTTCTGAAGACGGTACACAAGAAAGCCCGGAAACAGTTTGCTCAACAAAGCAAATGGATTACTGGAACCATGTCCTATGGTCTGATGAGACGGGCGGGCATTCTTGTGTACCGTCTTCAGAAGAGGCTTCCTCCTGGGGTGACAGCCATGCACACAAATTTGATGTAGAGTGCGGCGTATGGTCTGAGCACTAACAGGCTGCCCCACACCTGTTAAATCTCTGTAGCAATGCTGACAACACTCCAGTAACGAGTCACATGACATTTTGGAGGGAAAATGACAAGCAGTACTCAATTTGGACATTTAGGGATGAACGTAGTTTCTAAGGGGTGTACTCACTTTTGCTGCCAGGGGTTTGGATATTAATGGCTATATTTTAAATTATTATGAGGGGAAATAAATCAACTCTATTATATAAGCTGCACACAGACTACTTTTCATTGTGTCAAAGTGTCATTTTGTCAGTGTTGTCCCATGAAAAGATATACTTAAATATCTGCAGAAATGCAAGGGGTGTACTCGCTTTTTTGATACACTGTAACATACGTGGGGCTTAACAGTATTACAAAACGATTTCATAACATTTTTTCAAGCAAAAATTGCATTAGCTAGTGCCCTTGATTAATATAAAGCCGCAACAAAATACATTTGAAATTGGAATTTGTAAAATAACTTACCTTCGTTCTTTTGTTTTGCTCGGAAAACGAGTGTATTTTTTTTTTCTTATCTGCAGATGTGATGATACCGAAGTTCAATAGCTGCACAGTCCTGACCTTGTGTGTACCATAAAAAAAATTCCAAAAGCACAATTTTTGTCCATTTGTGTCCATTGTTAAATGCTATTCTGCAAGTGTACTTTTAGTCCCATCGAGTCATGTATTTCGTGACACTGATAAAATTTACATCAGCGTTTGCATTATGGAGGGTCCCACCTACTTCAAATCAAACGTGATTGAATGAAGTCCTGACCATTAAATATGTCAGCTTGTTACAGAGGTTGTCAATTCTTATTGGATAATATGCTTGCATGATAGTAACCCTTTCGGTACTGATGAGAACTTAACAATAGACATCACAGATAAAATCAAGTGTGTTGTTGTTAAATGTAAAATTTGACTTAATAATATTTTTCATTTATTACTGATTTTTTTTATTGGTTCAGTTTTTTTCAGTCCTTCTCTGAAAGCGTAAAAGGTGCTGAGGGTCCCCACTGGGTAATTGCTGCTCCACCAGGTTGATTTCAGGCTCTATTAGATGACCTGGCTCAATACATCTTCTACCTTTTCTTTATCAATGAGATATTCTGTGCCAAGATTATTAAGTGACACACGGTGCACTTTAAAAATCTATTACGTGACTAATTAGTAGAGCAGGTAAAAAGATTTCACTCCAGTGAATAATGTGCTGAGCTCTCCTTGCCATTACTACAACCAGATGTTTTTTTTTCGGGGAGAACGTTCAATAAAAATGACAGAGACGAGTTTGCTACTGCAATGACATTGCAGGATAAGTGAATGTTTAGATTTCTACGTGTCTCCCATGTACACGTGCGCACGCACAAACACCCACAAACACACCTCATTAAGTCGTAGACAGTTCATTGAGCTGTTCATCTTACTTCAGACACACCCAGTCAAGGTCTAATTAGCTACAAGGATATCAACAGTTGGTCTGATGTGGTTGGTTGGTTCCTCTTTTCACTGTGACCACTTAAAATCAATGCATGTGTGTGTCAGGTATTAAACTAGAGTTGGTCCTAGTCAGAAAAAAGCTTGGGCTAGATATGTAGAGAAATGAAAGCATACAACTTTGTCGTGCTCAACATAAATGAGTACAGTGTCTCAACGCACATTTGCAATTGGCTTATTTACTGGAAAAACTCCCTTATTCAATATTTTTCTGCGTAATAGTATCAATTTGGTGTCATCCCACATAATTGTAGTGCTGAGTAACTTGTATGTTGAAGTAAGGAGAGGAGCTTCATTCACAGAGGCTATAGACCTGTCTAATACGTATAACAGATGGGCTTTGCAGACAAAGTGTGAGCTGGCATCTGGATGAGTGACACTTGACAGCAGCCAGTTTTTTTCATCAAGGTTCCTTCCAGTTGGCTTCAATATTAGTGACCCCGAGTGCCACTGAGTCACAAGGTACAGTGCTGGCCAAAAGTACCCCTGCAATTCTGTCAGAAAATGCTCAATTTCTCCCAAGAAATGATTGCAATTACAAATGCTTTGGTAATCATATCTTCATTTATTTTGCTTGCAATGAAAAAACACAAAAGAGAATGAAAAAAACAAAATCATTATCATTTTACACAAAACTGCAAAAATGGGCCGGACAAAAGTATTGGCACCCTCAGCCTAATACTTGGTAGCACAACCTTTAGACAAAATAACTGCGAAAAACCGCTTTCAATATCCATCAGTGAGATTCTTACAATGCTCTGCTAGAATTTCAGATCATTCTTCTTTGGCCAACTGCTCCAGGTCTCTGAGATTTGAAGGGTGCCTTCTCCAAACTGCCATTTTTAGATCTCTTCACAGGTGTTCTATGGGATTCAGGTCTGGACTCATTGCCTGCCACTTTAGAAGTCTACAGTGCTTTCTCTTAAACCATTTTCTAGTGCTTTTTGAAGTGTGTTTTGGGTCATTCTCTGAGGGAGACCCAGATTTCCCACACTGGGCCCTACATTATGCTGCAAAATTTGTTGGTGGTCTTCAGACTTCATGATGCCATGCACACAGTCAAGGAGTCCAGTGCCAGAGGTAGCAAAGCAACCCCAAAACATCAGGGACCCTCCACAATGAATGACTGTGGGGACCGTGTTCTTTTCTTTGCAGGCCTCGTTTTTTTTCTTGTAAACTCTATGTTGATACCTTTTCCCAAAAAGCTTTACTTTTTTCTCATCTGACCAGAGAACACTCTTCCAAAAGGTTTTTGGCTTTCTCAGGTAAGTTTTGGCAAACTCCAGCCTGGCTTTTTCTATGTCTCTGGGTCAGAAGTGGGGTCTTCCTGGGTATCCTACCATAGAGTCCCTTTTCATTCAGATGCCAACGGATAGTACGAGTTGACACTGTTGTACCCTCGGACTGCAGGACAGCTTGAACTTGTTTTGATGTTAGTTGAGGTTCTTTATCCACCATCAGCACAATCTTTTGTTGAAATCTCTCGTCAATTCTTCTTTTCCGCCTGGATCTGGGGAGGTTAGCCACAGTGCCATGGGCTTGACACTTATTGATGACACTGCGCACGGTCGACACAAGAACATTCAGGTCTTTGGAGATGGACTTGTAGCCTTGAGATTGCCTGTGCTTCCTCACAATTTTGCTCCTCAAGTCCTCAGACAGTTATTTTGTCTTCTTTCTTTTCTCCATGCTCAATGTGGTACACACAAGAACACAGGACAGAGGTTGAGTCAACTTTAATCCATTTTAACTGGCTTCGAGTGTGAGTTAGTTATTGCCACAACCCTTTTATGTGCCACACGTAAGTAACAGGTGCTGTTAATTACACAAATTAAAGAAGCATCACATGATTTTTCAAAGGGTGCCAATACTTTTGTTTGGCCCATTTTTGGGAGTTATGTGTAAATAATAATGAATTAATTGTTTTTGCCATTCTCTTTTGTGTTTTTCATTGCAGGCAAAATCAATGAAGATATTACTACCAAAGCATCGGTTATTGCAATCATTTTCTGGGAGAAATTGAGCATTATCTGACAGAACTGCAAGGGTGCCAATACATTTGGCCAGCAGTGTACGTGATGGCGATGATGTTTAATACGAGTAAAAGCCAAGAGTGAGTAAAGACGTGAGTGTAACTAGTAGCAAAGACTTACGGCAAGTGATTGATAAGCTGAAACCCAATGAGGAAATGAGGCTACATACCAGAAACACTCTTTTAGGGTGTTTCTTATTTCAAATGAAGATATTCGCCCTTTACAGGCACTCATTTTTACTCATTGGCTGCCATTGGCAGCGATAGACGTCGAATCTATTTGATTTGGGAATACTGGCAGTGATCAATTCAAATGGACTGGACATTTGTCGACATCAGTGGCAGTAAATGAGCTAATGAAAAAAATGTTTATCACCACCAGGAAAAACTCCACTCCTTAATGATTATTGTGCATTCTTATTTACATTATTTTAGACAATTTTCTTGACTGTATTATTTCACAGTCTTCGTTTATTTGTTCACATTTAAGTAAGTAGCACTTACGGCAGAGAGGACTTATAAAGTGCTTCGATTATACCAGTGCTTCTCAATTATTTTCTGCTACGCCCCCCCCCCAAGCAAGACGTAAATGTTTCGCGCCCCCCCAAACTCTCTGCCGCCGCTGTAAATAGTATTATTTGTCTATAAAATTACTATTATAAATATGCATCTGCCTAATATTGTGTCCTTTTTTTCTAATAAAGAAAAAAAGTAACAGATCAACTTATAATAAAGTATAACTTTATTAACATTGTTTTGTTTGTAACAGAGAAGACTTGACGTGCATCAATTTGCCTGAATTTAAAAAAAAAAAAAGTCACATTCAAACTGTAAAAATACACTCAAGGTACATTTTTGACCATTTGATACAGAAAAATAAAATGTAATAAAATCAGTAAATAATAACAAATTCAAATTGATTAGAAACATTCACTCATGAGGACAATATGCCAAAAAATTTGACCGAAAAAACAAAAATGAATAAAGGAAAAAAAGAGTGTCCTTGGACAGAAGGACAGTTTTTATTTTTGCTGCTCACACTCAGTATTACCTCCTTTGCAATGGTGTGGAGTCATTTTGCAATGAGCATGCCAACAATGCTCACTGGTTTACTGATATAACACTGACAAAGCAGGACGATTGTTGGCAATATTCGGCACGTTTTCGCTGAAAAACAATCAAGCGGCTTATCAATGAGATTGAGGTCGAATGTCTTTAAGTGGCGTCTTAATTGATTTGGCTTCTGGCGGTCCGCTATAATTATTTTTAGACACAGTAAACAGTCTTTCCTCATCACCCACAGTATTAAAAGTCAAAGCTAAAAGGCAAACGGCACGAACAAAGCGCATTCTCGGCGGCCGAGGTAGAACCGTAGGTGAGGGCGGTCGTCGTGACGATCCCAAGCCGAAAATGGCACTTATCGGGCGGCGGCGTAAGAACCGGACAAGACAGGGGGGCGCGCCCCACTATTTGAGAAGTACTGGATTATACATACCATTCAGTAGGTATTGGTGTACTCAAAGAACACTGCCCTAATGCAGAATCCTTAAGAATAATAACAATGTGTGGCCTGGATCACAAAGATAGTTCACGTCAGTCCAGCAATGCTTGTGTGTGTTTATGTGTGTCTTTGCAAAACCATTAAATCACACTTTATGGTTGAATCTGAGTAGATAAGGTTTTCAAATAAGGGTGTATAGGAGAGATGGCCATGCAGTTTAAGCACCATACACAGTAGAGTGCTGTGTCCTGCCAAGAGCGGCAGAGACTTAAACAATTTGCATTTGATTATTATCATTTTTATAGATCTTTTTTATGCCAGTTTAAAAAACAGACTTGAAGATGCCGGTCTTTGTGTGCTACGTAACACGTGATGTCGTTCATCAGGACCTGGTGGGCAGTGCGCCGCCACAGAGGAACTGGAAAGGAATCGCCATTGCCCTGCTGGTTATCCTCATCATCTGCTCCCTGATTGTCACCTCCGTCATCCTGCTGACCCCTCGTATGTACCGAATGCTCTCACTTCTACGTTCTCCTAAGTGCACTGCTTGATGAGTTTTGCTGGCATATTCTCATTCTTAAAACTTTTTCAATGTGACTGCTAGGTGTCAAGGTTTTACGTGATTAGGAGCTGATTTCTCTCAAAAAGAAGATGACGGCCTTTTGTCGAACTAGTGCAGCTTTTATCTTTAAAAAAAAAAAAAAAAAAAAAAGACTTTTCGTTCTCCTCCCAGCGGCTGATGACATAGCGGCACACGTTTACGTGTGGAACATGACAAAGAGTCTGTTTTTCTAGTGACTTTTCCAACTGGAGGGCACTAAAAGGCGTCGCAAAAAAGACCCACCCCCACCTGCTGCGTTCGCTTTCAAGCACGCATGCCAGCTTTATGTTTGTGATCCTCTGCTCCACTTGTCGCTCGTGCCTTTGTGTGGCTCGGGAACGACACTGCTGATGCAACGAGATCAATAGAACAACACAGTTCTATTTTTTGTCTGTGTCCATGTCCAAAATTGTCAATCGAGGAGGGCAATGTAGGTGTTGGGGGCTCCTTTTTTCAATTATGCTGACTACACATTTACGCCTCATCTTAAAAGGGTTAAAAGCTAGAGGTTCCATTGATTTAGTTGAGGGCATTTTTTAAAGTTTGTTTGCTTTTTTTTTTTTATTAATTTAAATATTCAATTCAATATTTGGTTGATGTAATTAATCTATTAAATAACTATATTTTAAAAGTACATTGTACATTTTGATTAATACAATTAACGGCTAATTGTTTATTCAAAATTACAGGATATAAATTACGTTTTTAAAACTGTAAATGATCTAGTTGACATATTTTACATTTTCTTTAATGTCATATGCAAATGACTTTGCCTACCTGATGGTTTTATTTAAAGGCCTTAAGCACAAGATCTCAAAAGTTTATGCGTATGCAGAGATTGACAATGTGTGCTATGACTTCTGCCTGCAGAGATTGACAATGTGTGCTAAGTCTTCCGCCAGTTGTACGCAGACTAATTAAGTGAGAATCACTATTAGAAAACAGATTCAGAACACTGAGTTTGCCTTTCCAACATTAGTCAAAACAATTCTTTAAAAAATTCTATCAATATTATTATCATAGTATACTACTAGATATAATAGTAGTATAATAATTATTCATTGCCAATCATATTTGTCATGAAGAGTGTCATTGGAAAGCTATTCTTAGTGTAGAATCTGTATTATGCAGTATTTACTTAACATATTATAATATTAATTCTGAAGTATGTGGAATTAACTCCAGAAATCATTATTTATATGACGAACATGACGTGCTTTTGCTGGTAACCAGCTGTTGAGTGTTATTGTATGACTGATTCGAACTGTACTACATTGTTTCGCCACAGGGTGTGCTGTCGTGTATTTTATGTTCGGTGTGAAGAAGAAGAAGAAAGTTAAAAGAGGCATTAGAGGCCTGTTCTCAACTTCTCCCTCACTGCACTTTGGCTCTCATGGAGAGCACGTTCGCTCATGTGTTCGAAATAAACGATAGCCGACGTGCAAAGTAGCAAGTGAGCTGTAAAAATAGAGAGCTTAGTGGCGTGAAACTGCGGGAGAGGTAAGTGAAGCTAACGAACAGCAAAGCGATGCTAAACGGCGCTAAATGAAGCTAAGCGACTGATACTCTGTCCGTTGTCGTGGAACAGTCCATTGTAGTGCGGGGGGGCGGGGGGGTGTAATATAAATGCAGCATTCAAATGGATTTTTTGTTTTGTTTTGTTATTTGTTTGTTTGGTATACTGACATAATTATACATGACGAATAGTTGGGGGTGCTGCTGGCTCCGGTGGCCCAAGCCCTTGCTCGTTGGGGCAAGGGCAGCTGGTTGGGGGCCCCCTACTGGTTGGGGGCCTAAGGCGATCGTCTACTTGGCCTGAATAGTAGATCCGCCTATGCTGACAGTAAGAAATGTATCAATAGGGAATGGGACGTACTACGTCATTGTTTGGACGCGCCTCCATGCTGGCAATATGATTCACTTCCGGGTCGGCAGACTCAATGCGGATTGTAACGTGTGGTCGTGCTAAACTAACTCCTTCGGTGTTTTAGAAAGAAATTATGGGTGTGTATTGTTGTGTTACCGGGTGCAACAGCTTCTCCTACGACTAAAAAAAGGGCGAGGAAAACTGGACTCACTTTTCACCGTTTTCCTGCATGGAGGACCAAATATCAGATCACGAAGGCACGACTGATGGCTGGATTGCAGCGGTTCGTCGGAAAAGCATTTCTTATGATCATATTTCTGCTGGAATGAGAGTATTCCCCTCATCTCTACTCTTGTAAGTTGAACGATTTATCCGTTTTGGTTTCAATACGTTTTTTTTTTTACTGTTGTGTAAATCTGCCTCGGTAGCAATGCTAACCTACTCCTCCTCCTCACCTACCTGTTGTGTTACTAGGAAAACCTGCATATGAAATGCTGACAACACATCCCGATTGGTCACCATATCTCTTCTTGGGTTATTCTGAGGTCAAGCGCACCACATCGGAGCGTTATGAGAGGTTGGAAAGGCGAAGAGTGCACGCTGAAACTTGTTTGCTCTGCTCTTACAAACACGATCCCAAGTGTTGTTGTGAAAAGTCAATAAAATATGAATACCAAAACATGACTTGAACAACTTCTTGACAAACTGTAACTGCTTGTTGTTTACTTCAGGTCTTCATAATAAAAAGGTGTAATAATTACAAAGTCAGGTGACTTAATTTTGTTATTCTATTTGGAATATGCATTGACAATTTTTGGACAGTGTTGTAGACAAGAACTGGGACTGATAAGTTGCAATAGATTTATTTCAAGTAATGCAATTTCTCCAATACGATATTTTAATTGACAGTTTAAAATCTTTAAATTAGTGCAAACAAGGCCCACCCTCTGACGGTGGCAGCAAATATTATATAATTATAAGTAATACACAAATACAAGATCACAATAAACGTGTCTTTGTCAAAGCAGTTTAAAACACTATTTACTGGCCTTGGGTAAATTGCCAGACAGGATAAATATGTGCTTTAAAGTTCTTGCATTTCCATTTTAAGTATTGCAAGTACTAGTCTCCAACACAGTATTTGAACTGACAGTTTAAAATCCTTTTAGTACAAAATGGCCCACACTCTGGCAGGGGGCAGCAAGTATTATAATACATAATACATTATAAAAAGCTATATACAGTACTATATAAATACAAGATCACAACAAAACCTGTATTTTTCAAAGCAGTTAAAAAACATCCAGTGGCCTTAGGTAAATAAAGGTGTATAAATATGTACTTTACAGTTCTTGCATTTCTATTTTAGGTATTGCAACTTTTCCAACACTATTTGAATTGACAGTCTAAAGTCTCCATAAGTGCAAATAAGAATATTATAATTTAAAAATAATAATAGAATATATAAATTCAACATTACAATGAAACGTGTCTTTGTCAAAGTGGTTTAAAAAAAAATAATAATAATAATACGTCACTGGCCATAGTTAAATAGCCAGGCAGAATAAATGTGCATTACAGTTCTTGCATTTTCACAAGTTAAAAGCCCGCAGTTCATCGACGAGAAGGGCAGACCCAGATGGCGTCTGCAGCAGGGGCTTGTTTGAGTCCGACACAGGACAAATGAAACCACTCCATTGAACAAATTTTCTTTGTCAAATGATCCAAGAAGAGAGATGGTGACCAATCGGGATGTGTTGTCAGCAGGTTTACCTAGGAACACAACAGGTAGGGGAGTCGTAGTAGGCGAGCATTGCTACCGAGGCAGATTTACACAACGGTGTAAAAAAAAGAAAAACGTATTGAAACCAAAAGTGGATAAATCGTTCAATTTACAAGAGTAGAGATGACAGGAACACACTCTCATTCCAGCAGAAATATGATCATAAGAAATGCTTTTCCGACGAACCGCTGCAATCCAGCCATCCGTCGTACCTTCGTGATCTGATATTTGGTCCTCCATGCAGGAAAACGGTGAAAAGTGAGTCCATTTTTCCTAACCCCTTTTTTTGTCGTAGGAGACGCTGTTGCACCCGGTAACGCAACAATAAGCACCCATATTTTCTTTCTAAAACACCGAAAGAGTTAGCTTAGCACTACCACACGTTACAATCCGCATTGACTCTGCCGAACCGGAAGTAAATCATATTGCCAGCATGGAGGCGCGTCCAAACAGTGACGTAGTACGTCCCATTCCCTATTTCAGTATTGCTGCTGTACTGCACTCCAAGTGACTTTATACTGTATTGTTGGGCAATTTTATTCATCACTTGCTTCAAGGTGGTGTCATTGCACAGCCCTTGCACAATTTCTATCCATACACGACTAAATGGCTCTTTGCGCTTATGTGTTACATACTTAATGGCCTGTTTATTGATAGTTGCAATACTAGAGTGGCTTTACACCTCAGAGATGAATTCCGTCTGTTTTCTAACATAACTACAAAGATTATTATTACAATTATAATTGACAATGTCAGTGTGTTGGGATCTTTGCTACTCATCTTAGAAAAGTTAATCCAATTTCACAAGAGTGACATGAAGCTTCTCCCCAGACATGATGACAATGCCTTTTGCACTTTTCAGTTACGGTCGCTGTGCACTACTTTTTGATTTATTCTTTGGTCTTTGACATGTTCTTGGCAGGTGAAGATGACAGCCTGGCCCTCAAGAAGAAGGTCACCCTGGATGACATCTTTGGTCCGGACCTACGCGTTCATGACCCCGACGCTGTGTGGCTCAGTGGTAAATTGGATGAGAACAAAGATATCCAGAAATATGAAGACAGCCAAATCTGCTTTTATCATTTTAAAAGGCAGAGGTTTTCTCTCTGGCCGGCTAGGATATTTGATCATGTGAAAAAATGCACGTCCAATTACAAATACTTGTCAAGAAGTTTCCGAATGAGTCAGAAGCATGCCAAATCACATCTTAAAGGTATTTTATTTAGAGGGATCCACGGATGGTAAGACTTGTAGTTCTAAAAAGATGTTATTATGAGTTTAAATAATTTGATATTAAAACCCCTCTTGATGTTTTTTTTAGGGTTTTAACTAGTAGGTCGCCATTGTTGTTGAAGTCGCAGTGTGGTGATGTCACATGGTTACTTCCAAAGTATGACTTTAGCGACATAAAAATGTCATCTGTTCAACCCTTTCAATTTCAACCCGAGAGGAACATTAATGAGCATGACAGCACTGTCGAGATTTCACAAAACGAGCAGCAAAAGCAAAATAAACAGGAAAGACGGGATGCGACAAGAGAGGCGAAATAAAACGGTGTTCTGCCAAAATGTGCTACACTGGGGAAACGGCTACAAGAGGCGAATTTGACACCAAGAGTACGACCGTGCGCTTTCAGCTTATTTTGTTCAAATGCATACAAACAGAACATACTAAATATGCCTTAAGAAAATACTTCAACGTAGAAATATCAAATAAGGGTGGTTTGAATATGTAAAATATACGTGTCTAATGTTGTCAACAGATCAACAATCTGCTTCAAAGCTAACACAAGAAAACACAATGCTAAAAAGTGTGAGAGGAAAACACATGAAAAAAGTATTTTGAGGCAATTAAAAGGTAATAAAAGACTCAATAAAAACACAAATAGTAAGTACTGTCCGCTTTTAACCAATGTGCGCATGTGTTGGACGTCCCACCGCGTAGAAGGCATTACAGTCACCCGGTGCTCCAGTGGTGTTCGTCAAGTGACAGCGACAAACTATGTCATCACCCCGAGCTTCCGTTGTGCGGATAAAACATGGCGCCCTCTGTAAGTCAAAACATTTACTAAATATTCTAGATTTTTAAATAGATGGCAATATTTTATGTTTTGACAACATATCTTAGTAAAAGAGAACAAACGTGGCTTATTAGAGCCTTTAAGTTTTATAAGTCCGGGGTTCCCTTTAAGATGAATTAGGAATGAAATTATTACATAAACCACACCACTCTTCCATTAGACTTTCAGGGACATTCAAACCCTTCAAATTAATGTTCTAAAAATACAGATTTATAAATATATAAATGGATTTATCATAAAGTAAAACTAACAAAATCTCATGGACAGTTGAAAAATTACAAATTAAATCAAGTTCTAAAAGTCTTTCATTAAAAGCCGACCGACTTTGAAACGTATTCTGCCATAAAAGTTAACTAGAAGTAAAGTACATCTTCTCTGTCAGTGACCAATAAAACTTCTAGTACTCAAGAAAAATAAAGTTAAAAATGCCAGATGGTGATGTATACAAATTCAATACATTATTTCATCTGTTATACGTACTTTTAAAACAATGTAGTGTCCTCAATAAATTGAAGAACCGAAGTAGGTCGGAGTGCTGGGGGGCAATCAACGCAAACATGAGGAGAAAACGGAATCTCCACACAGGGAAAGATTTGTAGGGACCCTCGCAACTGTGAGGCAGATCACTCATTCTCTGTGCTGACAAGTTATTAAATATTCAGAGCAAATGGGAAAGAGTTACTGCTGTTAAAAAAAAAAAAAAAACAATACCATATTCCATACATTACTGATAGGCGTGACAAGAATCATAAGATGTCCTTCATTCAGGAGGCTGATGAAAATCACCTCAGTGCCTGACGAAATCATCCCCACATTGCATCTTGCCTCTCCATTTCAAGCAAGCAGGTCCCATTTGGGCCTAATGACCTTCCGATAAGCCGCCCGGCCGGATGTGCGTACTCCTCAGTGGTCCGCATCAATATTTCTGGGGGCGCGTCACTGATCCCCGTTGGGTAGC
The DNA here is from genome assembly GCF_030265065.1 of Corythoichthys intestinalis. Classification (NCBI taxonomy): domain Eukaryota; kingdom Metazoa; phylum Chordata; class Actinopteri; order Syngnathiformes; family Syngnathidae; genus Corythoichthys; species Corythoichthys intestinalis. The sequence goes on along the minus strand of NC_080408.1, from coordinate 34,652,356 downwards.
TTCTTGCCTCACTTGTCTTTGACCTCTCCTCTGACGCACCCGCTGCCATATCAAGACAATGGAAAACGTGCTTAACTGATACGTTCGTCTGCTCAATGAAGACAAGCCGATGACTGCTTTTGAAACTATAGCGCAATATTATGAGCTCTGACTGGGGTATTGCGCTATCAATAAGCAACATCTGGGACTTAATCATACTTAATCTTATGCAAATCTACTTAAAGTACAAACAGAATGGAAGTTTGGCAAGTGGAACAATCGCTGACACTCTGCCTGACCCCCAAGCTCACATCCTCCAGTGTAGAAAGGATTTACTTGATTACTTTAAGAGGACTAAGTCATACATTTAATCCTACAAATGTGAGCAATTTTATAGTCTGAAATACACTTGCTTAATTCATTTGCTGCCACTTGCCGTTTATTATGCATTTCAGACTGTTAACTCATTGGCTGCCATTCACGGCAACAGACGTCCAGTCCATTTGAACTGGGAGGGGTGGCAGCGAATGAACAAAGCCTTTGCTGCCCACCCTCCCATTTCAAATTGACTAGAAATCTACTAGGGACAAATTCCTTTAAATTCAAATCAGAAGGATGAAGGGAGGCACATGATTGGACATCTATTATCGTCAAGGGTGTAGGTTTGCATAGGGACGATAGGGACAAAACACTACCAACTTTTCAGGATGCTCAAAATGTCCCCACCAACTTTTGAGCGACTTTATTTGCGTTATATAATGACTTCACAGTCATTTAGATTGTCTTCCTATATGTTTTAAGTGTTGTAATTGGCTCCACCATTATTAAGTGCATTATTTCAATTATGTTCTTGCTGAATGTGCCAGACCACTTTTTTTCCTCCTATAAGCACATTTGATTGGCTAATGACTTGATCCCCCCCCCACCACCCCCCAACACTCACAAAGACATTAGATTTGAGAGATATTAGGGATATTAGTTTTTTTTTCTTCAGCCAGCAGCAGCTACTGTAAGAAATGTAAAAAGATGTCAATGTTGTGGAAGTGGGGAACACACCACTAATTTTGCCACCGAAAGTCCGACCTGCATCAGAGTTAGCATAACATTAAACTGTTTGAACTCTCTAACCTGGAAAACTTGAGTAGGAAGCCGCTTAGAGAGGTGTCCTCCTGTATGTGTTTTCTACTGTTAACGTTAATTCAACTGTGACAAATGTAGTGAACCGAAGTTCACCCCCCTTCTCCTCAATTTTCATTTTTATTTTATCTATCTAAAGCCCAAAGCTTTTTTTTTTTTTTTTTTTTTTTTTTTTTGAGTTTGGCTGTGCTTGTGGACCAAAGCTTTTTGTTATTTTCTGACAAAGAAGTGTTTTCAGTTATATTTAATTTCTTTATTTAGACAATGTTGAGTGGTTTTAAGAATTTTTTTTTGCATTCCTGGATAGTTAAGAGATGATTAATAAACTTTTATTTATTGTGTATGTTAATATAATTTATGTTCAAATCATGCAATTTAAAGTGATTTAAGTAATGTAAATTGTACATGCAGGTCATGCCATATCGTCCCACCGTTGAGACCAAACCTACGCCCTTGATTATCGTCAATAGCACTGAAAGAGTTAAATTGTCTGTTTTGTTACATCGGTGCAGGTAATGAGCTGTTGTATCGCACGAGGGAAGGTGATGTCGTTAAGCTCAATGTGGACACAGAGGAGAAACGCGTCGTCGTGCCAAACCAGATGTTTGTGAGTCTACCTTAAATACCCTTGAAATATCTCACTTAGATTAGTTGATGTAGTTGTCACTTGTTACTTTTCTTCCTCTATCCAGGAAAGATCTAAGGCCGCGAGGTACCAAGTGTCGCCTGACCTGCAGCAAGTGCTCTTTGCCTTCGACTTGAAACTGGTGAGAACGTCAGCACTTTAACTTCCACTGCAGCTTTTTTTCGCCCAGAGGTTTCACAGCATTTGCTTGTAATGTTGTTTATTTCTGCAGATCTACCAGCACTCCTATGTGGCCAAGTACATTATTTACAGCCTTGTAACACAGTAAGACTTTCTTAAGAGACTGGTCCTCACGCACACTTCTCACCTGACGGTATCCGACTTATCATTATCATTTAGAATATCACGTGGTTGTTTCTATTCTTGGAAAATTTCAATTCAGCGTGATTGTTTTCAGTAGTGAGTAATCTAATTAATTTTCCGATCTTTGCAACGCCATTACCGTTGGTAAGGATGTGATGGGGCGCGTCACTACAATTTGGTTGAATGAAGCGCAAGTTGTCTGATTTTGTCACACGTCAGCTGCCCGAAACAGAAAGAGAGCAGAGCGAGATGGTGGAGGCGGGAAAGGGGTGGTGACGCCGTTGCAAACACAAGCATGATTGATTGCGAGGTGGTTGGATCATGCCGTCCCCCTCATGTTGTCTCATTGTACAGCACACTCTGGCAAAGTGACACAACAACAAGCCAGGGATAATGGCAACAGGCCAGGGAATTTCAAAGGTAGCGTTCTCGAACTTGAATTATTTTCAATATTTAATACTGTTACTTTACGGATTATTTAAAGTGCATATGACACCAAAAAGCATGTTTATTTCATATTGTGTTTTATGATCCTGAATGAAATGGACCGCTTGGATCTGTGTGGAAGATGTGCGATCGTTTTATATATTCAATTTTTGAATTCTGTGACATGAAAATGAGTAATTTCTGGCTCCAGTCTCGGGCTTAGGACAAATGCGAATGCTAACGTCACCCGGGTCAGCATCTCACAATACAGCACTGCTTTATAGCATGCACATGGACTGCGGATTCAGCTGATTTTGCGCATTAATTCGGGTATTTTTCACATGACGCCAGCCAAATGTGCTGCAGAAAATTGTTGCTGCACTAGGGAGAGGCGTGTGAGCCTTTTTGGGTTTCAAAAGTTTCCCATTCACCGTGGATATTGGCCAAAACAAGCCCTACTGCTGTGGGACCATAGGACTTACAAGGAAGTGAGAAAACATCGTATTTTCTATTATGTCAAATACTGGGATTATGGCACATGTTTTAATACGGAGGTGGCTTGCATTTTGTGGCTGATTGTCCACCGAGAATGCCACTCAGCCGACGACCGGCGGCTTGTCGCACCCCCCCCTCGGTCCTTCGTGTCCCTGCCGTGAGAGTGCTATAGTCGGCTTATTGCCCTATTTGTGTACTTTGTGTTAAAAACCGCCGCAATTACAGCTATTACAAAGTAAACACTACAAACTTTCTTTAAATGAAGGACTATTTACTTACGTTTGATCATGGATGGACATGTAGAAAGTTCTCCTCAGACACATCCTACATGTTAGCTGCACAACAACTGCATGCCACTCTCTCACTGTTTACATCTTCACCGTGTAGTAAAGCATTATTTTACGCCATATTCGTGTTGACTGTGTGGCAGCTACGCGCTCCTTCGACGTCTGCCGGTTTGTCCAGCTGCTTCCCCGGCAAACGGGGTCCCCTGCCCGCAGCAGGGGGACAAGTCCGACGAGCTGTAACTTGCTCACCGCCGGGCGGGTTGCCAATCGGCAAACACAATCGAAAACCCACCGCCATGTGAGATGATCCTGGGTAGTTTTGTTTGATTTTTCGCTTCGAAAGCCGAGAAAAATACTTTGAAACATCTCTCGGTTCGGGTTAGCATGTCGGACAGCTGTCACGCTTCCTCTGTTTACGATCTCCGAAGCCGGAGCAGGGAAACGACAAAAGCTGACTAACTTATAAAATATAGTTTGGGAGGTGCAAGAAGTGGACAGTTTTGACCATTATGGAGTAATTTTGCCCTCTCGTATTGAATAAATGCATTTTTAATATTTCATATTCCATTTAGCACAAGACTGTTATTTGTCATGACCATACCATTTATTTAGCATTTGGGGAAAAAATACTTTTAAAAAAATGAATATTCTGTAAAAATATTGGAGTAGAGAGACTGAAACAATGACATTTTGCGGCTCTTATCATCGCATTTTTCTCCTACTGAAAAATTCCCCCGAAATGGGCTGTATTCTAAATCAGATGAAACCATGACCCTGCCGACGTCATCCTCCTGTTGGGGACGCTAGAGCCCTATAATGGCAGGCGTGGCTAAACAGCAGATTAAAAGACTAATATCCCGTCATCTGCGCTTTGCCAAATTGTTGTGCTGTATATAATCGAATCGTCTCAAAATATGACTCTAATTCACGTAATAATGCTATTTAAGACTTTTTTTGTCCTGTCGTAGGCCCTTTAAGGATAGTGTTCTGCTTATTGTGCAGTAGGCCTAACATACGGTTTCAGAGATTTGCACTGGTGAATGGTCAGTGGTTTACATTTGTGTTTTGCTAACAGACTGTCGTATATTTGATCAAAATAAATACGTAATAAATAGGTTTTAAAATACTGTATATAGTGTTATTATTTTTGCCGTTATGTAAAAACAACCTCCTCTTGAGGACACTGAAATTGCTTACAATTAACCTTGTCACTTTTTCCAATTCCTGTCATCGCCTTTTTTTTTGTATTGATGATTTTACAATATACAGTACTTGTGTTATAAAGAGGATTCCAATTCTCACGCTCATATACAATGTAAACAGATCTCAGATTGTTTAGGGCTCATTTAGGCACTGCATCGACCTCAGCCCATGCTTAGTCCACTGTGTGCTGTTGTTATGGGAAGCACCAAGTGTACATGATTGTTATGTTGTTTGTCCTACACAGGGAAACTTGGCCTTTGAATCCTCCTGAAGTGCATGAAGCAGTGCTGCAGTTTGCTGGATGGGGGCCTAAAGGCCAGCAACTGGTAAGGACGGACACAAACGCATGCAGATACTACAAAAATTATTGCACAATTGAATTGAGACAAGAACATCAGAATTGTGTCATTCTAACCATAGAGTTAATCATTTATAGGGCAAGTGATCATTTTTGTTAATTAAAAAAAAAAAAAAACTTTGCCACAAAAAGACCTTTACAGTTCAGTTCAAATACATTTCCTCAGCGTAAGAATCTTTGGATTGATGTCTCAGCCAGTCGCTCACAACACTTTTGACTTCATCTCACTTTCAAACTTTGTGCCATTTTTTTCAAACATTTTTTGGGCTGAAACATCTGGCACCAGAATAATTTCAACTGGTTTGCACCCTTCCGCAACCAAAAACGTGTTAACTTAAAGCTGTTCAATTCTGGAGCATGCTTCTTGGTCGGCCATCTTTGTTAATAGCCAAAACTCTTTTTAGTCTTTTTTTTTTTTTTAATCTGCGAAAAAAATTAAATCCATGTGTTAAAGAAGTAAAACAGAATTTTCATAAAAGTAAGCTTCTATCTGTATTTAAAGTCCTTATATCAAAAAATTCCCTTATTTATTGAATGACCCTTGTAAAAGAATCAAGCTAAATAAGAAAATACTTACTGTTTCTCTGCTCTTTTGGTTTTATTTTTAAAATATGTAAGATAAAATAAATAAAAAAGAAAAGAAAGAAATGAAACTAAGAATTTCTAAAATACAAACATATTTAACATATTGCCCACCACTCACAATGCTAAACGCTCAATTCATTTAAACTGGGAGAACTGGCTGGGAATGCTCATGCCTCACAGCCGTTGATGGCACTCGATGTCCAATACATTTTGTCTTGGCGATCATTTGCTGCCAGCCTCTCCCGGTAAAAATGGATTTGGCATCTAGCTCTGTCAAGGAGTGCCCTTTAAAGAGCATATGACAGGAGAAAAAAAAAGTCTTATTATGTGAATTAGAGTCATATTTTGAGACGATTCGATTATATACAGTACAACAATTTGGCAAAGCGCAGATGACGGGAAATTAGTCTTTTAATCTCCCGGTCAGCCACGCCTACCACCATAGGTGCTCTAGCGTCCCCAACAGGTGGATGACGTCAGCAGAAGACTGGGCTCATCGGTTTTACTACTCAGCCCATTGAGGGGGAATTATTCAGAACGAGGAAAACGCGACGAAGAGAGCCGCAAAATGTCATTGTTTCAGTCTCTCTACTCCAATATTTTTACAGGATATTCTTTTTATCCAAGTATTTTCCCCAATTGCTAAATAAATGGCATGGTCATGACAAATAACAGTCTTGTGCTAAATGGAATATGAAATAATAAAAATGCACTTATTCAGGACGACATGGCAAAATTACTCCATAATAGTCAAAACTGTCATCTTCACCTTTACTGTCACACCTCCCGAACGATATTTTATCACACCTAAATTGGACATATTTCCCTTCCCTGGCTTCGGATAATGTAAACAAACCAAGAAGCGTGACAGATAGCCAACATGCTAACCCGAACAGAGGGATGTTTCAACATCTTCGAAGCAGAAAATCACACATAACTAGCCCGGATTATTTGACATGACGGCTGCGTTGTCGATTGTCATTGCGGATCGGCAAACCGCCCGGCGGAGAGCAATTTACAGCTCGTTCCCTGGAGGAGGCCGGCTGCAGTTGTTGTGCAGCTAACGTGCAGCTAATGTGCATGAAGAGAGCTTTTTACATGCCTACCAATGATCAAACATAAGTAATCCTTTATTTAAAGAAAGTTTGTAGTGTTGACTTTGTAATCGCTGTATTCGTATTTGACATAATACAAAACAAGATGTTTACTCACTTCCTCGTAAGTCCAATGGTCCCACAGTAGTAGGGCTTGTTTTGGCCAATATCCACGGTGAATGGGAACCTTTGAAATTCCAAAAAGGAGCACACGCTTCTCCCTCATACAGCAAGATTTTTCTGCAGCCGTTTGGCTGGCGTGATGCGAAAAATAAACGTATTAATCCGCAAAATCAGCTGAATCCTTAGTCCTCATACACAACAGTACGGCTGTATAGTGAAGAGGACACCTTCATCCGTAGATGTCACAGTGCCCTTCTCCTCAATGCAGAGATATATCTGTTATAAAGGCGAGTGGACACAGGCGTTCTTTGGGCTGCGCCGTTTATTGGCATACGCTTCTGCAACTCCTTCACAACAAACAGAAGTATCATTTAGTGAAAGCACAACAAAAATAATATTGCTATCTCTCAAAAAAAAATAATGTTCACAAAAACAAAAGCACTTCAGTCTGTAGTAATGAGGCCCTATTCTCACACAGCTAAACAACAATGCAAAGTGAACTGGCATTACTCAGAGTTTGGTCACTCAATTCTTATTATTGTTATTTTTATTCTTCTTATTATTATATTAACTCTACTTTTGATTGAAAATTGTACACATTTTATTAAAACGAAAATATGAAGAGGGGTTTTAATATAAAATTACTATAACTTGTAACTATAACATTTATCTTTTATGAACTACAAGTCTTACTATCTATGGATCACTTAAACAGAAAGAATGTTAATAATGCCATTTGTGGATTTATTGTTATAATAAACAAATACAGCACTAATGTACAGTATGTTGTATGTATATATACGTCTTGTGTCTTATCTTTCCATTCCAACAATAATTTACAGATAAATATGGCATACTTTAGAGATGGTTTGAATTGTGGTTAATTACGATTAATTAATTTTTAAGCTGTAATTAACTCGATTAAAAATTTTAATCGTTTGATACCCCTAAAATAGAGCGATCGCTTCCACACACATCCAAGCGGTCCATATCATTCAGGAGCAGAAAATACCGCGTGTATTATGAAATAAACATGCTTTTTCGTGTCACATGCACTTTAAAGGGTCAATGTTATGCTAATCTTAATTTATCGGCTGTCACTGACAATGATAGAAGTGTAATTAAATTTTAACTGGAAGGGCTCACCGTGAATGATGGGATTGTCCAATGGATTAGACGTCTATGTTAACGTCACCGTTAATGGCAGCCAATTAATGAAATAGTATCAGATTAACTTTAAAATGCATTTCAACATCTGGACTGAGGGGGGCGCATCGGGGGTATGTTGAGCGCCAACATGGCAGATGGCGCTGTGGCTGCAGAAGTAGTTATTTTGGATTGTTGCCACAGGAACTAAAACACATGGCCCAAACCGATGTGTATGGGTGAGAATGCCAGTGTGTGTCATCGAACACTTTAGGAACTGAATTTTTTAGCATGGTCCAAGCGAGTAAAAGAATTAGCGTGTTCAATTAGTTTGTTGTTTACAGGCGTTTGGCATTTCCCTGCACTCATTGATATGCCGGGTCAGCGAGATCAGAATCATTACAAATTTGTTAAGTTTTCTTCCCATAGCTTTTAAACCCAAGAGCTGTTTGTTGCTGTTAGGCTCTTCATGTACATTATATACCAGCTAGTTGTCGCATTTGAATCAGTTTGACTTGTTTTCCCATATTTTCATATATTTTCTCCTTTCTGAACCAAATGATTTGGCCTCCCAACCTCAGAAATGGAGCAATTAATCACGACACACACCGTCAGCATGTAAATGTTTGAGTGTGGGTGAAGTCAAGCATCAGATGTACAGAGCTGGAGATGCTCTCATTGAAGCAGAAGCAATTATTCCGCTGTGACAAAGTAATCAGTACAACGCACACATGCGAACCGACTGACGCTGAAGTGAGATTATATTGATCTAAAAGGGACAGTGATGAGAAAGCTGACAATTAAAATAAAATAAAACAATATTTGACCAAATATCCAACAACACATGCACTTAAACAAGTCCATTTGTGCTTTATTTGTAATGTGATTGTTGTTTTAGCAGTCCTTTGTTAGTTTTCTCTGATTACATCCAATTTAGGCCAACAGTAACAGATCCCTTCTAGCATGCTGCTAATAAGAACAGTTGCTTCATTTGACAGTTTACTTTTACTTGTAACACCTAGGTTGTGGACCTATGCTGTGTCACTGTTGCATTTATCAAACAGAACTAAAAATAAGCTGTCAAAAGGACACTGCCATTTTTCGAGTTGTACACCCTCCCAAAATCACCATTTAAAATTCACCATATTATCTGCATAGTAATTTCCACTTTATTAGAGCTTGTAAATAAATTTTTTCTTAGATAACTTGCAAACTTAAAAGCCCCGAAACACATCTCACAAAATTGAAGCATGCATGTTGAAGTGGGGATGTTTAAAATATAGGGGTGGTAGCTGTGATAGATATGTAGTAGATATGTTCATATACATTTTGGTGACAGTTGACTGCTGTTTTCAGACATTAAGCCATGGTACAGTATGATAACAGCAACTTTTGATTGTCTCATTCACTGTGAGTAGCAACAATGTAATTTTATATGAATTTGTAACTGTGTACAGAACTTTTTCACAAGCTCTTCATACCGTTCTAAATAATATAACAGACTTTCTCCTAATTATATTTTTAGCAACAAAATTGCCCTTCTTTACCTACCTGAAGAAATTATGGTACACAGCATGCAAAGTAATGGGCCTTTTTAAGTAGCAGCAATAGCAGTTTAAAGTAATTGTTTAATAAATAGGCAGGTACGCTGACTTTTATTAAGGAAAATAGCATCCATGCCAACAGTATATCATCTGCTTTAGTGGTGTGTGGAATTGGCAGGCCTTCCTGGACACCTGGTGTACAGTGGCAATGAAAACTGAATACAAATTATCCTAGCCGAAGCAGAATGCCTGTAACTGTATTGAATGTCATTACATTACCCTGCCGTGTACAAATCATTTTGCTTGCATTTGGGCCTAGATCTTCATATTTGAAAACAACATATACTACAGAGCAACAGTAGAGAGTCGCACCATCCGCCTGGTTTCCACCGGAAAGGAAGGCGTGGTCTTTAATGGCCTGGCTGATTGGCTCTACGAAGGTACCGCTCACTGCAGTAACTCCATTACACAATCTGCGGGTGACATAATTGTATTTACAAAAAAAAAAAAAAAAAACCTCAATAGTACACAATGGAACCTGTGAGGAAAGGTGTAAAACTCAGCTTCATGCTATTGAAAGTGTATCTTTACACATAGTGTGTTGACATGCTTTGGTTAAACACTTATATACAGTATTAATTCAGTCAATGGCCACTGAACTCTTCATGACTACGTTTTCTCGCTAGCAAAAGTTAGCTCCCCTCGCATGGTCTCCGATCGACCCCCCCCCCCCCACACCCCCTATTTCCTGTGCATCGCCTCCAGGCACCTGCACGACAACGATAACCTTTAGCCTTGATACACTGTGTGAGTGTACTGGCAACAAACGAGTGAAAGTTTTCTTTAAGTAACAATATTAACGGAATACCTAAGCATTTTGGAACAAGGAAGCCCTAGTGAATCTTGCCTCCTGATTGAAATAGACCAAGCTTGCACACAACCACACTGTAGTAGGAGTGTGAAGTGAGTGTTAATATTAATATTTTTGTATAATTGTGAAGTGGCAAAGCTGGTGTCATTAAAGAAATATTGTAGGCCATGTCTCAGCGATGTGTCGAAGTCACCACACACATCGCCAATGCCCACAAGACTCCCACCGACAAATCTGCACCGATGGCCAACCAGAGCAAAGAGTATTCAAATTAAAATCAGTCTGGTGCATATTAATTAAAAACGCACATCTGGAGAAGAGCCCCAAAAGGACTAACTAAGGTAGCTTGTAAAATGACATTCTGGGCACTTTGGACACAAATTGCTGAGCAAATCTGGTATACAGTGGTAAGAAAAAAAGTTTCTAAACCTTTTGGAATTTCTCACATTTCTGCATTAAATCCCCATCAAATGTGATCTGATCCTTGTCAAAATCACACAGATGAAGAAACACTGTCTGACTAAAACCTATTTTACCGAGAACAGTATGCATACAATGACATAGGGGGAAAAAATAGTAAGTGAACCATCACATTTAATATTTTGTGGCCCCCCCTTAGGCAGCAATAACTTCAACCAGACGCTTCCTGTAGCTGCAGATCAGTCTGGCACATCGATCAGGACTAATCTTGGCCCATTCTTCTCCACAAAACTGCTGTAGTTCAGTCAGATTCCCGGGATGTCTGGCATGAATCACTGTCTTTAGGTCATGCCACAGCATCTCAATGGGGTTCAAGTCTGGACTTTGACTTGGCCACTCCAGAATGTGTATATTGCTCTTTTGAAACCATTGTGAAGTTCATTTACTTCTTTGTTTTGGATCATTGTCTTGTTGCAGCATTCATCCACTTTTTAGCTTCAGCTGTCTGACAGACGGCCTCAGCTTTTCCTGCAAAACATCCTGATAAACTTTTGAATTAATTTTTCTATTAATGATTGCAAGCTGTCCAGTCCATGAGGCAGCAAAACAGCTCCCAATCATGACGCTCCCTCCACCATGCTTTATGGTGCGGATTATGTGTTAATGTTGGTGAGATGTTTTTCCTCCACACATGACGTGTGTTACTCCCAGACCAAAACTTTGGTTTCATTATTCCACAAAATATTTGGCCAAAACTTCTGTGGAGTGTCCAAGTGCCTTTTTGCGAACATTAAACGAGCAAGTTTTTTTTTTTTTTTTTTTTTTTTTTTTTTTAGACAGCAGTGGCTTCCTCTGCGGAGTCCTCCCATGAACACCATTCTTCGCCATAGTTTTACATATAGTTGAACGGTTCACAGAGACATTGGACTGTGCCAGTGATTTCTGTAAGTCTTTAGCAGCACTCTAGGGTTCTTTTTTACCTCTCTGAGTATTCTGCGCTGAATTCTTGATGTCATCTTTGGTGGAAGGCAACTCCTTGGGAGAGAAGCAACAGTGCCAAACTCTCCCCATTTGTAGACAACTTCTCTGACTGTCGATTGATGAACATCCAGACTTTTACAGATGGTTTTGTATCCTTTACCAGCCTTATACAAATCAGCAATCCTACATAGCAGGTCTTTAGACAGCTCTTTTGGCCGAGCCATGATGCACATCAGACAATGCTTCTCATCAAGACAATTCTTACCAGTTGTGTGTTTTATAGTGGGCAAGGCAGCTTTAAACCACTCATCAGTGATTGGCACACACCTAACTTAAATTGTTTCGTAAAAATTGGTTTCAATTGCTCTTTAAGTCTCTTTAGGCAGAAGGTTCACTTACTTATTTTTCCCCCTTTTGTCATTGTTTGCATGCTATCCTCATTAAAATACAAAAACCTATAAATGTTTGGGTGGTTTAAGTTAAAGCAGACAGTGTTTTTTCATCTGTGTGATTTTGACAAAGATCAGATCACATTTGATGGTGACTTTATGCAGAAATATGAGAAATTCCAAAAGGTTCAGATACTTTTTCATACCACTGTAATGGCATTCAAGGTTATAAAACTATAATGCAAATGGATAAAACTAAATAACTAAGGACTGGTTACATCCAAAAATGTGCAGATATGTACATTATGTTTACCTCCTTAAGAAGGTGAAACCTACGGAAGGCGGAGGTTACTGTATGCATTTGTCACACATACTGTATAATCAGGGTACCAAATCAGAAATTTGAAACAATGCAAGTGATTTTTTTTCAACCAGTTAATTTCAAGATTTAAAAAAAAGAGATGTACAGAAGAGTTAAAAGCTTCCCTGTTGCCCTGCCCCCACACACACTTGTCCAAGAATGCGTTTTATGAACCCCCAAATCCAATGAAGGACAAGGAAACAAAAAAAGAGTTCATGTGAACTAACTCACTGTTGCAAGAACCTCCAAACCTTTTTATTTGCAAACTAACGCCTGGCCTCAAAAAGGAAATCAGAAATAGTTTTGGCCTGATACACAAAATATAGATGATACAGGCAAATGGTGAGAGGAAAATACGAATGGTCCAACCCAGTGAGTTTATTTATATTGTGCACCTCTAAAATATGAGGTGCTACTGTGCGTCCTGTAAAAAAAAAAACATTAAAATTTGTCTGGAGACAATATTTTATTGTGATTGGTGGGACAGTGCTCTCTTTGCCCTCTATTGGCCAGCTGCCACTAACTTCAACCCAGCTTTGTTTACTAATGGATCTCTGTTTTTCAGCACCCTGCTGTCATTCACGATAAGCTTCTAGGTTCATTTAAGGCGACTTACTTTCTGAGGAATGCTGTTATTATTCATATCATTCATTCTAGGGGGCTTTTAATAACAATCACTGAATGTTATGAATGTGTAATGCAATTACAAAATGCCAGTTGAGGACCTGTAATTTTGGTGAACTGCTGAAAGGGTCGGCTCTAATCGTGTCCTTATTAATGGGATTATCTCATTTTTGTGGCCCCCAGAAAGCCAAATGAAAGACATAATCCATTTTCATTAGCGTGTAAAGATTTGTTTTGTGGCATCCTTCCCACTGCCTCGTAAGGATTTATCACCCCAACATAAATCATACAGCTTATTCTTATACACACACACATGCACACACAAACAAGGTTAGGTTGCATTGTCCCTCTGTGCTGCTCTCATCCTTGAGCTGCACAAATGAAATGAGATTTATACACTCTTTATTTTCCAACGGCAACTTTTGGACGTGAAATCAGGGAATCATGCAGGGGGCTGCGCCTGATGCTCTGGGCTGCCAAGATAATGTGAATAATTGTTCCTGCTGGGTTCGAGATGACTTGGAGACAACTAACTCACTCCCCTCAAGCACTAACCAATATTAAATCATTCAGTCATTACACTCCACTGATAGTGATATTCAACAAACACATACTTTCATTAAAACAGGCAACTATTTTGGAGGTTATTTCATCTATCAACAGGCTGCTTTCCATGAAGCTCTGGTGCCCCCTGCTGGATTAAAAACGTTGTATGGCAGACAGTTTAATTTATTTCTTTTAAAATACTTTAATATAAATTATTTGTATTTTGAAAAAGAAAAAAAAAAAACCGTAATGTTTAACCTAACTTATAAAACATCAATTTTGCATGAGTAATCACAATTTAGCCAAATGTAATCTCTTCATATCACATGTAATTTGCACTACTTAATCTACTGTAACATAAGATCAAGATCTCTTAATATGCTTTTATTGCCATTTTGTACTGGTAATGATAGATGCAAAGTGCAACAATTATTTTTGAGACTTTCGCCTTGAAAAAATACTAAATATAAATGAAAACTCATGAAAACTAATGAGAAATAACAATTTCATCCATTCATCCACATTCATTCCAAAGCAATTTCAATTATTTTATTTTTATTACGTGTCTTATTTTTTGTGCAGAGGAGATCCTTCAGGGTTACAAAGCCCACTGGTGGTCTCCTGATGGCATGCGTCTAGCCTACATGACAATCAATGACACGCTGGTGCCAAAAATGGAAGTCCCCTTCTTTACAGGAACGCCATATCCCAACACTTTGGAATACCACTACCCAAAGGTGAGTCATTCATTTCTCAAACATCTTAATGTTATTTTTAAACGCAGACATAGCTTTTGGTGTCACACCCTATGTCTTTGCAGGCAGGGGAAGAAAACCCTGTGGTGCACCTTTCAGTAGTGAGCCTCAACGGCCCTTTGCACACTCTGGTCATGAAGAAACCCGATGACCCCCGAATTGGGTGAGAGACTGTCTGAAGGGGTCATTTTGAAGTCCGACGTCTGCTCATCCAGACTTTCCCTGGTCATTGTTGTCTTTTCCAGGAGAGAATTTTATATCACAATGGTGAAATGGGCCACCAGCACCAAACTGGCTGTCAACTGGCTGAACAGAGCCCAGAACAACTCTATACTGACACTGTGTGAGGCTACCACAGGCGTCTGTATCAAGGTGCAACATGAACTGTAAATAAATTGCCTTCTAAAATTCGCTCATTGGAACCAGAAAGAAGCCAAAAACACTGCATTCACACAAAATATGAATTGGTTCATGAACTTTCATTCATCGAACCCATTCAGGCTGAACACTGCTTCATACTGATCATTTTTTCACTGTGAAGAAAAAACAAAATGGAAGGAATCATTCACTGCCATCCTCTCCCAGTCAAAATGCACTGGACGTGTAGTGCCGTAAATAGCAGGCATTGAGTTGAATAAAATGTTTTATGAAGGGTTAAATAAAAATCTGATGTGTCTTTTAGAAACATGAAGATGAGAGCACAAGCTGGTTGCACAGACAAGTAGGTGTCAAAAGTCATCAAAAGAGGGTGTTCATTAGAGTACACAGCGTGAACATGCACCATTTCCTTTCTCCCTACAGAATGAAGCACCACTTTTTTCCCACGATGGACACAAGTTCTTCTTCACACGAGCAATTCCTCAAGGTGGGAGGGGGAAGTTCTTCCACATTTCTATGTCCACATCTCTGGTACGGTATCCCGCAAATGGATGTTTCTCCTCCGAGGTTGGCTGTTGACTTTCTATTTGTCTTAGCCAAACACAAGCACAGACATACTTCAATCCCTGACCTCAGGAGACTGGGATGTCACCAACATACTGGCCTACAATCACCAGAGAAACCTCATGTCAGTTGGTTGGCTTGCCATCTTGCACATTTGCAATTTCAGACCACTGGAGCTCACATCTCTTGCTTCTTTTCCAGATACTTCCTGAGCACAGAGGATGACCCCAAGCGGAGACACTTGTACAGGTATATATATGCTTGCTGCTATGTTGGCCTCACTAGTTTTTGTGAAGAGCAAAATGCATGAAGTCAGTGGTCCCCAACCCTTTTATCACCGCGGACTGGTCAACGCATGATAATATTCTCCACAGCCTGGGATGGAGCACAACACGACAGCAAAAGACAGACACAGCCAGGAAACGAAGAGCGGCGACTCCAGCAGGCATATTGACTCCACTATAGTCCCAAGCACGAATCCATTTATTTTTCATTGTTGCACAGGAAAGTTGCAACTTTCATTATTTCAAGGAGGAGGATGAGCTTATAACAGCTATGAAAACAGCTTTAAGAGTTTCGGCGAGAACACGGAGCTGTGAGAGCCACTTTGAGTGTCCCGAAGAAAAGGACCCCTGCATTAAGTAACCCACATATAACTGTGTTTTACAGCACAGATACGATTCCGCCGTTCAATCGCTGCTGCCTATCCTGCCAGTTTAACTGTGGCTATGTGGATGTGTCATTCAGTCACAACATGCGCTACTTCCTTCTCAGCTGTAGAGGTGAGTAGTTTTTATGATTTTTTTTTTTTTTTTTTTAAGAATTTTGACAAAAAAGACAATAATAAAGCACATGCTAAAAATATCTTGCTGACAGTGACGTAGTCACGTCTCCTTATTGTTGTCACTAGTAAGTGTGCACTGTAAGTTACCTCTGTCATTCATTAACTCTCCTTTTTAGGTCCTGACATTCCTAATGTGGCCATCTACAGAACAGAGGACAAACAGAGTAAGTGTCCTCTCTGAAAGATTAAATATCAAATCGTGTGCAGACTATCATGCACAGGCTGGGTTGTTTGTTAATCTGCAGAATTGCTAGACGTGGAGACAAACGAGCGAGTCAACACAACATACAACAACATGCAGATGCCCAGAGTGGAGTACGAGACCATCACCATAGATGACTACAGTAGGCATTTGTGTGTAATTGACAACGACCACACTGCGCCAGCTTGATAAACAACATCAACTGTTTTGTGTGTGCTGCAGCCCTCACCATGCAGATTCTGAAGCCAGCTGGATTTGTAGACACATCCCATTACCCTTTACTGCTGCTGGTGTAAGTATGACTTGACACAAATGTTTATATGTACTGTATTCATAAGAAAAGAACAATAGGTTGATACGATTTAAGCCTCACTTTATCTACAAACAAAGTGATGGGACGCCCGGCGGCCAGATGGTCACCGAGCAGTTCCAAGTGGACTGGGCCACCATTCTGGTGAGCAGCTTCAGCACCGTGGTGATCCGCTTCGATGGTCACGGCAGCGGCTTCCAGGGCACGAACCTCCTCCACAAAGTGCACAGGAGGTTGGGGAAGCTGGAGGAGCGGGACCAGCTGGAAGCACTCAGGTCAGGCTGAGTATTTATTTATTTATTTATTTATCTATTTTTTAACCCTTTATAGGGCAAGTGACTATATTTGGTCATTCAAAAAAATGAGCATAGATTACGTTGACACCAGATTACGTTACGTAGATTACGTTGACAACAGAACTCAGTTATGTGAAAAATATTTGTTCCAAATTATAAAAAGAGTCGCCTTTCTGCTCGCGACTTCCGCTTTCCACATTCTCGAACCAAAACAACAGTGGAGCTGGAGTGGCATCAAACATCAAAACCCCTCATAAAAGACAATTTGGAATTATCGCACCCATCTGCCATTATCGCGCCATCGGAGTAAACATGTTCATGAAGGCATATGTGGAACCAAGCCCGTGCCACCACACAGATCGGATGTTTATGTAGCAATGTTGCCGCTGAGTTATGGAAGGTACGTTCTTCCTATCCCTGCATTTTCATGTGTCGAGTGCTCCAAAAATAGAATCTAAAGCTAAACTCCTGCGCATGAAGCATCTTGTTGTCTTTGATATTGTTATTACGATGATGATTGTTAATTATGACGATGTTTAATATTATTTACTACAACTACTGTACTGCTGTGGCTGCAACACGTTATCTGCTGCTAGCCTGTTACGAATAGGTACGTGTAGGCTTCACAGCTGAGACTTCATTACCCTTGCTAAATCTAGTTATACAACAATAAAGAAATGGAATACAAACACTCATCTACTACATGTCATACATGAGCTTCTTACCCTAAATGCGTAAATGCAAGCGTTACACAAGTTTTTGTTTGTTTATAGGTGGATAACGCTGTTAGGCAAGGGAAGACAACTTGATGTGCCTCAGAACAACACTTTCTGTACGTTGATGGACATATATATCGAGACTCTGTGCATTCTACTTTGACAATGGAAGGCTCGACTTATGCTCGACCTTTGTTAATATTTTTCTAATTTTATAAATTGTCATCTATTGACCTGTTTTGCACATGCACCATCGTCTTAAATAAAACAAGAAATGGAATCATGTTGACCAAAGGTTTTATTGCGATCAATATCTACAATAAAAAAGAATGACATACTATTTGTGTTCATATGTACATGTGTGATGAGGTCATAATACCATAATTATAATCTAACCAGATGAACAATACCTGGTAGTAGAGATGTAAGATAATATCGGTCACCGATAATTATCGGCCGATAATGGCAATTATGACGTCACACAGATAATCCAGATAAAACGAAATTCAACCGATAATGCAATCCGATAATTACAGTATATACTTGATTTTGCCTTCAAATGTGCGCAATCAACAGCTTTGTCCAATTCTGCTAGTTTTAAGGAGGTGTTCTTGCAGTGTAGTAATGTGGTATGTTATGATATGTTAGGAATGGTTTACTTTTAAAGGCATTTTTGTGCAACTTGGGTGTTTACTCTCTAAGTAATTGTTGCAAAATCTTACCATTACACAATGTCATTGCCATTGTTTAGATGTTGGAATTTACTACTTGTTCACATTTGATGTGGAGAAAAAAATAGCACTAAATTACATTTTTGCACAGTAACATTTGATCTTTGAATACTTTAAAATTTTACATACATATTTGAATAGAATTATCGGCGTGACATTATCGGTTATCGGGTGGAAGGGGCAGGAAATTATCGGTTATTGATATCGGTTGAAAAATGTATTATCGTGCATCACTACCTGGTAGTATTTCCTTGTAACAATAAAATCTGTGTCAGCTCTTCTGCATTTGGCAACTTTAACATTATTTGGATTTTGCCTCATTTTGGTCATTCAAGTGGCCGGTGTATCAATCTACACCTCACGTTAACACAGGCTGCACAGATTGTTAGAATTTTGTCCACGAACGATTAACGAAGTGATAAGAACAAACGCACCACACAGAAAGTCGCATAGCCTCATCTACGTCGTGCTGAATCCATTTTCGGAGATCCCGTGGGTTCCTCTGGTTTGATTTGCAGTATTAACTTTCCACACTGCTTACTTCAACCGCACTTCATGTTATTCTGTCCAAACTGGAAGTCCGTAGCAGAAATTGTCAAAGATGGCGCCGCCCGTGTTTTGCTCAGGAAACTTGTCGATAAACATTTTAAAGAGAATAATTGCTTTTTTTAGTTTTTCATTCATCCTATATTTTCAAATAAAATTAAATAAAAAAAATAAAAAAACTGTTTTCTCCGCTTTTTATATTTAAAAATTGTTTTAAATTTTTTTTTTTAATAAATGTGAGAATACTGTATTTACTTTTAACTCAAGACCTCTAATTGACAACAATAGATGTCCAATGGCGTACCGCAGGCAACGCGCCACTTTTGCTCATTAATATTCATGACGTTAGTAACTGTGGCTAGGCGGGTCAACCTCCCGTTTGTCCCCAATAGTAAATGAATGGAAATAGTGTAGAAACAAGATGTTTACTGAGCTAAACCTACAAATTCTGTCCGAAAACGATGTCCCGAGTGCCAAATTCACTGGTAAAGATGTGGAAGAACATACAAATGTACAGTTAAAGAGATGGCTTGAGTGTCGAGGGCTGAAAAAGACGGGAAAAAGAGCTGAGCTGACCTAAGCTTAACCTTAGCTTTTTTATCAACACCTTTTTCTTACGCTACTGACAATGACATTCCCCTGTTTCAACAATCTATCCTTTACCACCATATGCCCTGTCTTTCTTATATATTACATCCCTCTGGTTGTCTTACTCTCTGACCGTTCTTGGGGGCAATTTACATTGCTATTTTTGTGTAGTGATCACATATGCTACTCGATGACAGCCAAAGAACACTTTTAATCTTTTCATTTAATAAAAAAATCTATTCTATAATTTATTTACACTTCCCCTGTACTAAAGTTGTTTTTACATCAGAAAAGATAACAGTGGCAGTCAGATACCATTTTAATTTTTTTCAGGTCATTCATTGTCAGACAGAAGCAGCACGGCAAAACGCCACGCTAAAAAATAATTAAAAATATTGAAATGGCTTACCTCTTCGTCCTCTGAAGGACCATGGCCCCCAACAAAATGTTTACTGCATATGAAATGTGAATGGCTTCACCTTGATGGCGTTAAACTGGTCTTGTGGACGTCCGCGCAAGTTGAGCCATTCTTCACATTTTTTCCTCCGAGTTTTTGGTTTCGGGAAACGTATGAAGAAAACATCCTTCATATGTTGTAATGTCTAGAGTCGTTTCTGCAAGTTCCATAGCAGCGGTGTTTGATCGGCATGTTCTTTTTTTTTTTTTTTTTTTTTTTTTTAAAGATTACCGGCGAGAACAAGAAGAAATAACATGGTTTTTATGTATGGAGGTAGATTTGTGCCTTTATTATTCAATCAAATAAAAAGTTGCTTCAATCAAAATATATATTTTCAATCGAAGAAGAAGTCACTTCAATCAAAAAAAAAAAGTTTGAATGCAAAAATAAATTTGAAACTCAAAAAAATATATTTGAAAACTATTTTTCTTTGATTTAATTTTTTTTTATTATTTTATTGAAGGCAAGTTTTTTTTTTTTTTTTTTTTTATTGAAACAACATTTTTGATTGAAGTCATGTAATTTTGCGTTTGGACCACATTTTGGCTAGGACATTTGTGTCTTTATTATTCAATTAAAAAATAAGTTGCTTCAAACAAAAAAATATATATTTTCAAAAGAAAAATCTATCAAAAATTTTAAAAAATCAATCGTAGGAAAAAAGGTTTGAATGTGAAAAAATATTTGAGATGCAGAAATTCGCATTTGAACACTTTATTTTTCATTCAAACTGTTTTCTTTGATTGAGCGCCTTGAAAGGTGGAAAAGCGCTATATAAGTGTAACACCATTTGCCATTTACCATTGAAGCAATCCTTTTTGTGTTTGAGCCATATTATGGGTAGGACATTTGTGTCTAAATCATTCAATCGCAATAAAAGTCTCTTTAATCAAAAAACTTTTATTAATCAAAGAAAAAAAATCATTTGCAACAATATTTTAAAAAAAAATTTTTTGGGGGGGAAATATATTTTTATTGAAGTGTCACTTTTTTTGAAAAGCAAAAAGTTTTAAAGTGGAAAAAGTTTTGAATGCACTTTTTTCGATTGAATCATTTTGACACAAAGATTCAACTTCAACGCTACTTCCGACATGTTTGAGTGGCAGGTGACTACGGCAATGGCATAAAAGTATGCAGCAAGAATAATGGCCACCAGGGCTCCATCCAGCCATTGGACTCTGCTGGAGTCAAAGCCGAATATAGGGCACCGGTACGGGGGTGTGACATCGGCATCTCACCGGAGTACGGTGCCCTGCTGCTTAATGTGATTCAACAACTTCACCCGCTGCCCTGACGTGACGGTTGGCAACGGTCCAAACGCAAAATTACATGAATTCAATCAAAGAAAAATACAGTAGTTTTCAAATATATTTCTTTGAGTTTCAAATTTATTTTTGCATTCATACACATTTTTTTGATTGAAGTGACTTTTTCTTCGTTTGAAAATATATATTTTGATTGAAACAACTTTTTGATTGAATAATAAAGACACAAATCTACCTCCATATGTATGCGAGGGCATGTCGATAATGTCCCACTTTCACGTTACGATGGCGACGTCACGGTCTAAAAATAGCATTCATACGGTACGCTGTTCATTTAAAGTAGGAGGACTGAACGTGAATGCTAATGTTTTACGCCATTGATGCCACTTGCCGTCCAATCCATTTTGACTGGGAGAGGCAGTGAATGACCACTTATTAATTCTCCCCTCCCAGTCAAAATAGAATGGATGTCTAGCGTCATCAATGGCAGCCAATGAGTTAATCGAGTGCCCTCTAAATGGTTTGAAATGACTCAACACCAGTCCCTCCCAATTCAAATGAATTAGACGTCTAGCACCGTCAATGGTAGCAAATGACTTTTTTTTTTTTTTTTTTTTTAATTTGCATATCTATTATTACCAGGTTCATATCCAAAGAGCCTTACATTGACAAGAATCGCATGGGCGTGTACGGAAAGGTAACGCACTATGATATTCTCCAAGTTATTCTCATTGGAGAAATAAAACTTAATCTATATATTTATATGTCTATTTTTTTGTGTTCAGGCTTACGGAGGTTATTTAGCCACGCTGCTGCTGAGCTCAGATGAGTTCACGCATCTTAAATGTGGAACTGCAGTCTCGCCCATCACAGATTTTGAACTTTACGGTATTATTTATTTCCATTTCTCTATCTAAGCAAGGCTCATTGAAATGAGGAATGGAACATTGTGTAATATATGTTTGCATACTTTCTTTTCTGCACAACAGTGTCAGCATTTTCTGAACGGTACCTGGGCTCAAAGACTGACTCCAGAGTGTACACGGTATCATTTTCAATGCCTCCTCTTTTCAAATCATACATCAATGAGGAGTATAGTTATGACCGTGAGCTTTTGTTGCATCTCGCAGATGTCAAATTTAGCTCACAGAGCAGGTCAGCTGGTGCAGAAGCAGTACTTGATTATCCATCCCACTGCAGACGGTATCTAATGACTCTTTTCACTGCTCTACAAAGACTTTAGGCTGGCTTTTTACTGTGTTGTAATTCTTTATGTGTCTGTAGAAAAAGTTCACTTTCAGCACACGGCCAAGTTTATCAACCACTTAATCAGCAAGAAGGCCAATTACACTCTTCAGGTGAGATATGTCTATGTGTGTTGTGCTTACTAATGAGGTTTCAAATGAACGAAATTCATTCAGAGTTTATACACTCACCAGACACTTCATTAGGTACATTGAAGTACCTTTTACAAGCAGTACTTTTTGGTTGAGATCAAGAAACAAACAAATTTTGTGGTTGTAATTTTCAGTTACTGTACCTACTTTTTGAAAATGAATCAATCCTATAATATCTATAAAATGTCAGTCATTTTAAAAACACAACTGCAAAGGTCCTATTTTGATTAAATGAAAAGATGATCTTTTATGGAGGAGGGAAACAAAAATCTGAGAACATTTTTTGTTGAGAGGCTGTCATTTTAGAGATTTGGACAATTTTCAGTCAAAAAGTCAATTTGTGAATGAATGAAATATATAAGATGTTTATTCCTTTGAATTACAATTAAAAAAAAAAAATTAGATGGACATTTCTAGAGTTGCTTTTTCTAAATTTAAAGTCCCTCTGTCACGTCAGAGCGTACTGTAATTTACAAAATTAAATTGGTCTTGACGGAGCTACCATCCAGTCTTTTATTTTTTAAATAAAATATACAAAAGTGACCATTTCAATTCCAATTTTAAGATCTCATTGTTGCCCATTTATGCAAGCCATTTAGTGATGTAAGTAAAGGCGTGCTGTCTTGTTCCAATATAATACCAATGCATTTTTGGTCTTATTTTAACATTGTGGTGTCCAGCTTTTTCTTGTTATTTTTCTAAGCATATTACTGGTTTTGCACCAAAACGATGGGTAATAAGAGCTATGTAGGAAATTGCTCCAACAGAAACACTCAGCAGCTGTTCCTGGTAAATGCAACTACTGATTGTTATGTTTTCATATGAGATATGATTCAAATTTCAATCACTCTGCTTGCTGTAGTCTATATTCACAGGGCATTTAAAAAAAGATAAAAGATAAATAGAAAACATAAATTTAACATTCAGTGTTCAGTCTGCGCCTGAGCTCCTCCTATAGCAATAGGACTGGGTATTGCGGTTTGAAGCATATTGCGATATAATTCAATATGGCAAAGGCATATTGCAGTACACATTGCAATATATTGGGCAATACTTGTCAAACTTGTTTTTTTATGTTTACAGATGAATGAAAAACATAATCCAATGTTTAACCATTTCTATTTATTACATGCTACTGCAAAGAACTTTCAAGACTTATCTAGCTACACCCATTTTGCTAAGCCTAGTTGACGTTTATACTAGGGCTGCAGCTATCGATTATTTTAGTAGTCGATTAATCGATTAACTAGTTAGTTCGAATAATCGAGTAATCGGATAAGGAACATGAAAAATTAAAATACCTGAGCTGAACCTCAAACAGTATAAAATTTTATTTGAACAATGATCTATGTACAACAAAATAACAATTGGCTAACTTACTTAGCAAAGGTCAGCTAGCTTAAATGCTATAAATGCTCTTAACAAAAGGTTCAAACACATATTCCCACAAAAAACAGCTAAATATATCTATAAACGAAATTACAAATGCATTAAAAAGCATTAGCTCAAACAAAAACTTTTGTTGGTCTTAAGAGGGAACAGTTGGATTCAGCCATGTAAAATGAGGCAGACCAGAGGGCAGTGTATCCACCCTAGTCAATAAAACTAAATGCAAACACTTTCAAAATAACACTATTACAACGCCACTTTAATTAAACGAATACTCGAAGCGATAACATTTAATTTGAATATTTTTTTTCTAATCGAATACTCGAGTTAACTGATTAATTGTTGCAGCACTAGTTTATACAATCTGAAAACTTTTTTTAAAAAATTATTGAGCTTGGGATGACTGTAGCTGCATTTGGCACAGCTAATTCAACGAGGCTTCTAATATCCATTGTCTATTGCTGCACCTCACTTCAAATGTGACTCACTTGCCACGTTTACATGGAGCCAAATATTCCAATTACAATCGAAATATTTTTTCAACACGAATAAATGTGTTCCATATAAACACCTCATTCGGAATGAACAGGCCCAAACCGAATGGAATTTCATTCCGATTCACAGGGGTGGAATATTCCTTTTCCCAAACCGATTAGAAGTAAAATTATATCATGTAAACAGGGAAGCGGAATGGTGTCTGGTTGCGTTCTTTCTGCGCATGCTCCGTACTGACGTGGTGACATCACTTGGTGACGTAAGTAACGTCACTTGCAACATGGCTTCCAAGCACACGCACAGCGCACCCACACAACTTTTTAAATGAACGGCGTATCATTCTGAAGTTTTGTTTCCACTCGAAAAGTTAAAACAGCAGCTGATCTGACGATCGATCTCCATGTTTTGCAACGTGACGCTTTGTTTTGATTAATCTGCACATGTCAGACGGCAGTTGTCAAACGTCCTTTCGGAATAAAGGCAGTCACATGTAAACGCTGGATCGGAATAGATGGAGTGACATGTAAACAGCTGATGTGAAATTTCCATTCGGAATGATTTGAATCGGTATGAATAAAAGTCAGCATGTAAACGTGGCTATTGATGCGCGTGACCTTGACCTGTGATATCACACAGTAAAATGACGTCTGTGAGAAAAATTGACAAAGAAAATAAATGAATAATTATTAAGTATTTCTCGAAAAGATATTAACACATTATATTGGAAATTGAACATGGTCATATTGCCATATATGTACTGTATTATGTCACTTCATATAATATACCATGTAATATTGCCTACCTATAGTTAGTCATCTATGGTAACAGAAGCTAATGATCCCTCAATATTAGCGAGGAAACAGCACTTCCATCAGGCCTGCGTGAGCGGTTCAATTAGACTCCTCACACAAACAGCAAATTATTCCAGAAACATCTTCCGGACTTTTCTCTTCTAAACCACATTCAAATTCGTATTCTGAATTTTGGCAAGATGAAATCAACAAGTCACCACTTTAGTTTGCATTCAAAAACTCAACATCTATCAGATGAATGTGTTACCTGTTGATCTCTGTGCTTCTGTAATGTCATCAGGTTTCAACGCTGCTGAGGGAAACGACAAAAAAATATATTTTAATACACAATTTCAATAGCTGTGGTTATCTTTGTGAGTCTTTTATTATTGCCATCCATGTACATTTTGGCAAGATTCAATCATCAATCAATGTGAAAATTTAAGTCAGTGAGGCCTGATTGGAAGTTTCGTTGGATACTTGCAAAGGCAGACTCATAGACTTCATAATGTATTGACTGGACACGGGGCACGGGGCCAATTCATAGGGGGCCTAGCTCCGTCAAAGCTGACCAACTGGAAACACAGACAAAGAGCTTTCTACTTTGAAAATTCTTGTAAATAAATGCTTAAATCGCTGAATTCTTTATAGATATGGACGTAAAACAGTCTCAATTCTTGGTTAAAAGCAAAAAAACTGTGCAGGTAGCCTTTATTTTACGTAAATATTGCGAACTATGAGGTTAGTCAGTAAGGAAATTAGCGGCCGTCATATGTAAACTAAGAGCTTTTTCCCGTTGAAAATTCTTGTGAATAAATGCTTAAATCCCTGAATTCTTTATAGATATGGACGTAAAACAGTCTTGATTCTTGGTTATAAGCAAAAAAAAAACAAGCAGGTAGCATTTATTTTACGTAAATATTGCGAACTATGAGGCTAGTCAGTAAGGAAATTAGCAGCCACCATATGTAAACAAAGCTTTTTCCGTTGAAAATTCTTGTGAATAAATGCTTAAATCCCAAAATGCTTTATAAATATGGATGTAAAAGAATCTCGATTCTTGGTTAAAAGCAAAAAAAGGTGTCGGTAGCATTTATTTTACGTAAATATTGCGAAGTATAATGCCAATGCTGTAGCGGCTAACTTCTCCCATTGATTTTTTTCATGTTTCAAAATGCATGCATGGTACGAAAAATATAATAATTACCCTGAATCCTCAAACAAATCACACCTGAGACAATCCTTCCTATTTGTATGCAGTACAGCTTTCATACTTTTTCAACCTAAATCCGGCGTTAGATCGCTGCATGTGACCGACTGCTAATAAATGAAGCGGAGTGTTGGACGGCCCCCTTCGAGCAGACGTGACGCAAATGAATGGGAAATGTGTCATGTCAATACATTATGCAGTCTATGGCAGACTTCTGATACAACCCAAGCAGATACACCTAATATTGCTGTGTGTGTGTGTATATATATATATATATATATATATATATATATATATATATATATATATATATATATATTAGAGCTGAAACGAATACTCGAGCAACTCGAGTAACTTACCTCGAGGAATCGTTTAATTTTGCCAGCTCTAAGTGTCCCGTTTTGCCCGGACTACTTTTAATGCGGGACAACGCGCTGACGTCACGTGCGTAGAGGAAGAAGCAATAAATTTTTTTTTTTTTTAAACGCAGCCGACAGCAGCTACAAACTACGCCGACATTGCTAAAAACTACGCCCGCATGATGGTAGTTTGGTAGCAGGTAATGTCCGATGCGTGTCATAGATATAGCATGCTTTTAGGACTAGATGCGAAATGACAGACCCGGCCGTGACTGGGCAGCGTTAGTAAACAGCCGCCATCTTTAAGCAGTAAACTTCTCATCGCTAATAAATATAACATTACTGTCACTCGCTCACGTAACGTTAGCCCTTCGGAGGGTTAGGTTTCTATTGATTATGACCACTGTTGATGCGTGGCTAACGTGTCTTACATACAGGCTTTATTTAATCTGTAAAAACACAGCGCTGTAAAGTGATGAGGGTGTAAAATTAAAACATAATAAAGCTAACTGTCAGTTTTAGCTCAGTAGTCATTGCATTTATTTAGAAGACTGCAAAAACTCAAAATCCTACCAGTACTTACAGTTTAGACTAACTTAAAACTTAAAAATAGCTTGACACAAATGGAACTTAAATTGAAACACGTGGGAAAAACACGTAGCTTTCAAGTGATGTGTGTTATCAAGCATAATTACATTTTTAGTTAAGAAATGTGTGTGTGTGTGTTTTTTTATAAGATCTATAAGTTTTTTGAGTGAAAGCAGTGAATTTTTTTTTCTAGTCACATCTTAGATGCAATTGTTGGCTGTTTTCAACAATGTACATCGAAAATAAAGACATTGATTGACTGAAAATGGTTTTTTCTCATGTATATGTATAATTGCTGTTTACCTAAAAAAAAAAAAAAAAAAAAAAAAAAAAAAAAGTTTTATCCCATTACTCGATTAATCGATAGAATTTTCAGCCGATTACTCGATCACTAGAATATTCGATAGCTGCAGCCTTAATTATATGTATGTGTATATATATATATATATATATGCAAGGGGTGTCAAACGATTAAAAATTTTTAATTGAGTTAATTACAGCTTAAAAATGAATTAATCGTAATTAATCGAAATTAATCACGATTCAAAACATCTATAAAATATGCCATATTTTTCTGTAAATTATTGTTGGAATGGAAAGATAAGACACAAGATGGATATATACATTCAACATACGGTACATAAGTACTGTATTTGTTTATTATAACAATAAATCAACAAGATGGCATTACCATTGTTAACATTCTGTTAAAGCGATCCATGGATAGAAAGACTTGTAGTTGTTAAAAGATAAATATTAGTACAAGTTATAGAAATTTTATATTAAATCCCCTCTTCATGTTTTCGTTTTAATAAAATTTGTAAAATTTTCAATCAAAAAATAAACTAGTAGCCCGCCATTGTTGATGCCAATAATTACTTACACAATGCTCATGGGTGCTGAAGCCTATAAAATCAGTCGCACCCAAGCGCCAGCAGAGGGCGACAAAACTCTGAAAAACACAGCAAGTACACATTTCACTGTGCTGCCATTTTAATGTTTGAGCGGGGCATGTGCGTTAATTGCGTCAAATATTTTAACTAGGAGTGTTAAACGATTAAAATTTTTAATCGAGTTAATTACAGCTTAAAAATTAATTAATCGTAATTAATCGCAATTCAAACCATCTATAAAATATGCCATATTTTTCTGTAAATCATTGTTGGAATGGAAAGAAAAAAATTTTTCAATCAAAAAATAAACTAGTAGCCCGCCATTGTTGATGCCAATAATTACTTACACAATGCTCATGGGTGCTGAAGCCTATAAAATCAGTCGCACCCAAGCGCCAGCAGAGGGCGACAAAACTCCGAAAAACACAACAAGTACACCTTTCACTGTGCTTTCATTTTAATCTGTTTGAGCGGGGCATTTGTGCATTAATTGCGTCAAATATTTTAACGGGATTAATTAAAAAAATTAATTACCGCTCGTTAACGCGATAATTTTGACAGCCCTAATATATATATGGTATAGATTCAATGAATCAATTGAATTTTCTAAAAAGCTGTTCCCCCTTATCAGATCTACCCAGATGAGGGCCACTTCCTCCACAGCGATGACACCCAGAAGCACCTTGGCCGCTCGTTGGTCAACTTCTTCGGGGAGTGCTTCCGGCTCCCCGAGGCACCCAACGACGAGCAGCAGGAAGTGGACGAGGACGATAGCTAGACCCGCCCCTCCTCCCAGCGGATTAATCCACACTCCCCACCCCTTGGCCAGTTAACGCAGCACAATATGCAACACGTGACAAAACAAAGTGACCCGACTTACGTGAGGAACCCGCAAGTTGTGACGGGCCTCGAGTTCTGCCTTCACCTTTGTGCTGGCTGCTGCTCTGCAGAGGAAACTTCAACAGATTGAACTGCACCTTTAAAACAATTGGACATGTTGTTCACAGAAACAATAGACAACAGTGTGGTATATTTACAACCTATAGGCCAGGTAATACGCTCACTGGAAAATGTATTGGCTAATATCCTCAACGTGCCACAACAAAACAAAAGATGTAATATTTTTTCTTACATCGATTCTAATGCTCCATTTTGATACTGTAGCCTGGACAGTGTGTTTATTTATTGTGCTTGCATCTCACTGAGAGGCTTTAGAGATGATTATAACATTTTGCTCAGGGTGTTAAACTTCTATGGTAGTTATGGTTCTCCTTAGAGTTTGGTTTTAAATCCAGACCAACTAAATGGTTTCATTCACATTGGGTAGAGCAAGGAAAAAAAAGGCAGATTGCAGCCAGGTCATACGTTTTTCCCTTTATCTGAATCAAGCGAAATTCTGTAATGATGGCCTGAATGGGCCAAGTTGCTTGAAAAAGGTTATTTTCAAATGCAATCTAGGTCACTTTCATATGTGGTTTTAAATCTTGACATGAGTTTGATTTTTTGGAATGTGACTGCGGTCTGAATAGTCCAGCGACAGCGACATAAAATTGTATTGCTCAGAAACAGTGTGAAATGACATACCGTAGATTATGAAGTGGTAAGGGAAAGAGAACATGTCCGTTTTACAATAAGATGGATAATGTCTTGCAGGATAAACCCAGCATGTTCATCTGATCATGACAACTTTTGTTATTATGATTCTGCACACAAGCATCAAATTGTCTCAGTGCATAGTGGACTGCGAGCTTCTATGAATAGTACACGCAACACTTTTATAGCAACTATGGGAAATGGCAGTCTGAACAGCTACACAAAAATATCAGATATGAGAAAATGAAAAAATTCTGATTTGTGCATTCTGATTTGCGGTCTGAGCATAGCCAAAATGCAAAAGAGTCGGTAACATTTACAATTATACAACGACAGTTGCAATCTTTACAGCTGTACTTTTGACTATTCAATTTATAAATTGTCTGTTTTATTAGTTTTTCAGTAAATTTAACTCACTGGCAGTTAATGATCACTCCCCGCCTTTCCAAGTTTAAAAGGATTTGAGGTCTATCGCCATCAGTGGCAGATACTGATTTCAGCATTGCCAAGTTGCAGCTTGTTCACAGCACCCTTAAAATATTTGCTCACAAGTCAAAGAGAAACAAAACATTTTGGCTCAAGAAGTGCTTGTATCTCGAAATTAATGTAGGCAACTAGGCATGTGCCAGTATGATATTCTGATGGTATGATAATCTTAAAACAAAATATCACGGTTTCACGGGATTACAATTACAGCTCTAAAATGTGTTACTCTGAGATATCTGGGTTTGAAAAAAAAAACGTTTTTTCCATTGAACAGGATTTTTATTTTTCAAAACATTTTAGCAAATTGGAACATACATTTAATGTTAAGTTACAATACATTTTTAAAATAACAACAAAAAAAAAACGGAATTGTTCTAAATAAAATTAATATAAATACAGTCCTTTAGGTGATCTTAAAACCAGCAGCCACAGCTCAACATTATTACCATCAGAACAAAAATAATTGAATTATTTCCCATGAAAAGCACATGTGTATGACTCGTATCATGTATACATTATACACACACATTCTTTTTCTCAACACAGACAGTTGCCAGAGAGAAAAATGCACGTTTTAACACGCTGGAGTTAACTCTCTTAGCTGGTGGGATGACAGTGTTTACTAACCATTAATTTTGTATAAACACGAAATCATATTGGAGGTATTGCCTCCTTGGAAGCCACCCTCCGCAAACATGTATTACATGTTGGTTGGCCCTCCTCTTCGAAGCCGCGGCCGTCTGTAACTTTTCTGTAGACGAAGTTTTCCCGTACCAGCGATTTCATTTTCTTGGTTGGGGGAAATAGTTCAGGAGTTTCACCTCCTACAGCCATCTTTCAGCACAGCTGACTCAATGACACTGAGCAACAACCGGTGGGGGAGGGTTGAGCCTTACAGCTACAAGCGAGGGATTTCTCCATGCACTTTTGGAACATTAAAAAAACTAATAATTTAGGGACAGTAAGATGTAAAATTTTTGCGGTTTTGATACCTTGACGTTTTCATACCACGGTTTACCTTGAAACCGGTAATCGACACATGTCTAGTATCAATGTATTAATTTTTAAAATCAACTACCTGTATCTTTTAATAATGTTATCAAAACTGAGCATTAGTATCTTTGTAGAGGCACAACTTTGGATCAGGCTATTGTTTTGTATCCAAGAGGCAGGCACGCATGTACTTCATTTTTGGGTGGGTGAATGAAGTATGAAAATATACACTGAAAATAAAAGCAGACTTATGAATTCAAAAAGCTTGAAGCAAATCCACAGTTTTGCATATGATGGCACAGTAGAAGAGGACTGTCTTGGATGACCTCCAGGAAACCAGCACTTTTCAGCACAATATATCGCCCCTTATCGACATTGAGACTGAACAGCAAGTCGTGGTGACCTTGCCAATGAATTAACTGGTATTGTTATGTTCACAAGTATGTTCAGTTGTACTCTTAGTTTTGTGTTACTCCTATTTGTACTGTATTTTGTACAAAGGAGTATGAGGGTGACAATAACAAGTTAAAACATAATTACACTCTGAGATTCAAGCTGGAATCCGATATGTATTTGAACAAAAAGAAACAACAAAAAAGTTTTATTTTTAGGAAAATAAATATTTTTGAGAAATATCAAGCATGATACTTCTCCGAATTAAATTTCATCCCACAAATATACTTTTTCCCACTTAACTACAATTTTAAGATATATTTTTCCCCGCAAAAAATAACTTTTTTTTTTTTTTTTTTTTGATTTTATACTTGGCCCTAATACTCCTTCGTACTTTTGCTTGGCTGCGTCCTTTTGACAAATCAAAGGCACAATGTTGGAAGCCCCAAAAATATGTATATTCAAAAATATCGCTTTTACTATTTTATTTTAGTCACCGTGCCTTAAAAATGGGGAGACGTCAATGTTAGAAGCCCACCTGTAGAAGAGAGGAAATGTTTTTTCCCTCCCGTCTGCGAGCAGTAAAACTTCTTTTTAAAGATATCCGAGCTTCTCAACGTGAGAAAAATATTACTACTGGTTGATGAATGTCTATTCACAATTAGCATTTTATCCGGGAAGTCCTCCATGTTGAAGTCTCATGTTGTGAATTATTCTTTTGTGTGCTAAATGGCTAAAACTCTCACAACCAGTTAAATTAGTTAGCGTCAGTGGTTTGTAGTCAGCTGGTGTACAAATTGTATAAAATACATTGTTTGAGTCCTTATGTTGTGTGCAACTTGTACATAAAGCATTTTGAACCATACCTTTTTGGCTGCTTGTTTAGCGTCCTGGATAATTGTTATGCTCAAGGCGTGCATTCTAATTTTGTCACGGAAAGCCAGCGCGCTCTAGCGGACGGCAACAGTATTTCAGGCAAAATACCAAACAAAACAATGCCAAAATAGTGATGTGCAGAAAAAGATGTTGCCATTTTCAAAAAGGGTATCGCATGTATTTCAATGTTTTCGCCCTAAACGGCCTCTCATAGTAGCAAATGAACAACCACACTCACGTTAGTACTAGCACTTAGTCATTTTTAATCATTGTTGTTTTTTTATATGCCAATAGTGTTAATAAAAGCTATATTTACGAAACCAATATAAAAACAAAGATTACGCCGCTCTGTAACTCAAGAGCAGATTTTTCTTCTTCTTCTCCATAGCATATAACTCATTGCATGCCAGTGACGGCACTAAACGTCCAGTTCATTTAAACTGGGAGGACTGCCCGTAAATGGTCTTCTGTCAGTGGTATTGACGGCGCTAGTCGTCCTATAAAGTTTGACTAGGAGGAACGAATGAACAAACCTTCCGGTCCAAATTAATTGGACGTCTATCCCTGTCAATGAATGCCTTAAAAAAATAAAAGTCAATTTATCGATGAAATGATTAAATCTCGAATTATAACGTTTATCAAATTTTATTTTATGCACTAGTAAATGTAAAATGTACATTAAAAAAAAAAAAAAAAAAAAAAATTAGTGAACCCTGAAACAGAAAATGAGCATTGATTGTGTATTATACTGTATTTAGTATTATATTTCAAGTGATGAGCTACTGAAACAAGCTTTATGTTATTGGAATTCATTAAGGTACAGCTGTACATCAACAAAAACAACTCTGACATTGCATTGCCATTGACAAAATTTATTTCCAGTGTTTCCGGAGTCTATGCACTCCTCTCCCAAACAAGAGGAACGCAGCGTTTGTAGTTGACATGGATTTTTTTTTGCACGCCGTACCAAAACAGTCCACACATACACACGCACAGGCATCATCATTATAAATCATCCCACAATGAATCTGAATCCCAAAATGCACTATGGAAATGAGAAGCAGCTAAAACATGACATCCGTATTTACATTTAAGTTACTTATTTTACAGTAAATATTTTTAATTCAAGTTGTTAAAAAAAAAAAAAAATCAAACGAAAAAACAAAAAGTGAAAAAAAAAAAAAAAAAAAAAAGTTAAGACGAGAGTGGAATGCCTCAGGAATGGAAGCTCGGCATTGTTCTAGAACCTGTAGAACGACAGTCAACGATTTTAAAAAAATTAAAGAAGTCATTCACAGTACAATATAACAAGACAATATGGCACCCTAAACATTTGTCAGGCACTTCCTATTGTTTTTTTTCCTTTTTTTTTTTTTTTTTTTTTGCAATTTCATTATTCATTTTCTGCTCCCATTTTTTGTTTGTTTGTTTCAATCCATTTTGTTCACTGCTCTCTAGAACCATGAAGAAGTGTATTATATAACACGTGCATACTGTGAGTTTGTCTTTCTGGTCAGCACTGTACCTTTGGAAA
This sequence comes from Corythoichthys intestinalis, assembly GCF_030265065.1. Lineage (NCBI taxonomy): Eukaryota > Metazoa > Chordata > Actinopteri > Syngnathiformes > Syngnathidae > Corythoichthys > Corythoichthys intestinalis. The sequence goes on along the minus strand of NC_080408.1, from coordinate 34,618,189 downwards.
AACAGCAAAGAGCTGAATGGCAGTCATCGCGCATGTCGTACCAAAAATGTATTTCAAGTACACACAGCAGATATGAACATTTTAGCAGGAACACGAACATCTAAAGCTTTTAGTCTGCATTACAGTGAACACGTCTGTACATTCTTCATTTGTTTACTGGTTCACATGTGCTGTAACCCTTCTTTACACAAAAATAGCTAATCTGCATAAACTACAAATCTATACCTTTTCAATTCTTCAAATCTAATCCTTAAAACAATCTGACTAAAACTTCATCTGTGTGTCCCTGTGTAGTTTCAGTCTTAAATGTGACAGGTATTTACGTAAAGGGGGAGGAAGTTAAGTCCTGGTCTGTTCACACTTCGGTTATTAATAAAAAAATAGAATTATGAACCGTATTTGTTCCATGCCGTAAACACAGCTATTGCCTCGCACACACTTCACATGACAATATGTGTAGAACATGCCTCATTCACCAACATCACTCAGACTTGAATGAAAAAACTGACACACACATAAACTCACAGGTACTGATAGAAGCGCGAGTGTACCACCTGGGAACTCGTCAGTTTGTGCGGATGCGCCGTGGCCGACAAACTCAGACTCTTGGCCTGCTGCAGCGTGTCACCGTTAGAAGCCTCGGAAGTGCGACGCATGAGTTCTGAGGAGGACGAAGCTCTGAACCCGTGAGGACCGCCGCCCCCGTAAGGTGCACCCAACTGCTCGGCCAGGTCCAGGCTCACTTCGGGATTGCTAGTGCGATGGCGTTCACGAGCAATCCAGTCGCCGATGGAGAAATCCTGGGAGCTGCATTTGGGTCGCAGGCGGTCCACGGCCGACAGCTCGGAGCGGGAGCCCGAGCAGAGGGATTGCTGCGGCCAGTCGCCCAGAACCGACAGCTCGGCAAAGTCCCGCTGCCCGCCCATAGTATGTCTGCGACGGATATTCTTCTTCTTACTGCGTCCTTCGGCACTCCGATGGCTTCCCACGCCAAACATGTCATCCACAGACACACGCAGACGCACTTTCAGCCGGTCCGTGATCTTCAACTTCCACGTTGGCTCCGCCTTATCCAGCTCGCCGCGGGATGACGAGCTTAGGCTGCCGGTGGAGCGACCTTTGACCGAAAGCTGCGATAGTCTGTTGGAATCTTTGTCGCTGCGGGAGGCGTCCAGCGAGGACTCGCTGTCTGTCTTCTGCCTAGCGGCTTTCTTTCTAGAGAGTGTATCACACTCAATGAGCCTGTGGGAGGCCAAAGGTCGGGGAGGCCCCTGTGGATCTCGACGCTCGCCTGTTGTCGCATCTCTTGCCACGGTGAAGACTGAAATGTCGCTCTCGCTGTCAGTCTCCACCGGCCTGCCCTCGCTGAAGAGCTCACTCCGCTCGTCGTCAGCGTCGTCATCTCCTCTGCTCTCCGTCACAGAGCACACTTCTGGACTCAGCGTGTTGACCTCGCCGCCAGTCATGAAGGTCATGGAGGATGTGGTGGAGTAGTCTGAAGTAATGGAGCACACTTCTGCTCCTGGCCCGCTGGCGCCGCCGTCATGTCCCGGCGCTGTTGTCCTGCAGCGCCTGGTTTTCGGCGCAGAGGCCCGGGAGCTGGTGCTGTTCATTGTACCCAGGTCGGACACTGTGTCGTCACAGTTGGAGGGCGGATCCGACAGTGAGGACTGATGTGCCACAGCCGCATTGCAGTTGAAGCTTGGCGAGTGGGACGACGACGCGTACGGTGAGCCTGCGCGCTGAGAGGCTGACGTGAGTTCGGAAGGCTCTTCAGTCACGTCGGCTTTGTCGAGCTGTTCCTCTGAACTGTTTTTCAGCCGTTCTTTTTCGCTGGTACCATCCTCTTCCTCCTCGGTGCGACTCTCTGAAGACCAGGGAGGCTGCTCCTGCGGCTGTGGCCTCTCTCTCAGGTTCTCTTTCCTGTGGAAGCCATCCAGGTCATCATCTGAACTGCTGGGCTGTGCTTTGTCTTTGGGCTTCTTGCGCTTGCGGCTGACGAAGAAGGAGGAGCGTAGCATCTCTTTGCTACACTGATCCTTCCCGGACGCCCAGAGGCTCTGCAGAAAAGACAAGAACGTGCAGTGTCACGTGACTACAGCAGAGAGGGAATAAACAACTTGGGTGGAGGAAAACAAAAAGAACATCACCTTTGATTTGGAGGAGTCACTACATGCTGAATCTGTATCAACAAGAAAAGAATCATTAGCAGTGTGCCAACAACGGCCATGTGAAAGCAAGTCAATCAGGTAAAGAGTAGAAGGAGGAAAAATGGAGCAGATTGATGGCTTGCTAATATCTTTGACAGACATGAGCTTTACGGAGAGCAGCTGGATGGAAGCAGGATGGCACAGTTGACGAGGACAAGTAACCACGACTACGGAAGCTGTTTGTGGACACGTGGCAGCAGGAAACCAAGCCTGAGATGGCGCATGAGACACAGAGCGAGAGAGAAATTGGGGACCTGAAACCCCTGGCTGTTCAAACAAAGACTGTCACAAGCGGTTCATGCTCGGGTAACGATGGAGGCAGCGACGGTACATCACGGACACAAAGGTCAGTCACGGCGCATCACGTGTCATCACCAACCGGCTGTCGACATTCGTTCCCCAAACTCAAAAGGCGTCATAAAGAGGACGGCGTGATGCACTCGCGCTGACTCAAAACACTTGAGAGGGTCCTGAGCTGAACAGAGCAGTGAGTGCGTGTTGCTGGCAAGCCTTCACATTAGATCTGTGTCCAAACTACACTACTTCTCATATGCTTCCTTTATCATGCATCATGTCATTTGCATACAACAAACAAGACTTTTGTAGTGACTGTTTCCAAGGAGAAGATACACGAAACCACAGAAAAGACCTTTGAAATGCACATTCAGGAAGTAAGCTATGAAGTTCAACTGGAACCAATATCAATATCAAAGTGTGTCTAGACTAGGCCTGCCACAATAGGTTATTATGCCGGTATATTTTCCCCAAAAAATATCGCAATAATCGATCATATTATTTATGTTTTACCTACTAGCATAAAATTACAACAAATGCAAATAATACTAGCCAACTCAGAACCTAGAGGTAACAATAAGTCCACCCGTAATGACAGAGGAGTAACAATTTCAGTTAGTGTACCGTATTTTCAGACCAAAGATTCCCACAGAACAAAGCAAGCAAGTTTTTAAGACCTCCCTTTGGACATTCTAAATATAATAAATTAGAATTGATATGTAGTGACCCATATGTAGACATTGCATTTTGGGTCATGTAAGCGACACTTATGTACAAATGTTAATTATGTGATCTTAATGACCCAAAATGTGATGTCCACATGTGTGGACTCAGGTCTTTATAAGGACGTTTTTTTTTTTTTTTTTTTAAATTACCAAAGATAGTCACTAGCCCGATAAAAGGTAAGATATCACAGGTAAATAGTATATGTTTAGTGTAAATACCAGTCTGTACTGATAATACCAGCCCTATCATCACTTGGACCAGATCAAAATATGCAGCATTGCACACTTGCTTGAAAAAATATTTTGCCCAATATTGTTAATATGTAGTAGAGGTGGGAATATTCGGGCACCTAACGATTCGATTACGATTCAAATGTTCTTGGGGTGTAATCCAGGGTCTATTTACATTTCAGACAAGTGTTGAGGTGGAGAGACTGAAGCGATTAGGGAATATCAAAGAATGAGCCCGTGTCTGCCTATTCCCGAAGTAGTAAAATGAAATAAGACTGAGAAAGTTAAAAAAATAAATAAATAAAAATGACCTCATGCTTTGGAGTCCTGTTCACAACAACACTGATGTCGATATGTGTTTTTGTTTGTTTGTTTGAAATACGTGTGTGCCTGGAAGTATCCAGCTCAGTCCCAGTGCTATGGCCCCGCACCCAAAGACATCATGACAGATTACGCCACATGACCGGAGAAAACCTGAGGTTGACCATACCATGCTACTTGTCCTTGCGATCAGCTTTAGAGACAAGAGACAGCAAAAGGGCTTTTGAGAGAACGCACGGCGACATGGTTCTGTATCCCCTCAATGCAGGGTATTGCTTTGAATGTGAGACGTGCACATCACAAGGAAAATGACAAACATCGACTTCTCTTTCTTTCTTTTTTATCTCTTTTCCTCCTTTTCGCCCTCAATTTAAAAGAGCTGCGGGTTTCTGCAGACTAGGCAGCTACACTGGGCACAACACTCGTCCTTCTTCCTACAGTCCCAGCTGTCCACCACTGACAAAACAGAGTCCATCAGTGACATCATCGAGTGATAGACGCCGCCCACTTGGCCTGTGTTAAGATTGGGTCATGTGTGAGTGCTGGACAAGGGATAGGGGAGAGAAACAACACACTGCACACAAGAGGGTTAAAAAACTTCCATCGGTTTGTTGTTAAGTTTGATTTTTGTTCTGAGAGAACATGCCAGCTACGTGAGACGAGGAGGAAGGGAAGAAAAGAACTGAAAGAAAAGTAGTCGTCTCAACACAGGTAAAGCACAAGAAAAGGAAAAAATGGCTTGGGTGGGAGAAAAAGAAAGTAAAAGCAAAGAAAAGAACAAAGAACAACTTGGACAATTTCATCTATAACAATGAAAAACAAAACAGATTCCGGGGTGGGAGCTGGGGGAAAATCAATTCCACAAAAAGTCAACATTTTCCAAACCTTCAAACCACAAATAAAAACTCTCAGCTCAAAGCATGTCAAAAACTAACAGCCATGAAGTTATTATTTAATACATCTATAAATATGTGCATTCAAAACAGTAGAATAGCAATGGAATCAAACTTGGTTGGCATGGACAAATATTTGAACGTGATATACTGTGCAAGTGCACAATATCTTTGGCTTTACCTGAGACTTCACCGGGCGATGCTGCCGTCCTTCCGATATTGGAGAGCAGGTGATCGATGTTGGGCACAGGCTGAGACTGCACTGTGCTCTCCTGCTCAGCTGTGGTCTGCAAGGAGGAAATCAATATGAAGCTGACACCCAAGTCTAAGCAATAAACGAGTTTTAATGAATTTTTTCATTTATTTATTTTTTTAATGCGGATGAATTAAAAACACTAAAAATAATAATAATTTGAGGCTTTTAATTACGTTTTTTTTTTTTGCCAAACATATTCTATGAGAAACTTGGTTTCTTTAAGTTATTAATTTGTATTTGTAAAAGAAGGAGAGGAAAATATTTAAGACGGAGGTATTGCAGTTTAGTTTGGTTACTTTTACATAGGGATGTCCCGATCTGATCCCATGATCGGAAATCGGGCCGATCTCGCTATTTCTCAGAGGATCTGGATCAAGTTTTTAATTAAAAAAATATATTCATGTTTTTCTGCTTCATGCTCGTACAGCGCCACACCCTCCCTCCTGCTAAGCATTGCAGCCAAACTGTCCAGTGCAGCAGGCGTTTGGTACTTAAAGTTAACAATGATTGACAGGTTCGCAGTTTTGATCTTGCCAGAAAAGCTTGGTAGCTCTATGATCAAAGGCACAAATATGTCAATCATCGTTAAACTTGCAGCCCGGTCATAAGTGTGCTGTGGCAACTTATTGTGTAAGCGAGAGGCGTGAGCGTATTTGAGTGGACTCATTAGTGCTGTCACGATCAACACGAGCAACTCGGTTCGAAAAAAAAAATCTTCTGATCAAATTTTGCTGCTTCGAGGATTCATTTAATTAGAGTGGCGTTGTAACAGTTTGTTTTGAAAGTGTTTGCATTTAGTTTTATTGATTTAGGTGGATACATTGCCCGGTAGTGGCAACAGTCAATGTGATATAACTCATCTAACATGGCTGGATCCAGCTGCTCCCCGTTAAGACCAACATAAGGTATGTTTTTGTCTGGGGTAATATGTTTGATTATGCATTCGTTATTTAATTTAGAACTATATTTTGCAGTTTTTTTGTGGGAAGATGTGTTTGAACGATTTGTTAAGAGCATTGTAAACAATAATGTTAACATTTTATAGCATTTCAGCTAGTGGATTTTTGCTATGCAAGTTAGCCAATTGCTCTTTTGATGTACTTCGATCCCCATTTACCAAACTCAGATAAAAAGCTTGAAAAAAATAATGAATTAGTTCAAAAGTGCAACTCTTTAGCATTCAGAAACGCAAAGAAATGAATAAAATACATTATGGTGGTCAGTAAATGTTACTTTTATAGAGCAAGTGCAGGGAAATAAACATAGAACCACTCCATTCTGAGGAAAAATATATGGAATCATAAGAAACAAAGAAATAACAAAACACATCTCTAGTATTTAGTTGCACCACCTCTGGCTTTTATGACAGCTTGCAGTTTCTGAGGCATGGACTTGATGAGTGATAAACAGTACTCTTCATCAATTTGGTGCCAACTCCCTTTGATTTTAGTTGTCAGATAATCCTTGCAGGTAAGAGCCTTGCTGTGGACCATTTTTTCAATTTCCACTACAGGTTTTCAATAGGATTGAGATCTGGGCTATTTGCAGGCCATGACATTGACTGGATGAGTCTTTCTCCAAGGAATGCTTTAACAGTTTTACCTCTGTGGCATGATGCATTGTCATCTTGGAAAATGTTTGTTTTTTTATCCCCAAACATATTTTCAACTGAAGGGATAAGAAAGTTGTCTAACATTTCAATGTAAACTTGTGCATTTATTGACGATTTAACCGCAACCATCTCCCTAGTGCCTTCGACTGACATGCAGCCCCATATCAAGGATTGAGGGAATTTTGTTTTCCTCAGGCATTTTTGTAAATCTCACTGGCATCAAGAATCATCACCTTGTCCAATGCAGATTCTTGACTCATCACTGAAAATAACCTTCATCCAGTCATTCACAGTCCATGATTGCCTCTCATCAGCCCACTGCAGTCTTTTTTTATTTCCGTTTAAGTGTCAGTGATGGTTCCTTTTAGTTTTCCTGTATGAAAATCCCATTTCCTTTAGGTGATTTTGCACAGTCCTGTCACATACCTTGACTCCAGCTTCCTCCCATTCCTTCTTCATTTGTCTTGTTGTACATCTTCTGTTTTCAAGACATATGGCCTTTGGTTGTTTGTCATGACGTTGGGATGAGTTCCTCAATCTACCAGTGCGCTTAAGTTTAACAACCTTGCCATGCTGTTTGTACTTGGTCCAGATTTTTGATATGGCTGACTTTGAACAGCCCACATCTTTGGCAACCATACGTATAGCGTTACCTTCTTCTAGAAGTTTGATAATCCTCTACTTTGTCTCAAGAGACATCTCTCTTGTTGGAGCCATGATTCTTGTGAATCCACTTGGTCCAGCAACCCTCCGCGGTGTGATAACTGCACCGTTTTTAACTGCTGACTAACGAGCAGATCTAATCTGAGGCAGGGGCCCAATTGAGGAAAGGAAATTGACTCTGTGTGTCTGTATTTTCTACTCAAAATGGACTGATTCAATATTTTTTTCTTCAGAATGGAGTGATTCTATATTTATTTCCCTGCACTTGCTCTATAAAAGTAACATTTACTGACCACCACAATGTTTTTTATTCAATTCTTTTAGTGTTTCTGAATGCCAAGGAGTTGCACTCTTGAACAAATTCATTATTTTTTTTCAAGCTTTTTATCAGTTTGTTCTACATAATAAAATGTCTGAGTGAGTGCTCATCCGAGACTGGTGATTCCATACTTTTTGCTAGGGGTTGTAGTATTTAACTCACTGCCTGCCAGTGACAATGATAGACGTCCAATTTATTTAAACTGTGAAAAGTGGCTGTGAATGCTCATGTTTTAATGCAATTGATGGCGCTTGACGTCCTATCCATTTTTGACTAAGAGGGGCGAATGAACCCAGAGTTAAACTTGTTTTGTACAAAAAGTAGTAAGGTGAAAAAACCTAATTCTAATTTTGGTTGAAAAAAATCAAATTGCATTTTTTGGGCCATATTGCCAAACCTAAAGCCACCAAATTTAGAAGCTACTAAAAATTAAAAAAAAAAAAAAAATCAAGTCTACGTACAACAGGATCTTCATCACAATCTTCAGTAAAGAACCAGTCATATTGTTGAATTAGGTTCTCAACTATCTTGCACTGGTCTGGCATGTGATTGACCATATTTGTCATGTTGTCCTCAGAGGTTCGGACCAGCGTTGGCCCAAACACAATTGCCAGGTTTCGAGGTTCCATCTAAACAGACAAAATTGAGATGGCTGAGATTTCTTGCCAAAGGAAATGCGGATGCCAAGTACAAGTACAAATACTGTGTGATGACAGTAATATTACATGCCGCACCTTGTTTTTCTCACAGTTGTCAGAAACCTTTTTGAGGTGTGCGCAGAGAAATTTTAGAGTTTCATAGTGGTGATCAGGCAGTTCATGGATCTGAAGGGAAGAGGAGAGTTAAAGTCTTCCAACAGCTTCCCAGAACAATCATGTTTGAAAAAAGTGGTGTGCAGATTGGTGCCAAGATTCCTTACAAGCTTCTTTAGCTCCTTAAGTCTCTCAACAGAGTCTTCTATTCTGTTTGCTTCAATAAAGTCAGCATACTTCTCTGTTGAGAACATCCAGAAAAGTCTTAGATGACGCGCAGTTTTACACAAAAGATTCCCACAGAATAACTTTTTTGTGCAATGTATTTGTCACTTGAAGTCTCACCATTTGTAAACAGGGGTTCTGGTAATTTTCGGAAAAAAGACTTGAGTAAGCTGCTGATGACATTGAGATCCCTCCATTTCTGGAAAGAGGTGAAAGATTTGAAGAACAAAGAAAAACTTAAATTTAAACTAGAAAGTGGACTTCACTTACATCCTCTTGGATGTCTATGTCAGCAATGCCTTTCGTGTTGAGTTCCTCCTGCATGTTGGAAATGGCAGCGTTGTTTCCAGGAACTCTGTAGATCCCAGTGTACTCCAGGCCTCTGTCCTCCACCACAGTACAACACACTTCCACGATCAGGGGAACAAACTAGGAAACAAACCATTCATCTCGTCAAGTCAAGCAACAGGGGCTGGATAAAATAATGGAAACACCTAACATGTTGGCATCATGAACATAATTTTTAAAGAGTGGCATGAGGACCGTTCTAATGAAGTTGAGCATCCATATGGCCAGCACAATCCCCAGACCTCAACACTATTGAGCATTTCGATTTCCACCATCATCTTAAAGAGTTAGAGGGTATTCTAACTAGAGCTGGGAATCTTTGGGCACCTAACGATTCGATTACGATTACGATTCAGAGGCTCCGATTCGATTATAAAACGATTATTGATGCACCCCCCCTCCTTTTTTTTTTTTTTTGGAATAAAGTTTTGTACATTAGTTCCAAAATTGTTCAAAAATACTCTCAGGCTAAACCAAACTACTATTTCAGTATCAAGTTAACATATAGCAGTAAACAAATATACAAAAATAACATTAAATAAAAAAACTCCAGTCCCCATTCTGTATCAGCAGCTTTAAACTACATTCAATTAATTTAATGTTGTGAATCAACCGTTAAAGTTGTTAAAATTGCTCCCGTTATTCCATAATTTCCCTTTTGTCTACTTTTGACATGTGAAAGTTTTAAAACTATTTTAAAGATAGATTCAAGTCAATATTTTACCGATTTAGGAGTATTTTAGATAAAAAGTTAATTAGGTTTGCTTGGAAGGTTCGCTACAACAGCATTGCAGGGAAGTTTACTGCTTTAAGATGGCGGTCATTTACTAACGCCCGCATCTAGCTTTTTGCAGATGTGCTGCTACCGCTACCGAGTCTATAATACATCTAGTCCTATATAAATGATATCTACCGTAACATTATGTAGCTTAGCTGTACTTGTAGCAGCTTTTCGGCAGCAGTCAGGTATGTTGTTGTGTTTTTTTATCTCGTGGCATGAGTTGAGCTAGAGCCGTGAGTTGAGCGTTGGCATTACCCGAGGGGCCGGTTAATGAGAAGCATAATGTTTAGCTACTCCCGCTCCGTTCCGTCCCGAAGACCGCGCGGCGCGCTGAGTGTGTTGTACTTCCGCTTTACTTGGCATATTTCAATAATTGGAATTTGGATGTTTGTGAATCGTTCTCGAATCTTCCACGGCCGAATCGCGAATAATCTAAGAATCGGAAATTTTGCACACCTCTAATTCTAACTGAAGAATAGCTTAAAATTCCTTTGGAAACAATTCACAAGTCGTATGAATCAATCTCTCGGAGAATTGAGGCAGTAATTGCAGCAAAGGGCAGACCTACACCATATTAAATTAGTTTTTGATTTTTTTAAGGTGTTTCCATTATTTTGTCCAACCCCTGTAAGAATCAAAACAAGGCCTTGACCGTAGTAAAGACATATGGTACTAAACACTGATTTAAACTGTAGCATTTTTCTTCCATTTTGCTTTGTAAATAGTTGCCATTGACACCGATAGACATCCAATCCATGAACGAGTGTTAATTCTCTACCAGCCTTCCCAGTTCAAATGGACTGGACATCTACTCGTTACAAACCCATTTATAAATCAGGCATGAACATGGGTCAGGGGTTAAAAGGGTGAGGAGAAAAAATATGTTCCGCTACACTGGACAACTAGGGCTGTCCCAAACAACAAATTTTCTCCTGATTAATCAGCCGACCTTTTTTATGATTAGTCGAGTAATCTAATAATCCCCCCCCTTTTTTTCCCCCCAATTCAGCAATGAAATTTTTGATGACGCTTATTAATTCACAAAAACATTTTGGAACATTTAAACTATTTATTAAAGTACAAATACACACGTAAATAACAACAATAAATCACAAACAATGAGGTCAAATGCTGATAGCATTAATTTGTGCAAAAGAATGGAATGTAAACAGATTTAGAACACTGGCTTCACCTTTCCAACATGATTCAAAACAAAGAAAAGAAGAAGAAAACAATTCTTTAAAAAAATATTTAGCATGAATTAATAGTATTATAATCATTGCCAATCAGATTTTTCATAAAGGGTGTCATTTTAAAGCTATTCTTAGCTATTCTGTTTACCAGCGATTTTTCATGTTTGAAGTGTCATCTTTTAACCCGCAAGTTTGCGTTTTGGAGAAGACTCAATGTTTTATAGCAGGCTAAAGTAGGTTTGTGTCTTTTTCCCAATTAGCCTCAAAGTAGCAATGCTTTACAGTGTTTAATATAAATGTGTTTCCTTATTTTGTACGTCTGAGCTTTAATTCTATGGCGTGTTGATGACCAATAAACATCTGTGAAAGCAACTGAAGTCTCATATGCCATCAACACGCATGTGTACACGCACGCACAAATGTATGCACACACTCACGTGGCAATAAAACATAGCCGTAAAAATTACTGCCCTCATTTTTATTTACCGTGCGATAAATGGACTCATTGCATATCGCAACAGACTTAGCAAATTCAATAAAACATGTCGTTAGTTAGTTAGATGGACTTACAATCTGCCAGCTTGTAATTGTCTCCTGTCGTCTATCCAAGGTGTTCATTCACGGCCGGCGTGCAGCCATGCTTGGCATTGAAGAGACAGGACACAACAGTGTACCCCCTTTGTTTCGTTGAAATAAGTCAATGTTTTGGCCACTCTGGTGCGCTTTTTTGTTGTTGTTTTTTTTGGCTTTGTGCCGCTTTCCCCGCTTGCATACCAAGCGTCCGGCATAAAAATAATCTCCAGCCCCCAAACCCCCCCTTTAAAAATTTTCTCCTCGGATCTAGACAATTCAAGTGGGTCACCCTTTTTTACTTCAAAACGGCGAATTTCACCGAAAGGTGAGAGATTTTCATGCCTGATAAATTTAGAGCCGAAGGATGATAAGAGCCACCATGATTTGGACATGTATCATCATCAGTGGCATTGAAAGAGTTAATCGGTTCTGACAGTGAAATAATACTTAAATTGATTAATCACCCAGCTAGTGTGACTTTTATGCAGGTGTGAAGCACTGACTCACCCTGTTGATCTGTGCGGGTGGACAGTCATCCAGCCGCACGCCGAACGTAACCCCAGCTGGTGTCTTCTTTTCAAATGGCTTTCTAATAATCCCTGGAATGCCAATTTTCCATGCGCCTCTATCCCTAGGTGGACTAGCCTCATCTAAATAGGAAGTAGAGTACTAGTTACGATGAGCTCCAGCAAATGATGTTACAGCATCGTTAATGACTGCTTCTGATGTACCTCTCAATGCCCTCCGCTCATCTGATTTGGGTGAATGAGGACTGTGGCTTTTACTGTCTGTCTTCCCTCCCAAAAAGGCTTGTTTGATGCTCAAAGACTGGCGGGAAGTTTTGGGCGAAGGTTCGGATCTACTGCTGGGCGCACTGATAAGCAAAGCATCCAAATGACTGAATGAATCATTCTCAATATGCAGTTAATTAGCAATAATTGTAGCCTGCAGACCTCATCAGGTTGTATTCTTTGATCTTGCGACTGATCAAATCCTGACTTGTAACTGTAGCATTCTGAGGAAATGTAAATGAAAATTTAGAACATATTTAGGGTTTGAGGCAAAACCCAAACTTCATTTTGACTAGTGGTGAGTCAGGTGTAATTCATCCATAGCAGCAACACAAACTCACCTCTTCATCTGGATTACTGTTTTCCTGAATGACTCTAATCCAGGTCAACATGTCTTCTCTCCCTTCAGCCTGGAACAAATACTCGCAATCTGAGGTGGTGAGACGGAGCACATTCTTGCGACGAGTGTCACTATAGGAGATGTCAATCAGGCAGGCCTTAATGCTGATTCGTAGAGGCTCCTCGTCAGGTGGCGTGGTGACATGTGAGAGCGCATCTTTCCTGTCCCTGAAAAGGGTCAGTGTATGACCTTGAAGAACTGCATACATCTGCTTCCATGACTTCATCCCCCCACTAACACGCTGCAGAGAGGAGACATGGGACATTACTGGAAAAGCCAATCCAACGCCGATTGCCTTGGCAACATTGTGCCCCCCTTCTACGAAAAGCCCGACGCATTAGGAATACCTTATTTTTGTCTGTACAAAATTGCCTAAAGTTGAGCAACCCTTCCTTAGAAGAATCAGCAAAAACATCTGCAGAAGAATCTCTCCGAGATCCCGAGTCCCCGGAGGATTTATGGCCATCCAACGCCTGTTACAATGACATTGAGGTGTATCAAAAATATGCAGTTTGTAAAGGATGAAGGTAGAGTATGTAATGACTGCTCATCTACAATGATACCAAATGCACCAAGCCCCTTACTAAATGCAGTGTTTCCCCTAGGATTTTTTGAAGCTACGGTGGCGAACTGCTTCGGAATCTGAACCCCTCACCATGTCGTGCTACTGCAAAATTGTGTCATATCATGACTTTTTTTTCACATTTGCTTCCCAAAAAGAACCATAACAAAGATCTATTTGAAATATTTCATGAGCCAGGCAAATGTCGTAGCTCTCAGCTACGGTTCATGTACGTAAAATGCGTAGCTGATTACAGTTACATTACCCTACATAATAATATGACTGGTTTTTCTTGTAGCAATAGTATGACTTACATTTCGTAGTCCTTCTTTTTCCTTTTATTTGGACTTAATATGTACCACATTAATACAACAATAATAGTACTTCTCTTAATGGACCAATGGCGTAGGTTTGCATAGGGACGTGAGGGACATAACTAGTGCTGCATTATAATACATTTTTCAACCGATATCGATAACCGATAATTTCCTGCCCCTTCCACCTGATAACCGATGATGTCACGCCGATAATTCTATTCAAATATGTACGTAAAATTTTAAAGTATACAAAGATCAAATGTTACTGTGCAAAAATGTAATTTAGTGCTATTTTTTTCCACATCAAATGTGAACAAGTAGTAAATTCCAACATCTAATCAATGGCAATGACATTGTATAATGGTAAGCTTTTGGCAACAATTAGAGTAAACACTCAAGTTGCACAACAATGCCTTTAAAAGTAAGCCATTCCTAACATATATCACATTACTACACTACAAAAACACCTCCTTAAAACTAGCAGAATTGGACAAAACTGTTGATTGCACACATTTGGAGGCTAAATCAAGTATATAATTATCGGATTGCATCATCGGTTGAATTTCGTTTTATCTGGATTATCTGTGTGACGTCATAATTGCCATTATCGGCCGATAATTATCGGCGACCGATATTATCGTGCATCTCTAGACATAACACTAGGAACTTTTTAGGATGCTCAAATTGTCCCCATCAAATTTTAAGCACCCTTTTTGCATTATATAATGAATTCAGTTATAGAGGTCATTTAGATTGTCTTCACATATTTTGTAAGGATAGAATTGACCCTACCAGTATTAAGTGAATTACTTTCATTGTGTTCAGACTTACACTGACACCATTTTTTCCTCTCAAACGCACGTTTGATTGGCAGATGACTAAATTCTCTTGTTTTCAATCTACTAGAAATAAGTGAAATTATCTGCCAGTGCTTTAAGTAAATTTTACTCAGATTTCTTGAAAATAAGATTGTTTTTAGACAGCTATTTTTTAACACACTTATTTAAAAAAAAAAAAAAAAAAAAAAAAAAGCTTTTTTTTCATCAGGAATGTTCTTAATTCAACAAGTGATATTGTTCCAAACGTTATTTGAAAGCATTTTCCCCCTTGATTTTGGTGAAAAATGACCAGCCTTTAGATGTAAAGGCTTAATAAGAAAAAATGGTAATATTTACCTAAAGTAAATTGAATAATCTGAACCATTAATCTGTTAACTACGGGAGTCTTTAACACTCAAAACAAGACAAAGAAAATTATTCGAATAGATTTCAGAAAAATCATCGTATTAAAATGTTCTAAATAAATTTGCAGTGTGAAAGTTGGTACGTCAATACAAATTTATTTCTGCATTGATTATTTAGCCTATCAATTAATTAGGTTCACATTGGTGGTGAGAAATGTAGCCCTGACCCCTGTTCACCCAATCTGTTGGGTCTTATTACGGTAATGTCCGTCCCTAGCAAAAAGTGTACATGCAGGTTATGCTGTTATATCGTCCCTACCAATATTGAGACCAAACCTACGCCCTTGTAATGGATCCATTTCAAGGAGTATGGGGAAATTTTATTTGCCGTGTAAAGAGATTTACTAGTTTCGATGAGAAGGGGAATTTTTCTTGTTGTTCGTGAACTCCATTTCCACACAAACGCACATTAAGGTACCAATTATTTCAGCAAGGAGAAGTACGAGAGTATTGCGTATAAACGTGGCGGCTTTTATTTTGGTGTGGCGGTGCGCCACAATAATTAATATGTAGGGGAAACCCTGATATGTCATTAAGTGTATATTACCCAGTGTTTCCCACCAATGAACGAGACTGTGGCAGCCCGCCACAGTCTCGTTTGGGCCCGCCACAGTCTCGTTTGCCCCCCCCCCCCGAAAAAAAAAAAGATAATAATCAGATGCGTCAGTCAGCCGATTACACAGCTGTAGCCCACTCCACTCTCGCGCGCGCGGGTAGTAGAGTAGCATTTTAGAGTAGTATTTTATTTATTTATTTATTTATTTATTTATTTATTTAAGAGACGCAAGGGGAACGAGTAGCAAGAATGGGAGAACGAGCGAGATAGCGAGAGATAGCGGTCGCATGTCTTAGCAGCCCGCTGTTATTTTGTTATTGTTTTTCTTTATTATTGTTACCACAATCAAGTGGGTAAGCAAATACAGACTTCTCTCCTTCTTCCCCATATCCGGGGCATTACAATAGTTTGGATCGGACTTTTCGGCGAAAGTGAGCGGTGGACGGCCGTCTTGGACGGTAAGCAAACTTTGATTGAACTTGCGCAAGAGGCGGGGCCCAAAATAAAGCCTTGCTCTATTTTCAGAGCGTTGGTCACAGTAAAATATTTATTAGTTCAAGCAGAGTAAAATGATACATATTCACGGTACAAGAACGTCGTTTCCGTGTCCATCGATTGGTAAGAAAAGGCTGTTTGTACGAGTGACGTGTGGGCGCTCCCGTCAGGGGGGACATTTCGCGTGTAGTGGCTATTTTTCGGCACAACACCGACGCGCCAACTTCAGACAATTACGGCTGACGAAACTTGGATAAATGCGCCCCCCCCCCCAAATTTCGCGAGCTCTGGGACACTCGAAAAATGACTCTCATACCTCTCCTTGCTAAGTTAATGGTACCTCGATGTGCGTTTGTGTGGAAATTTAGTTCACGAACAACGGGGAAAAAACTATTCACCTTCTCACCGAATCAAGTAAAACTCTTTACACGGCTATTAGAATTCCCCCAGTCCTGTAAATGGGTCAGTTGACAGAAGGACTGTTATTGTTGTGGTAATGTAGTACTTATTAGCGTCAAATAAAAAGGAAAAAGGAGGACTACGACGGCGGTCTGAAACCCGCGGCTCTCGGGCCGCATGCGGCTCTTTAGCGCTGCTTAGGAGCTTTTGTTTTTTTGTTTTTAATGGAAAAAGATGGGGGAGGGAAATATATTTTTTGTTTTAATAGGATTTCTAGGAGGACAAACATGACACAAACATTCTTTCAATTCATTAATATTGTAATGAAGTTAAACTTGTGGTGGCATCGTACAACAGAGTAGTCACGTGGTGCGCTATAGGATCCACTGCAGGGAAAATAAACATTTAATCATGAAGGCTAATTATGTATTTCTAGCCAACTTAGTCATTTTTATAGTAGGCTAATATAGCTAGTATTGATAATTACTGTATAAGGCTGCAAGGCTTTTAATTTTTTGCTGCTCCAGACATACTATATCAGTTTTTTGGGGGGGGGGGGTTCAAATATGGCTCTTTCAACAGTTTGGGTTGCCAACACTGAGTCACTACGGGATGTAAGTCGTACTATTGCTACGAGAAAAAAAGTCCCATTATTACATAGGGTAACGTAGCTGTAATCAGCAACGCATTTTACATACATGTACCGTAGCTGAGAGCTATAACATTAGCCTAGCTAATGAAATATTTCAAATATATCTTTGTTATGGTTCTTCTTGGGGGAAAAAAATAATGAAAAAAAAAAATTTGCCGTGGCACGACATGGTGTGGCTGTCCGACTCTGATGCAGCCCACCACCACAGTTTCAAAAAATCCTATGGTCAGAGACCCTCCCACCACAGTCTCCTAAAATCCTGTGGGAAACACTGTATTACCCATGAGGTAGCTCACCTTTTTAAGGCCTCTGAGACTTGGCATATGCCGACTGGAAGATCGTCTGAGCGAGAGAGAGAAAAAAAGATTAGATACAAAACTCGAAAGGTAAATGACAAGATCACCTGAGGGCATAATAAAAACATGCAATAATCAAACAATTACAAGTGCAGTGACTGAATATTAGTTTGAACATACCCTCTCCCCTCTTCTTGGTAATTGTCCAGACCTTCATCGTACGATTTAGACCGTTCAGTTTGACTGGCAGATTCAGACTCCAGCAGAGCACTTCTTAGGGATTCTAGAGCAGAACATATCAAGATGAGTAACTTACGACTTTGGCTAGGTTCATAGCGCAGGTCTTAATGCAAGAATCCAATTTTTTCGTGTTTTTCCGCCTCGAAAGAGGCATTAACGTGACGTTCTTTACATGACAAGTCGCACAGATGTGGACCATTCCAAATCCAATCTGGGTCACTTTCGTATGTGGTTTAAATCTGATCTGGGCCACATTTGTCCAGAATGTGGCGGCAGCCTGAACTGTCAAGTCTCCCAAATCGGAATTCATGCAGCAATTACGTCAGAAAAGAGCGAGAGAGACAGGGTCCTACTGTAGCTGTGCAGTAGCGTTAGCACCTAGTTTGAACACAGCTTTTGGGGAAGGAGTGGGCTTGACAACAGTCATAAAAGAATAAAATGAGTTGAGGATAAGCTTGAGAATGCTCGGTTTTCTCTCTGCTCCAAATGAGCAATATTTCAAGATCGCTTACACAGCCTAGTCGGGGCAAACTCTTCGTATGTGTGTGTGTGCGTCATGTGTAGTCATTTATTTTGTTGCTCCTGCGCATACAGCTCAGTTGCTCAGCGCGTCTCGGGCTGTGAATTAGTGCGTAACCGTGAGACTTGGACGGGCTTAATTGACAAAGGTAGTATGAACGGGCACGCAAAAAAATCAGATATGACAAAAAAATCGGAATTGATAATTAAGACCTTCGGTATGAACCTAGCCTTAGTGTTGCTATCAGCTGACACAAATGTAACAATGTTAATAGTCAGGACTATACGGTTTTGATCATGACGCAACAACCCCAAAGGCTTTTACCTTGGTCGTGTGACAGTTGTCGACGAATGGGAGGACACGGTGAGTCAGGACTGGAAGGACCTGTAGCTATTGAAGGTGGCACAGAGATGACCGCGGAGGGTGGAATAGGAGCAGCATCCCTGTCAACGCTGGGGCTTACAGGCTCATCTATTACAATAGGAAAAACAGAAGTGACTGTAAAAAAGGATTTGAAAGGCCAGGGATTATTTTAGTGGCTTTATAGAACAATGTTGCAAACTGGAAACGATTCCTATTCCAACCATCTCGTTCCTCTCCGACCAAACATGTCACTCTCTAGAGCAAGTTTCAGAAAATATTGCATCTTAATGTAATTCATTGCCTGCAAAATGACAGCCATACTATTACATGATTTAATGATGATACCAGGATGCAAGACTGTGACCTCTACATTTATGATTGTATAAATGTCAATATGACAAAACGAAAAGAGGAACATTTTAAAAAACTGCTCATAAAAGTTGTGTCAAAGTTTAGCATTTGTATCAAAGACTAAAGCAGTACAAATACAAGCAGCTATTAAAACGATATGTCTTACAGTAAATTTCAAATGCATTGCATTTACTTGAATTGTACTCATTGGAAATATGGGAAATCTCAAAATACGTAAAATAAAAAGATGATAACTCATGCTGTAGTTTCACAGCAAAACAATTCAAAAGGTAGCCATTGTCTTTTCACTGCATATGAAAAAAATTTCTAGCAACTTCAAATCAAAACTAGTCGAGTTTGACTGTTAGAAACCAATAAATCTGATGCCTAAACACAACTTGATAAAGAGGTTGGTACATAAGCACAAGAATATTCCACCATCTAAAGGTCTGAAAGAAACAGCTCAAATTATGAAGCTTTTCCCTGCTGATACATTGAGAGCTAAATTTAAAGCCACTGTCCCAGATCTAGCCTGGAGCAAACTTAGTTTGCCCTGTTTCAACAGGGCAAACTAAATTGAACATCACAATCTTGAAAATTTTCTGAAGGGACAAGTTAATAGATGTCTTTGTTGACAGTAAGTCTTACTGACCCAAAACTGCTCCAGTGTATTGTATTACCAACTAGTATTTTAAATATATGGAGTTCTTTTTAAGGGTATATTTTTAATTTGAATCCACATTACAAGTACACAAATACTATCAATTGCAACAGTTTAAAAAAAAAAAAAAAACACTTTCATGTATAACTCAGCTACACAAAATGATGTGGGTGATGGGTACAAAAGCTGATCAATGTGACTGGGGCCATTCAAAAAGACCATTGAGGGCGGCCCTCCAGTCAGCTCAATCAAGACACTGTTCTCCTGGGCCATGGCACCATTCCCAGAATGGTAGTCCTAGCGTTTTAGCACCGTCACAGCTTGCTTTGTGTGCACCTGGACTGTCATGCCAACTCCACAAACTAACAATACATGGAGCACAGCAAGTTTTTCAGAAGCATTGCTGCTCTATCTCAATTGCAAATCCACGGGAAAACAAGATTGCTCATTCAAAGTAGTGTAAAACCTTGGGGGGGTGGAGGGTGGGGCGATAAAAAGTGTACTATGTTATAGCCAAGCTTGAAATCCCTCAAAACATATCATACCTCATATCAGAGTTACACAGTATGAAGAGCAGCTGAGCAATAGGTGGATATTTTGTTACATTTTTGTTGCTTTTTCTTGTGTTGCATCATGGGTGCATGTGCCAGGAAACACTGTGTTTCACCTGTAGTTCAATTGTTTTGCATTTTTGGATTTGGCTCAGCCAGATTGTTCACACTTGCGATGTGTTGGGCCTGATTAAAAAAGAAGAAAAAGGTTGGATTCTCCCTGAAAACTAAATCGCAAAAGGAATGAACATGCTGTGCATTATTATATAGGGCTTTTCCACACATTAAATGTTGTTCAAAGTGCTTTGTAATACTTATATTTATGAAATTAAATGGTTGTGAACTAACCATGTTTGACGTACACTGAGCTGCATTTCATAAGGTTGAGTGGCCGCCACCACTTCTGTATTAAAATGCAGAAACCTTGTTGTAAAGTCTTTTAAATAACCATTTAATGGCCTGATCAACTGTCATTGTATTACAGCCAGGTTTCGATGGAAACAGTCTGAAGTAAAAATGCAGAAGGGTGGCTTTTTGTTACTTTAATTCCGCATTCACACATGTGACTTGTATGTACTGGAGCACGATAATTATTGGTCCGATAATAGTAATTATGACGTCATCCAAATAAATCATATAACATTATTAATAGGACCGATAATATGTACTGTAATATTTTTGGCACGGTGTCGATGGATTGGGATGTGTGCGTTTGTAAATCAAGCGCTCAAGTGCTGTCCTAACCTGTCTCCTAGGTTAAGAAGGTTGTTTCATGGACCAGTCCACAACAGTCTCCTCTCCTGCATTTAAACATTGTGCTCCTCTATATCCTCTTCATCCCCTGATGCCAGCAAAAGTCAGTTTTCGTTTTCAACTGTTTAGATCGTGATGACAAGGTGGAGTGTCGTCAAGATTTTTACTGCGGTAGGAGTTTTCAGATTTTTCCAGTTTCAGCATCTGGGAAGTTTTTGCGCTCCCCTCCTCCATCATATTTACACTATACATCCTATTTAATATGACAACAAATGTTCCATAAATCAAAAGTTACAAATGTAACATGGTTTTATGAATTTCGAATGACTGCCAGAAAGTTGAAAGCACAACCCTCTGGCAGACTGCAGGGACATAATACAACTGCATTTTATAGCACAAATAGGTAGAAGCCAAAATTTTAAAATGCAGTCCAATGTAAACAACACGGAGTTAGTAGCAAACTCTATCAATTACCTACACTGTCATTTAACAAGTATAATAAAGCATTTTAAGCAACATTTAATGGGTGGGATGTGAGGCTCACTTTGTTCATAGTAAATTATAGTGACTATTTATGTTATTTAGACTATTAAAAAAATTATCTAACTGCTGTAGTATACAACCTACTTTCACCATGATCATTGCTCTGTGCTTTGCAAAAGAAACTGACCCAACGTTCCTTGATATAATAATTATAGAAGGCCTACAGACTTAAAGCTGTTAATTTTTCATGAGTGATTATTTTAAAGGCTTTTTATTAATTAGGAATAAATGTCTCCCCATTAGATTTGTGGTCAAAAAAGGGGCAAATTGGACCACCATTTTTCCATAATCCCAGATCTCATATGATCTTTGAACTACTTCAATTTTGTTGCCAATATCCATTTTAAGATTCTCTCTAAACCCCCCTAAAGTCTTCATACATTAAACTGTTTGTATATGGGAGATTTTGCCCGCTAACTGTTCATCACGTCGTCACTGCCTGTCATGTTTGTGACTTCTGCACATGCTCTGAAAATATGTCAACAAAGATCCTCCTGTAGAGATGCAGTCCATGTATATTGGAATTTTTCAGTATTTTCTCCTTTTCTGTATTACTAACACTCTAAGGGCCCAAGTACACCAGATGCATGATCATTGCGGTTCCGGTCAGACTCCGGTAAAAAATAGCGCCGGAGCCAATCCGTTCCCATTATATCCCATTGTTCAACGTATACCGGCTGCATCAGTGCTCCGGATTGACTGCGAACCACCTCCGGCGTGCCACATGCCCGCCGGATGGTATAGGCTATTTTCTATTTTTGCCGGACACGCATCCGACAAAATGGGCGGCGCTGGGCCTGACGTCAAAAGCCCAGGTGCCTAATCACGGTTTAAACACGAGCGAAGATGGATGATGAGCGCTTCATCATGGAGGTGGAAAGTCACAAAGTGATATACGATGCAGCAGATCGTTATTATAAGGACAGCGTTAAAAGCGAAGCTACAAGATGTCCTATTATGTGTGTTTTTCTGGCAATAATATCAAACACACGACGTGCTGACAACTTTGAGCGAAAAAAAAAAGCAGCGTATCTGGAAGTCCCACTGCAGAAATTCTCGTGCCCGGCGCACACACAATAGGGAATGGGACGTACTACGTCATTGTTTGGACCCGCCTCCATGCTGGCAATATAATTCACTTCCGGGCCGGCAGAGTCAATGCGGATTGTAACGTGTGGTAGTGCTAAACTAACTCTTTCGGTGTTTTAGAAAGAAAATATGGGTGCTTATTGTTGCGTTACCGGGTGCAACAGCGTCTCCTACGACAAAAAAAGGGTCTAGGAAAAATGGACTCACTTTTCACCGTTTTCCTGCATGGAGGGACCAAATATCAGATCACGAAGGTACGACGGATGGCTGGATTGCAGCGGTTCGTCGGAAAAGCATTTCTTATGATCATATTTCTGCTGGAATGAGAGTGTATTCCCCTCATCTCTACTCTTGTAAGTTGAACGATTTATCCGTTTTGGTTTCAATACGTTTTTTGTTTTTGTTTTTTTCTTTACTGTTGTGTAAATCTGCCTCGGTAGCAATGCTAAACTACTCCTCCTCATCACCTACCTGTTGTGTTACTAGGAAAACCTGCATATGAAATGCTGACAACACATCCCGATTGGTCACCATATCTCTTCTTGGGTTATTCTGAGGTCAAGCGCACCACATCGGAGCGTTATGAGAGGTTGGAAAGGCGAAGAGTGCACGCTGAAACTTCAGTTTGCTCTGCTCTTACAAACACGATCCCAAGTGTTATGAAAAGTCAATAAAATATGAATACCAAAACATGACTTGAACAACTTCTTGACAAACTGTAACTGCTTGTTGTTTACTTCAGGTCTTCATAATAAACAGGTGTAATAATTACAAAGTCAGGTGACTTAATTTTGTTATTCTATTTGGAATATGCATTGACAATTTTTGGACAGTGATGTAGACAAGAACTGGGACTGATAAGTTGCAATAGATTTATTTCAAGTAATGCAATTTCTCCAATACGATATTTGAATTGACAGTTTAAAATCTTTAAATTAGTGCAAACAAGGCCCACCCTCTGACGGTGGCAGCAAATATTATATAATTATAAGTAATACACAAATACAAGATCACAATAAACGTGTCTTTGTCAAAGCAGTTTAAAACACTATTTACTGGCCTTGGGTAAATTGCCAGACAGGATAAATATGTGCTTTAAAGTTCTTGCATTTCCATTTTAAGTATTGCAAGTACTAGTCTCCAACACAGTATTTGAACTGACAGTTTAAAATCCTTTTAGTACAAAATGGCCCACACTCTGGCAGGGGGCAGCAAATATTATAATACATAATACATTATAAAAAGCTATATACTATATAAATACAAGATCACAACAAAACCTGTATTTTTCAAAGCAGTTAAAAAAACATCCAGTGGCCTTAGGTAAATAAAGGTGTATAAATATGTACTTTACAGTTCTTGCATTTCTATTTTAGGTATTGCAACTTTTCCAACACTATTTGAATTGACAGTCTGAAGTCTACATAAGTGCAAATAAGAATATTATAATTTAAAAATAATAATAGAATATATAAATTCAACATTACAATGAAAGGTGTCTTTGTCAAAGTGGTTAAAAAAAAAAAAAAAACGTCACTGGCCATAGTTAAATAGCCAGGCAGAATAAATATGTGCATTAAAGTTCTTGCATTTTCACAAGTTAAAAGCCCGCAGTTCATCGACGAGAAGGGCAGACCCAGATGGCGTCTGCTGCAGGGGCTTGTTTGAGTCCGACACAGGACAAATGGAACCACTCCATTGAACAAATTTTCTTTGTCAAATAATCCAAGAAGAGAGATGGTGACCAATCGGGATGTGTTGTCAGCAGGTTTACCTAGGAACACAACAGGTAGGGGAGTCGTAGTAGGCGAGCATTGCTACCGAGGCAGATTTACACAACGGTGTAAAAAAACAAAAACGTATTGAAACCAAAAGTGGATAAATCGTTCAACTTACAAGAGTAGAGATGACAGGAACACACTCTCATTCCAGCAGAAATATGATCATAAGAAATGCTTTTCCGACGAACCGCTGCAATCCAGCCATCCGTCGTACCTTCGTGATCTGATATTTGGTCCTCCATGCAGGAAAACGGTGAAAAGTGAGTCCATTTTTCCTCACCCCTTTTTTGTCGTAGGAGACGCTGTTGCACCCGGTAACGCAACAATAAAGCACCCATATTTTCTTTCTAAAACACCGAAAGAGTTAGCTTAGCACTATCACACGTTACAATCCGCATTGACTCTGCCGGCCCGGAAGTGAATTATATTGCCAGCATGGAGGCGGGTCCAAACAATGACGTAGTACGTCCCATTCCCTATGTCGGTTTGTATACAGAGTCGGGGGGGAAAAGTACGAAAGAGAATAAAGAGACACCCACAAGTTTCGACCTGGTGGTCTATTCAAGACGTTTCTTTTTTTCCTTCCTACATTTTACTTGACTTTTCATAGAAAAACCAACAGTTTGCGCTGGGCACAGGAATCTGCAGTGTTGAGACGCCAATTCCAAGTACGCTGTTTTTTAGTTCGTGTAGTATATAATTCGCTATCCATTTTATAAATATTACAGATTATTTAACAGTTGTTTATAACAGCTCTATGAGATGTTATGTGCCATAATTTCAAATGTGCACAAAGATATAAACCCATCGACACAACCAAGGACATAATAGGGCCCCGCCCCCTTCCCCCCACACACGAAGCCCTGATCTCAAAATGATGCAGTCAATCTGGAATTAAGAGACAGACATAAAATATCAATATGCAAAGAAAAAATGTGCTCTCTCTCTGCTTCTCTGATGAGTATAAACAGTGTGTTTTTCGTTGTTTTAAATTGCACATTATAGCACGCGATCACGCGAGCGCTCAAGAGGGAACGGAGTTGGTGGACTGCAGCCGTGCGCAGCCGGTATGATTTGCCTGTTTTTGACGTACTGCGTGGCACGCAGTCAACACTGAACCGGACCGGAACCGCAACGATCATGCATCTGGTGTACTTGGGCCCTAAGGCAGGGGTGGGCAAACTGGTTCTCGAGGGCCGCAGTGGGTCCTGGTCTTTGTTCCAACTGACCCAGCACAGATAGTTTAAATAGTTTATCCAATGAGGTTTCAGCAGAAATGAGAAGCACCTGCCTGCAATCAACTGATTGCACTTCAGATCGGTGAAAAGGTGTCCTCTTAATGGGTTGCAAAAAAACCCCGCACCCACTGCGGCCATTTGTGGAATAGTTTGCCCACCCCTGCTCTAAGGCCACCAGTACTAATTAATAACATTCTTGCAAGATAACATTTTTGAGCATCTTGCAAGGATGCCACCGGATGTCATAAACCAAAATGTATACGAGATGTGATTAAAGAACTGAAATACAGTATTCCGCTAAAAATTCATCAGCTTTGGTGCTCTGACTCATGTTACAACAGCTGTTTCCATGACAACAAAGAGCATGAAACTCCTATAGTTCCTTCTTACCAATGAACGGAATAGAATCCAACGACTCGTCTAGATTGCTGGAGCAGGAAGCGTGACGTTCTCCAAGGCGACGTATATGCATCTCTCGCCGTGCATCGTTGGGAAGCCAACAAGCTGCTACCTCTGCGGTAGAATCTTGCCCATCATCATCATTCACAGCCAGGATGTAGGAAGGGTGGCGGAGGGGGCTGGGGTTCTTTCCGGTGGGCGGTTTAGGCCTCATCACGACCCCGGACTCAGAAAGGCTACGTCCAGTTGTCTGGCTTTCAGACTCTCCATGGGTTGGCTTCAGGATACCAGATCGCTCAGGCATCTGTTTTTGGGTAGAGCATGATGAGGATCGTTTCCCTACTGAGGCAACATCTCTCTCGACCTCGACAGGTTTTGCACTTTCAGCTCTCACCCTGTTGTGGCCTTGATGGCTTGTGGGGCCTATATGGTTGGCTTTAGCTATAGCTTTTTGATCACCACTTGTTCTCTTTGCAAAATGGGCCTGTCGTTCAGGGAGATTAGATGGGGAGTGGGTCTGGAGAGAATCTGGTCCTTTCATGTACATAGGATTGTGTGGCCCAGTCTTGCCACTGTTGTATCCAACAGAAGGCCTGGATAGCATAGCCTGTCTCGGCATGGACTGTCTGCTGGGCCTCGTACCAGGATCCACCTTTCGATAACCTCTCCTCTCAACAGACTGAGCAATCTCTTTTGGGTCAACATAGTCCGTGGAGTGTGACCGCACTTTGTGGATAAGGCCATCTTGAGACACACTTCTTGGTGGCCAGTTCCTGCCGTGGCTGATTCTCTCGGAACTGGTCATACGGTCCTGGGAGGCACTACGTGGGGCAATTTGGAAGTGGAGTGGTGGTCCGTGGTAAGAACGTTCATGGGAGGTGCTCCTCCGACGTATCCCCTTTGGGCCCCAGCCCATCTGGGGAATGTGATGTGGAGTTTCAAAACTATTTTGATTGGAAGATCGCAGGCTATCAAGCCTGTCCTGGATAGTGCGACTACTGTGAGAATGTATTCCTTTGTTGTCAATGTATTCCCTATACGTTTGGTAAGTTCGCCAATCAATATTTGGTTGGACGGCTGGGTAGTGATGTATCGGGCCTCGATATGAAGTTGGTCCTGGTCCGCTATGGTAGACGTCAGTCTTTCGAGGGTGAGGATACTGGGCTAATGATGCAGGCCTCCCCCTCATTAATGTTGGGTCCACGTAATCTATTCTGTGTGCTGGACCCATACCACGCCCCATATGCTCAGGGGGAATCACTACTGTCCTCACGCTGTCGTTACGCACGCACACCGCCATCTGACTTTTTGGATATGATTTAGGTGGAAGGGATGGGGGCACAGTGATCTCCTTGCGGTACCCATGGTCAGGAGCTGCCATTGAGCCCCTGATGCCCAAGCCCACAGAGTCTGTAGCCTGGGCCATGCCCGTAGGCTTACAGTCTACTCTGGGGTAGCATGCAGGGGGCGGCTCAGGAATGTGACAGGCATTTCCACTGTAGCTGCTGTGGCCACGGAGGTAGGCATCCTGCGAGTAGGCCTGGAGACAGAGCAATAAACTTGCTTTAAAATAGACAAAAAGGTGCGCGTAATAATCAACAGTGAGCCACTAGATGCTTAAAGAAGTCGAGCGGAACATAACTAGAAACGGGTGTGTGTGGGTGGGACATGTTGTAGTGCGAGTGAGCGGAGGCATTGGCAGTTTGAGAGTGTCAGTAGTCTTCATCTGCTCTTTGAGCTCACGTTATATGTTTTACCCAATTTCTATCTGTTAATGGTGATAGACATCCAATGCATTTCAACTAGACGTCTATCGCTGTCAAAAATAGTTATGAATTCTTTATTAAAAAAAAAAAAAGGCAGCGATGTATTAGAGGGATTTATCCAGGTTACCTGCTTGATTCGAATATGTGAAATTATTTTCAAAATAATCACATCTGTGGACAAGAATAGTAATAACTAATGTGTAAATTTACAGGTCAGACTGACAGATGCTTCACACAGACAGGAGGTTCCCTTCCTCATTGTGAGAGCTATATTTAGCCTGATTACACTCCAGGGCCTATATGAACATGGAAAATGGACAGCAATGATTTGTATGGTGTGATGTATGTATGTATGGTTAAGGAATTGTTTGATTACTACAGGTGGACAACTTTCTACTTTCTACAAAATGTCTTGGTGGCTTCTGTAATATTCCTAACACACTGTATTGTCTTGGCAAGAAGCAAAGGGCTATGTATGAGTTGGTCATCAAGGACTTTGATCCAGCTGGCGTAAAACTAAAAAAAAATTATATAAAAAAAAAAACTTACATAATGTGTGGGCAACAATCAATGTGTTTGGCTCTGTCTCCCACCCTTCGTGAGAGCATAAACATGCAAGAGAGTTCGTAGGTCACTGTTCCTTATCACAGTAATAATATGTGACAAGTAGAATGAAGAATGGGATGTCGGCGGGAGGTCTTAATCTAACAGGTAACGCAATGAATCAGCCATTTCTACAGTACATCTGAACCACTACCCAGTGGACAAGCAACAGCAGTAGTGTAAAGCGGTACACTACAGCCTGTAACCATTACGTTGATATTCAGTCCATGATGTGAAAAATGTATGCACTGCATGTTAATATCAAATGGCGAACTAGACAGCAGTTTGCTTACCAGATTAGTTGCATCCGGAAAAAAAGGCTGCCGTATGAGCATATGAAGACGAGAGCGTTAAGAAATGCAGATAGAAGAGAGAAGGATACCAGTAGAGTGAGACAAACATGCTGTTGGGAAATGATCAGATTAAAAGGCGAGGACAAAAAAATAGCAAAACAAAATTTCCTGAATTTGACATGCTAAAAATATTCTCGAGTCACAGCAATAAACAGCAAGGGAGAGGAAGCGTACGTGAAGTGGAGCGTTGCCACGTTACGACCTGCCTGTGACAGTCTGTTCTGGGCGAGGCGGCAGGAGCGCAAGCCTGCCTCTCATGTTGCTGTTAAGCTTCCACGGTTGTATTCCATTCTCAGCCACATTACACTAACTGAATGAGGTGCCTCCAGTCTACGTCTCCCTCCCTCTTCTGTAGCTCACATGACAGAAGCAGCAGCTGCTGATTATACATTCCGCTCTGATGGTAGAGCTCCCCCTCCCAATCTTTCTTCCCCTGTCTTTTGCCCCCCCCCTCCACCACATCAACCTGTTAAAAACACAAGGCAGTCAGCTGATTTTATCCACTTGATTCTCCTTATCATCCATTCTTTATAGCATTTTCTCTTCCCCCTTTGCATACGATTCTCTCTCTCTCTTGCTCCCCGAGTGTAGCCTCTCTCTCCGTTTGCTAAGCAACTGCTGCCAGTCTCTAAGCAGTCCGTGTACTGCTGCAACAGTGAAATGTCATCTTGGTAGTATGTGTGCATATTCTTAACCTTTTCCAGATTTAACCAGTCTTTCCGCCTTTCTGAAGTTACTTTTCATATGGCTGAAGGCCACCTGATGTTCAATACTAGTGTTCCCAGCAACATGACAACGTAGGCGTGAGATACACAGGGGACTATGGAAACAGAGGAAGGCCATGCATAGGAAGGGGCTCACATGAGGTAGGACTTGAGCAATATAAAGGAATGATATAATGACAGCTAAGCTCATGGAAGACATGGCATTGTAAAGACCAGGGCGGTCACAATCTCCAAGATCTACTTATTAAGGAGACAACCTCGCGCAATCTACCTTGCTGCTGCAGTAGGTAGATGGCGAGATAGTGTAAAGCGCTTTGAGCTCCTTGAAAGGTGGAAAAGCGCTATATAAGTATAACACCATTTACCATTACCATTTGTTGTTGGAGGAGGAAAGCTCAGCACAAATGTTTGTTGCGAGCTAATAATAAAATGACCAAGTCAAAATCATCTACCCAATATACAGTATATTTGAATGGCTGCCCTGTGTATCAATCAATTGATGGGATGGATGATAGGCTTATGCCCCCCCCCCCCCCCCATTCAATACTATGCGACTTTATTTGGTAACTTCATATAGTCCCTATGAAGCTTAGCAGCAATATCATACAACAAAACAATTTGGGGCTATAAAAATAATACTTTTTTTTTTTTTTTTTAATGTGGAAGAGGAAGTACTTTAAACAGCCCCAACAGGAGAACATTCTGGAAGCTAACGCGGGAACGTGATGGGTAGCTGGTAGAGTGGTAATTTCTGCTGTGTGGAAATATTTTACCATCCAACAGGGAGCAACAGCGACTTGCAATGTGTGCAAAGTGGGCATTTCGAGTGGTGGAAATGATAGAAATTCATTTAATGACAATGTATATAGGGCAAAAAAAATACTTTTTTCGTTATCGGATCAGGGCTCTGTATTGGCAGATTCTCAAAATCAGGTGACTCAGACTCAGGTGCAAAAAAATATGCTATCAGGACATCCCTAAACATAATGTTTTCTTGAATTACACTGGGAACAATTTTTGTTAAATTAGGTCTGAGTTGTATTTTTTTGCTTTTGAGGTGCAAAATCTAAAATCAGTTTTGAACTACAGGATCCCCATTTTCTTATAAAATATGACAAATACTGTATTTACCATGTGAACTTGTTTTAAGAGGGAGTCACCTAAAATGGTTTTTGACTTCAGAGGTATGCTTTTTCAAGGTTGATTAGTGGAATTTATTGCTTTATTAATGGGGTTGGAACCTTCATTTGTGGTGCATTGAATGAGTACTGTCCAAACCTTTGGCATGTACTGTATATTGACATACAATCAACGAGTTATGACTGCAATGTTTTAGAAAGGACAGCTATAGTTTTGTGCAAGCAGAAACAACATAGCTAAAATTGGTAAACTGTAGAGCAAAAAAAAAAAATAAATAAAAATAAAAAAAATAGACTGCAATTTTGAACTCTGCATGCCAATAATCTAAACAGATTTTATCCAAAATTGTTCCTCAGTGTTATCAATAGACTCTTTTAACATGGCCACACAGAGTACACACAAGGGAGGGTTCAAGTTAACAGTGATTGGATTTCATTACACAAACAGGCTGTCAAATACTCTGTTAGAAGCGATTCCTCAACATCCGCACATACTGTTGCACTTAGGAGCTTAGTGCAGCTTCACTTTGCCCCTAAAGTGCATATAATGTGACAGTGGTGTGCAATATGCATACAACTGCCATCATGTTTACGGTACAGATATTGATCACTATTTATGGAAGAAGAGTGCCCATACAAGAAATTGGTAAAGGTTGCGTCAACAGAGGCCTATGTCAAAATTGTCTCATGAATGATAAGCCCAATACTTTGGATTTCATGTTTGTTTGAGACCGGGCACACCCACAATTTCTTAGACAAACGAGCTTTATGTTCCATGCTGGACTTAATGGAGATTTCATTCATTACTTAGCAAGGTCACACTGGCATCGTTACTTTGGGTTTCGTTCAGAATCTTTAACTACGACAGCGAGTGTTCCATAAGCCTACAACACTGAGTTTTCAAGTAGATTCAGATTCAGAATATTTATAGTCATTGTTGCAAAAAGCATAACGAAACTTTGTTTAGAGCATCCATACAGCTCATGCAGCTAAGTAGGTAAAGTGCAAAACCCTAAAATAAATACCCTTCAGTAAGTATAGGTGTCACAGTGCAGTGTTGAATGAACGTTTAGCTTTGTTGCTCATGTAGCATTCTCGAGGCTACATTTACAAGAAGATGTGTTAGTTTGCAATGACATAGCACTCGGTTGCTAGAAACAACAAAGCTAGCTGCTCTGTCGGACTTCATCACATAATCTGGGGATTTTATCGACGAAGAGGTTCTCCGTCTTTTGACTGGTGCCATTACAGAAGAGCAATCTAAGGTTAACCATAGGTGGTTTGACATATTTAAAAGGACATCCATTGTGTGCTACAACTATGCAATGGCTAGAGCTGATAGCCGTTAGGTTTGATTTCATCCAGCACTATAGGGATTTTAAGAAGGCTCTCCAAGGTTAAGTGGATATTTTTTTTAATCTTCGTAATTGCAGCAACCAAAGTGAAGTGCTATTGCGGTTTCAAACTAGCTGGCTTTAAACACAACAGTGTTTAGCTACTCCGATGGATACCCATGATGCATATAAATGATGAGGACAAAACTTGGCATGGTGATCATGATATATGTTGAGCTTGGATGCGAGCGAATAGGTGGAGTGTATAATGCTACAGTGCAGTGAATAAAATGCTTTTGAAGGGTGAGGGTTGTAGGGGAGGCCATACATAAGAGTATATTATGCTTGAGACATTATGGTAAGCTTATTCATTTGGAAGTGTATGACTGAAAAATGTATATAATTAGCATTTGATAGAATGCAAAAAAGGTGATCTGTCCTGATTAGGAGGCCTAGATAGAACGTTATGATTGGACGGGATGTCTGCGTTTTTGGATTCCTGTCCTAAACTCAAAAAGCAGCAGCTCTCTGGCACAAGATGACAAGATGTAAGCATTTCCATTCCATTCTAAAACAAAACAAACAGCATACCAGTTGTAATATGTCCTCATCTTTTGGCATTACACAAAGTTCCAGAAATTCTCCACTATAAGGAACAAACAGAAAGTAAAAGGCAAATTAAACATTAGACCAAAGTCAAAGAGAAACAATCAAACACCTGTGTCTCACCTGTCTTGGATCAAAGATATAACCTCACAATATGCTTTCCCAATGATACTTGCACCATTCACCTTTACAATACGATCACCTGAAGAAAATTTAAAGCAAATATCAGCTGTTTCAATGGATGAAGTCCCAAAGAACTATTAAATTTCTGCATGGCAATAAGGTTTATCAACCGAAGTTCTACTTTAGAGATTATAAGAATATCCTTTAAGTTTTACCTGTACAGAGGCCAGCTCCATGTGCAGGGCCACCTTCCTTGACTTGCTTCACGAAAATAGTGTCCATTGGTTCCAGCCTATTCCGTGGTCTCCCTATCAAATGAAAATGTGAGTTTGAACTCTTTTCTTTCATTGTTGTAAGAAAAAAGGGAACTATAGCATTTCACAGTGCACAAGAGAGTTACTGTAAATGAGAAGAGAAAATGATTGAGTGTGAGAACAAAAACAGTTTCATGTCACCACTTTGACAAATCAAAATCAACAATAGAAGAACAAGTGCTCAAACCAGTGCTTGGTCCGCTCGCATATATGTCAGGTTTGAACATAAATTATTAGTGCTATTGAAGAAGCATTTCAACAGAAAAAATGTGTAGAGTTTAGCAAAGTAAGATAAAAGCTGCTAACATCAGGAAAAACAGTTTGCTCAGGCAGTCCCTGTCTCCTAGCAGCTGCACAGAAGAGGTGGATGGGGGGGGGTGAGAGAAAGGGAATAGTAGGTGGAGTGACAGTGGGCTCAGCTGCATAACTCCCACTTCTTCCTTTCACTCTGGTGTCCACTGCCAAAGAGTTCCCCATAGTTAACATTCTGCTTGTGAGTCAGCACACCATGGAACACTAACTAGAGGGCAATGGGAGCCAGAATGAGGAAGGAAAGTTTTAACTTTTTTCTTATTTTTGGAGGGTGGAGGGGTGGGACTGATGTTTATGCAAACAATTAAAGCAGATATTTAGCATTTCTTGAAAAGGTCAGAGAAGGTACTACCTTTTCTTACTTGTGCACTTATGCATTGTGGAGGCCTACATTATGTAATGTAGTACTGTACTGAAATCAGGTTTACTCCCTCTAGTGGAACAATAAGAAACTTCAGAACTAAGGACAAAGCCTTTTCCATCAGAAAGAGGCTGTATATATGTATTTTCTACATTATCATTCAGTCGGAATTCCGACAGTAGGCTAATGGGGGCTTCTAAAGCTGTGCACTACATTTACCTTAATTCTGCTTGGCAGCAGTGGCCAATAAATACTCATAAGGTGGCAAACCAGTCTATATTCTAGAATAACGATTGAACATCATCCTCAAATTGCCAAATTGATGAAAGTCTGACTGTGAGTTAATGTGATTTGGATACAAATCATGGATAGAAAGCTTTGTTGTGACAAAATATCTGATATCACTTTATATGACAGATTTAATGGCAGCTGATTGTAGTTCCTCTTGCTTCACTGGATGTTTATGTGAGACAAGACCAGGGAACATTAGATTTTAAGTGCACCCAAACTTGAACCCAGAGCTGTAACAGAGGAGCTTTGTCCTGAGAAGCTGCAGGCTCTAATACAATAAGATAATTGATGGGGACGCTCAACTGTGCTGGATTCATGCAAGTGGAGCACGATCAACATACTTTTCTGAAATGTTTGCATACCTGAATTGCTTAAGATTAGAATATTGTGGGTGCCTGAATTATTCCTATTTTAGTTATTCTAATGTCATAAGAATCCTGAATTTCATTCCATGAATTGGAGGCTATCTTAATGTCCAATACTTTGATGGCAGTTTCAACTATGAATGCCATCAACTACATCTCTATGACACCAAAATTGTTTTCTTCCCTTTGTGTTGTTTTGTCCCATGACAAAACTGATTCATCCTTAGAAAAAACACAAGGCAAAACTTGATGAAAGTGTCATCAACAGATTGTGTTAAAATGTGCGAGAATTCCAAAAACAATTACTTTGGATCAGATTTCCTGAATTTGTATAGAGGTAGATTTGTGTCTTTATTATTCAATAAAAAAAAAGTTGCTTCAATCAAATAAAAAGTTGCTTCAATCAAAACATATATTTTCAATCGATGAAAAAGTCACTTCAATCAAAAAAAAAAAAAAAAAATGTGTTTGAATGCAGACATAAATTTGAAACTCAAAAAAATGTATTTGAAAACTATTTTTCTTTGATTGATTTTTTTTTTTTTTTTAATTTAAGTCAAGTTTTTTTTTTGATTGAAACAACTTTTTTGATTGAAGTCATAATTTTAAGTTTGGACCACATTTTGGCTAGGCATTTGTGTCTTTATTATTCAATCAAAAAATAAGTTGCTTCAAACAAAAAAATATATACTGTATTTTCAAAAGAAAAATCACTTCAATCAAAAATTTAAAAAATTCAATCGTAGAAAAAAAGGTTTGAATGTGAAAACATATTTGAGACTCAGAAATTCGCATTTGAACACTTCATTTTTCATTGAAACTGTTTTCTTTGATCGAAGCAATCTTTTTTGTGTTTGAGCCATATTATGGGTAGGACATTTGTGTCTAAACCATTCAATCCCAATAAAAGTTGCTTCAATCAAAAAAACTATTTTTGATCAAAGAAAAATACCTTTTGCAAAAATACTTTGAAAATATTCATTTTATTTGAAATGTATATATATTTTATTGACGTGTCACTTTTTCTGTATAGCAAAAAGTTTTAAACTTTTTTCTTTTTAAAGTGGAAAAAGTTTTGAAAGCATTTTTTTTCAAATGAATCATTTTGACATAAAGAGCCAACTTCAACGCTACTTCCGACATGTTTGAGTGGCAGGTGACTACGCCAATGGCATAAAAGCAGGACGTAAGAATAATGGCCACCAGGGCTCCAGAGTTCACGAGTTCGGGTGGTGTGTTTTCGTGGGGGCGAGGAGTGGCCACCCGTGTCAGACGTGCCTATAAGAGTCGGGAGATTCCCCAACCCCCCGAAGTCTGCCAGAGGATTACGTACGGGTCGCTTGGCTTTGTTCCTTTGCCACTTTGCCAGAGCGTTGGCTCCCCGCTCATTTGTCAACGGTAAGCGATTTTCATTGTTAAGGAACATTTTGTTGTGCTGTAACGATAATGCGGGGATTCTGGGATTGACAAACTAGATCTAACGCCATCGTTACTACTTGTTATACTTGTTTTGATACTTGTTGCTTGCTCTTGTGGTATTGTAATCAATAAATCTAATTTATTCTGCATTTTCTAATCAATAAACATCGTCTATTGAGCAAAAGTGTGCTGGTTGCTGACTCACCGCGAACCCGGAATTTTCGGAAAACACTTGCATTCTTGTTCAATAAATACAAACATAATTAGAATGACTACCACTCATCTGGGAAAATGTCATGTGGATACAATGTCTTAGACAATGGACATCTCAACACTTTGTTATGTACCCTATGTTGGCAATCAGAGCGGTCAAACATTTTCTCTAAGTCTTCACAAAGTTTTCACACACTGTTGTTGGTATTTTGGCCAGTTCCTCCATGTAGATCTCCTCTAGAGCATTGATGTTTTGGGGCTGTCTTTGGGCAACACCGACTTTCAACTCCCTCCACAGATTTTCTATGGGGTTAAGATCTGGACACTGGCAAAGCCACTCCAGTACCTTGAAGTGCTTCTTACAAAGCCAGTCCTTTCCACGGGCAGTGTGTTTGGAATCATTTTCATGATAAAAGACCCAGCCACGTTTCAGCTTCAATGCCCTTGCTGATGGAGGTTCACACTCAAAATCTCACAAAACACGGCTCCATTCATGCTTCCCTTCACACGGATCATCGAGAAATCTTGCTTGTCGTAGCTGACCAAATACAGTGGTACCTCAACATACGATCGCTTCAACACATGATCTTTTCGACATCAGACCTAAAATTTGACTCGCCATTTGTTTTTACATCAGACGACATGCTAAAAATACGACAACATGACAGCGCTGCAGACGGACGCACAGCGGATGTTCTTGTGAGAGAAATCAACACAGGTTTCAAAAAGGTTGGTACAAGTGGTGGAGCAAGGAAAAAGGAGACGCTTACCATTGAAATGAAGATGCAAATGATAGAAAAATATGAGCGTGGGGTGCGCATCCGTGAACTGGCTCAACAATACAGCCGTAGAATGTCTACGATCCTCCTCCGACCTCTGTTCGCCAGTCTTTATAAGTTAAGGTGACAATTATTATTGTGGTAACAACACCAAAGAAATCCCCAGCTTCGTCAGGTTTTTATTTATTTCAGAACTTGTCAAACACAACACGCCTACTGTCAGCCGCAGTTGACGGTGTTCTCAACAAAACATCAAAAGTGAAAGTTAACTATCAAACGCACCGCTCCCTCTCTCTGTCATGTCAGTGACGCGGTGCGTTCAGGTACAGCACGCAAAAAAACGTTTGCCACATTACAACCCGATTGGTTACATTATTACAGGAATTATTATTATGATTTTTATTATTATTCCGGTTTTTATTATTTTTTTTGTTGTGCTTTGTTTAATTGCCATTTGTAATGGAACCAGCAATATTTATAAAAGATTTAGTGTAGGTTTTTGGACTGTGGAACGAATTAATGGAATTATAATGTATTCTTATGGGAAAATCCTGCTCGATATACGACCATTTCGACTTACAAACAACAGGGGTTCCCCTACATATTACATATTATTGTGGCGCACCGCCACACCAAAATAAAAGCTGCCACGCCGTGCAAAGCAGATGTTTAAAAAAAAAAAAAATTAAGGCCATTTCAAACTAGCGGCAGCCTAGTGTGAAGGGTTGAGCGGCAACCTATTAATTGTGTATTGTAATGTCCGTAGCTCTGCGAGGCCCCCTTAAGAGACGATCGGAGGAGGAGCTGTGACGTAGAGGGAAGCAAGATAGCGGTCGCATGTCACGGAAGCCCGCTGTTATTTTGTTATTGTTTTTCTTTATTATTGTTGCCACAATAAAGTGGGTTAAGCCAATACAGACTCCTCTCCTTCTTCCCCCATCCAGGGCATTACAGTATTTTGGATCGGACATTTTGGCGAAAGTAAGCAGTGGACGGCCGTCTTGGACGGAACGGCAAGTTTGAATAAAATTGCGCCGAGAGGCGGGGAGAGCGTTTGTGTGGAAATGTAGATTAAGAACAACAACAACAAAAATATTCACCTTCTCACCGAAACAAGTAAATCTCTTTACACGGCAATTAGAATGTCCCCCTACTCCTTGAAATGGATCCATTACAAGGGCGTAGGTTTGGTCTCAATATTGGTAGGGACGATATGACAGCATAACCTCCATGTACACTTTTTGCTGGGGACGGACATTACCGTAATAAGACCCAACAGATTGGGTGAACGGGGGTCAGGGCTACATTTCTCACCACCAATTTGAACCTAATTAATTGATAGGCTAAATGATCAATGCAAAAATAAATCTGTTTTGACATACCAGCTATCACACTGCAAATTTAGAACGTTTTAATGTGATGATTTTTCTGAAATCTATTCGAATAATTTCCTCCATCTTGTTTTGAGTGTTAAAGACTAGTTAACAGATTAATGGGTCAGAAGATTATGCAATTTACTTTAGGTAAATATTACAATTTGTTCTTATTAAGCCCATACATCCAATTGCTGGTCATTTTTCACCAAAATCAAGGGGAAAAAGGCTTTCAAATAATGTTTTGAACAATATCACTTGTTGAATTAAGAACATTCCTGATGAAAAAAAAGTTTTGTTTTTTTTTGCTTAAAATAAGTGTGTTAAAAAATAGCTATCTAAAAATAATCTTATTTCAAAAATCTGAGTAAAATTTAGTTGAAGCACTGGCAGATAATTTCACTTATTTCTAGTAGATTGAAAACAAGCGAATTTAGTCAACTGCCAAAAAAAGTGGTGTCAGTGTAAGTATGAACATAAGGACAGTAATTCACTTAATAATGGTAGGGTCAATTCTATCCTTACAAAATATGTGAAGACAATCTAAATGACCTCTATAACTGAATTCATTATATAATGCAAAAAGGTTGCTTAAAATTTGGTGGGGACAATTTGAGCATCCTGAAAACGTTCCTATAGAAACCTACGCCATTGGTCCATTAACAGAAGTATTATTATTGTTGTGTTAATGTAGTACATATTAGGGCCAAATAAAGGGAAAAAGTAGGACTATGAAATGTAAGTCATACTATTGCTACGAGAAAAAACAGTAGTATTATTACTAGAGCTGGGAATCTTTGGGCACCTAACGATTCGATTACAATTCAGAGGCTCCGATTCGATTATAAAACGATTATTGATGCACCCCCCCCTCCTTTTATTTTTTATTTATTTATATATATATATATATATATATATATTTTTTTTTATGTTTTGTACATTAGTTCCAAAATTGTTCAAAAATCCTCTCAGGCTAAACCAAACTACTATTTCAGTATCAAGTTAACAGAAACAAATATACAAAAATAACAGTAAATAAAAAACTCCAGTCCCCATTCCGTATCAGCAGCTTTAAACTACATTCAATTAATTTAATGTTGTGAATCAACTGTTACAGTTGTTAAAATTGCTCCCGTTATTCCATAATTTCCCTTCTGTCTACTTTTGTCAAAGTTTTAAAACTATTTCATCATTTAAAGATATTCCAGACAAGATTCTGCCAATTTAGGAGTATTTTAGATAAAAAGTTAATTAGGTTCGCTACAACAGAGCCTCCTAGAGAGGTCTACTGCTTTAAGATGGCGGCTGTTTACTTCCGCGGGAAAGTCTGTTATTAAGCATCTCTGTTCGATAATACAAGTTCTAACAGTGACGTCGTCTGTCATTTTGCATCTAGATCAATATGGCATGTTGTGTTTGCACATTTTCTGTGCTGCTGTCGTGTCCGTGCGTGCTTAATTCAAGTAGTGTTCATTTATCAGTTAGCTATTTTTAGTAGCCGCATTAGCAGCGACCGGATAAAAGTAGCCTTAAGTGTTGCTATTCACCATCCGTGCTTTTAAAGATTGTTTTTAATATTCTCTCGCTGCAGTCACACTATCAACCATATTGATTGATGACACCTGAAAGACAGCTACCAAAGAAAACGTGCAACAGTTACCTTTTAAAACCCCTTTGTTCGCCGAGGGCAAATGGTGCAGATGCTTGCTCGGTCGGTCCCTCGGCATTTGGACTTGGAGTCCCCGCCAAACATTGGTGACTACTGTTTCCAGGTCATTGCTAAACTGTGGGTACAGATTAGTAAACTGTGGGCACAGTTTAGTAATCTGTGGGTACAGTTTAGTAATCTGTGGGTACAGTTTAATAATCTGTGGGTACAGATTTTTAAACTGTGGGTACAGATTACTAAACTGTACCCACAGATTACTAAACTGTACCCACAGATTAGTGAACTGTGGGTACAGATTAGCTATGATTTTTTATTTTTTCTATCCTGGCACCCGGGGGGCTCCGTACTTTCCGGTGTGCATTCCGCATTTTTTGGGGAGGGGAAAAACTGTTCAACTTTTGTTTGTTTTAACCTGAAGATAACGCAGAGGGCACACTGAAATATTACCACAATTATTTTGAATGAAAGGCACACATAGCCACAGTAACAAAAATTAAGTATACAGTATTAATTTTATTGTATACTACAATATGTAAAACTTTATAATATTAAATAACTAACATTAGTGCAGTCATGGATTACAGTAAACAGGCCAGTGGTGTTTCCATATATTTTTTATTATATTATGTATATACAGGATATATGTATATATTTTCCCTAAGTGGGAGCTTCCATGATCCTAATAAATTTAATAATAATTTTAAAAAATATATAATTATTTCAATTATTTTATTAAATAATAATGCGCGTTGATGCGACGCACATAAAGGCAACTTCCATTTAAAAATTCGTTAGAGAGTTGTATGGACTTACAAAACGCTAGCTTCTTGTTTCTTGTTGTCTTCGAAAATTATACTTGGGTGACGGCGCTTCAAGTGTTCGTTAATAGCCGAAGTGCTACCGTGGTATGCGAGCCCAGCTTAGCAAAGAGTACACACAGTGGCACCCTCCATATTTTCCTTGATATAATTCCAGGCTCTGGCTATTCTGGTCCGCTTTTTTGGCTTTATGCCGCTTTCACGTGTTACCATCTCTGCCCTTTTTGGAAATTGGCGGTGTTTTCAACTCCTCACCGGCGATTCACTTGGCTCGTTGTCGTCGGTTCGTCTGGGTTCGTCCGATTTCCTCCTCGGGAAGGCGTCGGCGTGTATAAAAACACCGAGAGGCGTCGGATGGCTCTTTAAGGATACTTTTATTGACCAAAATAAAAACGTGGGGGATGAAGTCACTCAACTCGGCGCTACCCGCGCACTTTTCCAACTCGCCGATCTCGCTCCCTCTCTCTCTCGCTCGCTCGCCCACTTTCTTCCTCTTTTCTCAATCTGACAACGCTGGTCACATTGAAATAACAGCGGCCCCCTTGGGGGTGCAGTAACATGTATCTTGTATCGGTAACTTGTATCGCGAGCGCCTGCCATTCTAAACTTTATCCGCATGTAATTTTTTTCAACCCGTCATTACCCGTCGACGGTATGTTTTGCCCGTCGACGCATTTACATCATCGATGACGTCGACAACGTCGACTAGTCGGAACAGCTCTACATATATATGATATCTACTGTAGCCGTATGTTTGTAGCAACTAGCAACTGGGCGTTGTTTGTAGCGCCTGTCGGCCGAAGTCAAATATTATTGTTTTTTTATCTAGCGGCATGAGTTGAACATGATATTTACTCTCGGTCCGTTCCTCATTGCGTCCCAAAGACCACGCTGCCTGTGTTTTACATCCGCTTTACC
The DNA here is from genome assembly GCF_030265065.1 of Corythoichthys intestinalis. NCBI lineage: Eukaryota > Metazoa > Chordata > Actinopteri > Syngnathiformes > Syngnathidae > Corythoichthys > Corythoichthys intestinalis. The sequence goes on along the minus strand of NC_080408.1, from coordinate 34,577,112 downwards.
TTGTATAATTCAATAATCGGAATTTGGATGTTTGTGAATCGTTCTCGAATCTTCCAATCGCAAATAATCTAAGAATCGGAAATTTCGCACGCCTTTACTTATTACGTAGGGTAATGTAACTGTAATCAGCAACGCATTTTACGTACATGAACCGTAGCTGAGAGCTACGACATTAGCCTGGCTCATGAAATATTTCAAATAGATCTTTGTTATGGTTCTTTTTGGGAAACAAAATGAGAAGAAAAAAAAAAACAGTCATGATATGATCAATTTTGCCGTAGCACAACATGGTGAGGCAGTCCGACTCCGATGCAGCCCACCACCACAGCTTCAAAAAACCCTAGGGGAAACACTGAACAAGGTCCAGGAACGAATTAACTTCGTATGTAGAGGTACCACCGTAATCTAGAAATACAATAGCATTGCTAAAGGAAACAAAAATATATATGTTTTATACTTTGCAACACTACCAGAAAAAGATGAGGAAGTACTGTAAACAGTACAGTGCTGTATAACATGTTTGAAACTTTTGTTGGAAAATAAATAAATAAATAAATAAATAAATAAATGAATAAATAAAAACATTTTGGTATGGGATTGGGACTGTCGGTAGATTCTCAAAATCAGGTGACATGGATGCAAAAATATGCGATGGGGACATCCCTAGTTACTTTAAGGCCGTGCTGCTGAGTCCTACACTAACTTAGCAAGCTCAGTAAAAAATTAAATTAAGAGCATTTCAACTCAATGACAACGGCATGAACTTTGATGTGAGGCTTTGTTGTTTCAAAACAGAGCAGCATCTATTGATGGGACAGCAAGGTTCAAAAACAAACGCTCCCGTAAAAGTGAGGCCTACCCTTTCTGATGGGATTTCTATGGTGATAGAGAAAAGCAGCAAGTGCAACAATATGAAGAGGTGGGCCACCACAGGACAGTAGCAGATGGTGCTGACCAAACCGCTCATGCCGCCACAGAGGTCAATGACATGGGGAGCGACATTGTTCTTTATACACAAGAAAGCTACAAAGAGCCGACGAGTGGCTAGATTAAGAGTCGTTAAATTACAGACTAGGGGCACTACCCTTAAACAAGTGAGCAACACCTCTATTTGTTTGTTTTTCTTACCTCTGTGCCCAACATCTTCCCCCTGAGGAAAAAAACATTGGGAAATTAGGCAAAACAGATTTGCATATGGTATGAATTTATGGTTTGGAATTTAGCGATAGCTTGATATTTACCAGGAAGTAATGCATAGACGACTCTGGCGGGTACACAATGAAATGTCGCAGGGTGAAGCCAAATCCTTGAGAAGTGCGACGTAAGAGCACCGTTTTGGGTCTCGGCCATGAGAAGGACTCTTCTTCTCTGGGGTCCAAGCCTCTCCATTCGGGACAGTCATTCTATAAAAAGAGCAAGGTGATAGCTGAATCACATATTCTGATCACGTAGCCTCGGATTAACTACATTTTATAGTGTTTAGATCATGGTAAATAGTGAATGGAGAGTACTTATACATTGATCCCTCGCTACTTTGCGCTTCAAAGATCGCGCCCTCAGTTCATCGCAGATTTTTTTTTCAAAAAAAAAAAAAAAAATCCAAGATTTTATTGAGATGTTCCCTTCCAATCACATACAGCCTCTCACTTATGGAGGACCAGGAGTGCAAAAATTAAATAAATAAATAAATAAAAACACAAATGAATTATTAAACGTGTCATTAAAATGCTTCTATTTCAATACTTATTTATTTCAATTTTTATATATTTATTTCAATTTATATTTAATTATTTCAATATGCATTTCTATTTTTATTTATTTCAACATTTATTTTTTCCAGTATATATTGATTTATTTCATTTATTAATTTATTTCAATTTTTATTCATATATTTCATTTATTTCATTATTTATTTAATTGAAAATTGATTTATTTCACTTTTTATTTATATCATTCTTGCACTACTGTTTCCCTTGTACCGCATGAAATAATTTTAGCCGTCATTGACTCGTCAAACTCGGTGGGCGGGCGTGAACTACCCGAGGTTTGAGTTGAGCGAGTCAAACTACATGGCTCTGGAGTCGAGCTAGTGCTCTTTCCTTCCCAACATGGCAGCAATTGCAGAGGTTCCGCATGAGCTTTCTTGGGATTTAATAGCAGGCATGTAAGACTTAGCAGAACACGCTGACACAGGAAATTCGGACCTTGAGCACGTGGCTTACAAAACACAGCGGTTTATCGCGAGAGAGAGCTCAAAACTCATGATTACCAAAATAAATGTAGAAACATAGAAAATATTTTTTTTAAAAAACGATTACAGCAATAAAAGAACGGGCATTCTAGTGCTGTGACTACATTTTCTGCGTGCTATTTGTAACCGGTGTTCTGCCAAAAATTCTACATGGCCAAACATCCTATCAATGCCCAGTGCGCATGCACACATCAGTTAAAAGCAGCGAGTACTTACTAGTTTCATCTTTATTGAGTCATTTTTTACCTTTCCATTGCCTCAATATACTTTTGGTGCGTGTTTTCCTCTGATAGCTTTTAAGTAGGGTTGTTCCGATCATGTTTTTTTGCTCCCGATCCAATCCCGATTGTTTTAGTTTGAGTATCTGCCGATCCCGATATTTCCCGATCTGATTGCTTTTTTTTGCTCCCGATTCAATTCCATTTTTTCCCGATAATTTTTCCCGATCATATACATTTTGGCAATGCATTAAGAAAAAAAAAAAGAATAAAACTCGGACGAATATATACTGTACATTCAACATAGAGTACATAAGTACTGTATTTATTATGACAATAAATCCTCAAGATGGCATTTACATTACTAACATTCTTTCTGTGAGAGGGATCCACGGATAGAAAGACTTGTAATTCTTAAAGGATAAATGTGACTTTGTATATTGTGACTAAATATTGCCATCTAGTGTATTTGTTGAGCTTTCAGTAAATGATACTGTAGCCATGCCCAAATGCATGATGGGAAGTGCAACCATGACTGTGCGTAGTGCTACCAATTGATATATCTTCTCTGCGTTGGGAAATAACATAGGTTGTTAAGAAAAAGATCAATTATTACCTTGCTTCCCCACATTGCTTCCCACGATATTTCTAATCGTAGGGAGAGGGATTGTAAGGCTTTAGCCAATTAAAACAAGGCTCCAAAGGCTGCCAAAATTCACTCTACTCATTTTACGCTGCCTTTTAGCTCTCTATATAGGTAAAACGGCGCCATTACAGATTGAGCGCGACAATGCGTGAGTGGGTCGTTCAGCGCATGCATTAATTGTGTTAAATATTTTAAGATGATACATTTTTTTAAAAATTAATTACCGCCGTTGTCGGGATAAATGTGATAACCCTACCTTAAGCCTAAACTAAAGACTCTGGATGAGTGTAACATACAGTGTTATGTCTGTAACGTTAAATACAATTACAAAACGATTTAATTAAAAAATATATGTATATATATTAAAAAAAAAGGCATGTCCGATATTTTTTTGCCGATTCCGATACTTTGAAAATGACGTGATCGGACCCGATCGATCGGCATCTCTACTTTTAAGCATTGTGTTTTCTTGTGGTAGCTTTAAAGTTGAGTGTTGATCTGTTGACCACATCAGCTACATAGTGTATCTAAACCACCCTTATTTGATATCATTATATTTAAGTATTTTCTGAAGGCATTTTTTCGTACCTTCTTTTTGTATGCATCCAAACAACAAGCTGAAGGTGTCTTTGGGTGTCAAATTCGCCATTGGTAAGATGTTTCGCTGGTGTCGGACATTTTGGCAGAACACCGGAAAAACCTTGTATGTTAGGACTGTCATAAATTGAGGACCCTTTATATTCTAGTAAGAAGGTATCTTGGTTACTCTGCATCCGGGGTCAGGTCCACAACCGGACCACGGCACACCTCTCTGTGGACCCACGGAAAAGAAAAAAAAAACGAGAAAAAAAACACTTTTTTTCCAACATACATCATTTGTATGAATCGCCGATCTATCGCGATGCACTACGATTCTATCGCTAAATTGTGTTTCGTTTTTAGTCAAATATATTCCATGTTCTCACTTCTGTTGTCATCTCAATGGCAACAATGCGCTAATTGGCTGAGAGAGAGCCTGTGTGGATGCGCTGATTGGCTGAGAGAGCCTGCATGCTACCAGCTAGCTGGACGGACCGCAGCAGTGTCAGCAACCTCAAACACGAGTCGCACCCTGCACTTTGCAATCTGTTTGTACACGCTGTTGTGTACTTTATTTTTCATTCAAGAACGTGAGTCATACTGTGTCCAAACGTGATTTACTTATTTCCCCGTGTTTCCCCGGCACTCTAGCTGCAACACGGAAAAGTTCGAGATCAAAACGTTCACTAACACCACACATGCCACCAGTAGAAGACCGAATCTAACAAAATGGCATGCTCAAAGTTGACCAAGAGAAGAAAAGTGGACAACGAAAATCGCTGTTTCAATGAGGAATGGAAAGACAAATATGTGAAAATTTTACCATTTGTAAGTACCAAAGCTATGTGCTTAATATGCTTAAAGACAGTTGCTCTGATGAAAAGTGAAAATGTGAAGCTCCATTATGTTAAAGAGCACAGCTCTTCTGACGAGAAGTTTCCTCCTAAATCAGAATTGAGAAGGCAAGAAAACAACAGGTTGAAGCATCCATATCAAGAGTCAAGCAACATTGTTTAATCTATGACAACAACAAATTACAACGGAGTGCTCACTCAGAGTGTCATGGGTGTTGGCTAAACATAAGAAGCCGTTCTCTGATGGAGAAATAATAAAAGTATGACTGAAGTGATGACAGCAATGTTCAAAGGGAAAGAAAAGGAGGAAATGACAAAAAAAATTCAAATCTCACTCTCAGATTTATCAACCACAAGACTCACTGAAGTACTGGCTGATGATGTGAGTAAACAGCTTTGTGACCCCCAAATGCCATTTCTCTCATAGAGCAGTGTTTTACAGTTAAAATTACTGTGTCAGTAACTGTTATGTTTGCACCTCAATGACAGAGCTTGTCATTTATGTTCTGAACAAGTGAACATGTATTGTACTACTTGCACGTTTTCTTTTTTGTCCATCAGTGTTTTACAGTTCCAAAATGTGCTGTCAATAGTTATTGTTTGCACCTTAATGACAGATCTAGTCAATTATTTAGTGTACATGTGTAAACATTGTACTTGCATTTTTTTTAAATTTATTTATTTTTTTGTTATTTTAAGTCAAAAAAAAGTTTTGTTGATTATTTTTATTTAACCAGAGTGTACATTGTATTTTTGTTTGGTCAAAAGAAAACTACCTTTAGCACCTTCGACCTGCCTTGTACTTGACCGACAATAATAAATGGACCATGCTTGTATGAAAAAAAAATAATTGTGGACCTTCAAGATTTGTATTTGAGGACCCCTGCTCTACATAAACACATGTCAGGTTCTTAGCCTTTAGTGTTTACACTCAAGGTTCAGTCACGTCCCATTTGCACAGCTGGAGAGTGAAGCACATGAACATTTAAGGGAAACACATTGAACACCCACCTTTGGGGGAGTGTTTACTTACTGACTACTTACCATTTACAAACGTCACGCCTTAGTGGTATCAAGTGTGCAGTAACACTGCCTCTTTCCACACTCTAGTCCCATATCATATTCCATGCTATTAGCTTCAGGAAACACCTCTGTTCTACCCTGTATTTCCACAGTAAAAAAAAAAAAATCCTCATCCATTTTATCTCATCAGTTTTCCCCTCCCCCTAGAAACGTAGACTTTCCCTTCTGTGTGAAGAATTTGATGAGCTTGCGTTGATGCCCTCTGCCTGAGCAGATTGCCGGGGTGATAATGGAACAGAATCACATCAAAATTTCACACAAACAGTCAGACGATAAACGTTTCCATTGTGTTATTGATTGATCACACAAATGAACTCAAGACTGTGAAAAAGGAATCAATGTCTAGAGCGGCCCTTTTTCATTGACACAGCTGTTGCAGGGGAGAAGTGAATGCATGCAATAGTTTCAATAAAAAAAACGACAAAATGTTTGCTCAAAGCACCTTAAAAAGTGCAAGCCATGGCTGTGAGTTTCACCAGATAGAAACTGAACCCTTTCCGAACTAAATTGCTCAATTCGAAGTATACAAACACAAAAGCATTTATTAAATGCATCCTTTTAATTATGATTTAATTCGAATTTACACCACGGAATAAGTAGAGTAGATTCACTCATGAATTGAGAAATCAGTTTTTATTTGTCCAGTCGTAAATAGTTTTCCACCAAAAGAAGGGTGACGTGACTACAGCAAGTAGCATTTTTTGGTCAAAGTAATCATGATAAATTCACCTTTCATATCTAATGTTGGCCTAATTGAATTTCTTAAGTGATACGCTGTTTTGTTTTATGTGGGGTTTGTTAAAAAATGTTTTTAAAAAAGTGACATTGCATGTTTTGTTACAATGTTTTCGATGTGGAGCTCTTCAATAATTCATACGGGAGATAATTTCCAACAACGTCAATCAAGGACATTTAGAAAAGCTCAACCTTGGCACAATGGCAGGTATTGCATGCCCAAGTGCCCAGTGTAACTTTTGTGCGCACACAGTGCTGGCCCTTATGACACTTGTGCCTGGCTGAGAAACACTACAGGTGCAGCTGACACCAAAGTGTTTTGGATGAAACTAGCTCAACCGGTTGTACAGTTTTACTACGTTCACTTGGTTTGAGATCAGAGTGCTTCACGTAAAAGCTAGTGCTTCTTGAGCTGTGGAATCTTTCGTGCCATGAAAACAATGTTAATCCGAACTTAGAAAGGCACTTCTAGAAGGAGGACAACAGATCATGTGGATAACTGAAATGCCGACAAATGAGTCTCCGGAGTCAGATTTTGCAGGAAGCTCATATGCTCATTCCATATCCTTCTGATCTTAAGATGGAGACAGCAGACCCGGGTGGGGCGGCTGTTGTGCTCCTCGCATGCTGAGCAGTGTTATCATAGACACGTGCATTTAGTTAATACTGTTGTGACATTCCAGCTCAATGGATCCCAGACATTTCTCTCCTTCTCTGGACCCCAAACTTCCTCCTGGCTCAGTTTCATCAAATGGGGGGAGGGCTACATATTCAACAGGGAAAGGGTCACATCACAGGACACACCCACCATAACCTGAATCACAAGAATGCCAGTGTGTAATTTGCACTGGGTTAAATAACCCAGAGTTTAACTACTGAATTCAATAATACCTACCTTGTAGAGGAGGAACAACAAATTTTAAGAGTACAGTGGTACCTCTACATACGATCGCTTCGACACACGAACTTTTCGACATCCGACGTAAAATTTGACTCGCCATTTGTTTCTACATCCGACGACATGCTCGAAATACGACGACAATGGCAGCACCGCAGACGAATGCACGGCGGATTTTCTTGTGTGACAAATCAACACAGGTTTCAGAAAAGGTTGGTACAGGTGGTGAAACAAGGAAAAAGTTGACACTTACCTTCTAAATAAAGATGCAAATGACAGAAAAATATGAGCGTAGGGTGGGCATCCGTGAAATGGCTCAACAATACATCTCCACGGTCCTCCTCCGACCATCGTTCGCCAGTCTTTATAAGTTAAGCTGACAATTCTTATTGTGGTAACATCTCCAGAGAAATCGCCAGCTTCGCCACGTTTTCAGCATTTCTTTCACAACTTATTCAACACAAAACGCCTGCTGTCTGCCGCAATTGACGATGTTCTCAAGAAAGCATTGAAAGCGAAAGTAAACTTTCACCCGCTCCCCTCCCTCTTTGTCACGTCAGCGCCGTGGTGCCTTCAGGTACAGAAAAAAACGTCCGCCTTATTAGAACCCATTTCGTTACACTATTAAAGGAATTATTATTATTATTATATTATTAATCCGATTTTTATTTATTATTTATTTGTTTTGCTATATGTAATTGCCATTTGTAATAGTACCAGCAGTATTTTTTAAGGATTTAGTGCAGGTTTTTGGGCTGTGGAACGAATTAATGGAATTATAATGTATTCCTATGGGAAAATCCTGCTCGTCATACGACCATTTCGACTTACAAACAAGCTCCTGGAACGGATTAACTTCGTATGTAGAGGTACCACTGTATATTCGAGAAATTTGACGGTTTAATTTGTTCCACATGATAAAACCCAATGGTCAAAAAGGCCACAATCACACCTCCTGACATGATACTCTATTCGGATATTTTTGTTGATTCCAAACTTTTATGTAGCCGTTCACATGATAACAAAAAAGAAAAATGTGACTTCTAATGTGAATGGAATGCATTCCCGAAGTGACACAAATGCGCACAAAACAGGGGGTCATTTGGTAAAGTTTGTCTATAGAAGTAAATATGGCCCCAGGTTAGAGCAGGGCGGAAAACCGAAAATTTACCGTCACCGAAATTCTTAACGATGACCGACGTAAATTTGACCATGTCGGTAAATTCGGTAAATTAATAAAACAAGAAAATATAGTCTTTTCATCCCGCTTTGATTCTGTGTTGTTCGTCTATGTTCATTCCCCTTTAAGAATGCAGTGAATGTGCTTACGTAGGGAGTCACGTGATCATCAGGAAGCCAATCAAACAAAAGCCCGGTAAGCTAACGCTAGCAGCTAACGCTACAAGCAAAACGTGATGGAGTGTGGCTTAAGGGAGGTTCACCAAATTTTCAACCGACATTTAGTAGACTCTTGGTGGCATCCAGACGGGCTTTCACCCGCTGTCCTCCTTTGTTCTCACGAATTCCGGAGATGGTGCTTTCAGTGCTTTCTACTGGTAGCGAGGCTAACGCTAGCTAGCGGCTAACGCTACAAATGAACGTTATGGAGTCGAATAGCGGCTCTAACATTGTCGAAACGGCTGAACTTAATGAGTGGATTGGGCACGGACTGCATCTAGCAATTACTATGTGGCGTTATTTTGTATCTGTCTGTGTGTGATTCCTCTGATAGCTTTTGTGATGGTAAAGCATTCAGCATAAAGTAGAATCCAACGGCAAAACTTATAATGACCGAGAAATGGCCCCAGCTATTTTTATTGTGCGTGCATTTATTAAAAAATGCACTGGGGGGGGGGGGGGGGGGGGGATTGGGGCCTTAAACCATAAAGTAAACACTTGTATTTAATAATTATGTCACAGGAGCCATTAACAATAAGTTGTCTTTTTGAAGTGTACTGTTCAAGCTGCAAGTCATTTGTGTTACAATTACATGTTTGCACAGGCATATTGATTTTGACAATGTACATTGTTCAAGTCATACACGCCGTTATAAATGTTCATACTTGAATTCTTATTGCTTACAATACATTTTTATAAACTTAATGTTTAGACTGCATGTACAATTGTTAAATACAGTATATCAAATTGAATGCTGGTAAATAAATCAACAAGAAATAGTTAATCTGTATTTCATGCATTGATTCAGATTTTCAAATTATATAACAGTCCGCTTGGGCGAATTTATCGGCATTTATCGTTATCGAGATAAATCTGCTCAATTTATCGTGATACATGTTTAAGGCCATATCGCCCAGCCCTACCCCAGGTCTAAGTTTATTCGAGACACATTGTTTTTGCTTTATTAAATAATTATCCTATGGAGCCTGCCGCATAATTGGCAGCGCCTTTTGCCCGACGAGAGTGGTGGCCGTTGACGTATAGTTTGGATGAGCGCGGCATGAGCACCATACTACGCTTGAATCAGATAGATGTTCAATTCTTATCCACAGATGAAAGAAGCCTGGATCAAATTTAGAAATACAGTAACTGCTATTGTCCCGTTTACACTGCATGACAAAAAATATTGATCACATATGGAGACACACAAAAAAAGGGAATCAGAATTTGTTTGCAGTGTGACCAAAGCCAAACAGACTAGTCACTTTTGTGCAATAAAACATGTTGTTCACAGCCAGGCGTTAGTATCCATGCATACTGTATACAATATTTCTTACACAAACTACAGCTTTACTTCAATATTCACAAACATTCACAAATACTACAAAACTGGAGCCCTCTTTGTGTATAAAAACTGCATGACATAGCTCAGAAAAAGAGTAAAGTACACAGAACTAAAGTGTGAGGGAACCTGCATGTCTGTGGGCTGCTAGATTCTACACCACGGTCCATCCAAAGTGAACACTTGGCTGTGAAAAGTCTGAGCTAATGACATCGGGGCCACTAGAAGGCCGTCCCAGACAGTTTTGTAATGCAGGAGGAAAGTTTACTTTGGTTTAACTATACTTAGTCAGAGTACACGTAACTGACAATGTGCTTGCCACACCTCTAGTTGTAAAACACATATAGTGTTGGAGACTCCTGTCGGCAGATTTATTCAGGACAACAATATTGAAACATTAATTAAATGACTGAAAAGTACATATTAATATTTTGTAAGACAAGATTTGAAAAACTAACGGGTGGTTAAACAACAGAAAACATTCAAAGCTCAAATGTAAAATGGCTACATTTAGTCCGCCTAATGTGTTTTATTTTTGTACAGTTTATTATAACTTTTTCTTGTGGCGAGAGCTTGTGAAGCATTTTCACAGCCCAATTCTTCGTCATCAGACCAAGATGTACCTGTATTCCTCTGATGAGTGGTTGTCGTTTCCAATTTAAGCTACACTGTTGACTATAAGACGTGAATAAACCGTTGTTTTGCGATCAGAACCACTTTTCCCATTGTTGTTGATGTTTTATAAAAGGAAAAAGTAGTAAAATAAAAGTATCATCCATACAACTGCTTTTTTACTGTATCTTTTCACAAAAACTTTCACGCTTTTATAAGTTCAAGGCTGGACTACTGCAATGCACTTTATGTTGGCCTACCCAAGTCCTCGATCTCTCGGCTGCAACTTGTTCAAAATGCTGCTGCTCGATTTTTAACAGGTACACCTAGACGTGAGCATATTACCCCCGTGCTATCATCACTCCACTGGCTTCCAGTCCATTTTAGAATTGATTTCAAACTTTTACTGTTTGTTTTTAATTCTATTAATGGCCAGGCTCCATCTTATCTATCGGAAATTTTAACTTTTCGTAACTCTGGCAGGACTCTTCGCTCGACCGGCCAGCTTCTTTTAGATGTTCCAAGGTCAAAACTTAAACAGTGGGGAGACCGATCCTTTGCGGTTGCTGCCCCCAGACTGTGGAACAGCCTTCCCCCCGAAATCCGCACCACCACGGATGTAGGTCTTTTTAAGTCTCGGCTAAAAACACACCTTTTTAGACTCGCCTTTTACAAAGATTAGGATAGCCTGGTTTTATTAGCTTAAGGGCTTTTTTAATGTTTCTTTTCGATTTTATCGGTTTTATTGTTTTACTTGCTGGAATTTTATTGCGATGTGCTCTTTGTTTTATTTTATTTTGTAAAATGTCATTGTATAATATTTTCCTGCCTTTTATTTATCTTGAGCCATGTTTTGTTGTAAAGCACTTTGGGGGCCTTTCGGGTTTTGTAAAGGGCTATATAAATAAATTTGATTGATTGATTGATTGATTGAAAACTGGATTCCTTATTTCTTTTCTTTTTTTTTCCCCAAATGAAAAGATTTGGGTGAAAACCTGTGATAACTGTGGATATGTAATTTAAAAAAAACTAAGAAACAAACTCACCCTCATGAACGAGTTTCATCCGTCATTTGGTCGTCTTCCTGTTTACATAGTCATACGACTTAATAAAACTTTTCAAGATCACACAAAATGCTCTAAATTGGCTCTAACAGAGAAGTTGACTTATCGGACAACGGCTGACATTGAATCATTAGTGTTAGGAACGAGCTCATAGATAAGTACTACAGTATAACTGGGAGGAGCTGAGGATGACGTACGAGGTCATCATCCCAAAGGAGATGGGGAGAGGAAGGCGTCGGTGATAAGGAGGAATGAAGTAAAGCGCATCTAAATGTCACAGAAAATTTTTAAATTATTCTGTTTATGTACTGCGCTTTAGAATAGCGTCGATTGTTGTGAAACTCCTATACACACACACACACACGCACATATATATATGTATATACATATATATTAGGGCTGCAGCTGTCGATTATTTTAATAGTCGATTAATCGATAAACTAGTTAGTTCGAAAAATCGAGTAATCGGATAAGGAACATAAAAAATTAAAATACCTGAGCTCAGCTTCAAACGGTATAATAAAATAAATAAATGAGGATCTATGTACAACAAAAGAACAATTAGCTAACTTGCATAGTAAAAGTCTGCTAGGTTAAATGCTATAAAATGTTAACTTTTTTTTTTTTTTTTTTTACAATGGTCTTAACAAATGGTTCAGACACATATTCCCACAATAAAACGGCTAAATATACCTATAAACTAAATCACGAATGCATTAAAAAAAACATTAGCTCAAACAAAAACTTGGCTTATGTTGGTCTTAACAGGGAGAAGCTGGATTCAGCCACGTGAAATTAGGCAGACTAGAGGGTAGTGTATCCACCCAAATCAATAAAACTAAATGCAATCACTTTAAAAACAAACCATTACAACGCCACTTTAACTAAACGAAGACTCGAAGCAGCAAAATTTTATTTGAATCTTTTTTTTGTAATCGAATACTCGAGTTAATCGATTAATCGTTTTAGCACTTATATGTGTATACATATATATATATATGTGTGTGTGTGTGTGTGTGTGTGTGTGTGTGTGTGTGTGTGTGCGTGTGTGTGTGGTGGAAAACACAGAGAAGACTGACAAAAGCAGTTTCTGCTCTTGCACTCCTCTTTAAAAGAAACTGCTGTATTTTAAGCCAAAACAACAGTTGTGTTTGATAGAACAATATGTCTATATGCTGCCATATGCTGCCACAGCAGGTTCATGGCGCATTAAGCCCCCGAACTATTTTTAATTTGCCCGTTTTACCCTGAAAATCCCCGTTCACAGATGTCGCGCAACCGCTTTTGTTTCAACCCAGCCATAAAATGAAGGTAATTAATTATATTTATGATTCAAAATGTCTGTAATTTTTAGCTTGGAATCATTAATTGATGTCTAATATTTCGTAAAAAAAAAAAAAACGACTTAAAAAAATTATTCACTTGCATATTTTAAACTTTTAAACAAATTACGTCACAATGAAAAAAATGGTGTCTGTAAAAAAAGTCACGGATATTTACCTCATAACTATTGCTTAATTGTATTTTTTGTTTCTGTCGCATTTTTTCCGATATGTTAGATGATGAATAATCGATCCAAACAAAGAAAAATTGGAAAAAAGTGTTTAAAAAGGTAAATATATGAAAAAGAAAATCTCGACCACTCCTTGATGTCTGCGATTTCTGCATCGCGACCCTTGTTATATTACCATGTTTCACCCATAAAATCCCCCAAAAATCCAGGTGTGGCCATTCACAGCTGTGTCTTGACACTCAGTAATAACTGCTACATGGAGTTTTTGGATTGAAACAAGATAGGTACGCAATAATATCTCGTTAAAGTCATGGCGTCTGTAATTCTGCTCTCACGTGCTCTCACCTCCAGATAGGGTTACGCTGTTTAAAAAAATATTTATTTTTTTAAAATGCTCTCCTGTTCAAAATTTTTCTTCCCCCAGAAAATTGAGATTTTAAGATTTCCAATGATGTATCACACGTGCATATCGGACAATTTTGAAAGTTGGCTAAATTGGGGGTCTCAGAGCAGAACTTCAATTTACCTCAGTGTTTTCTGCCATATATACACACACACACACTGTATAAGGGGTGTGTATTGCCTCATATCTGCCGATCGATTTCTGTCTGAAACCATAGGTCACAATTTGATTCAATACCGATTAATCCCAATACTACACTTGAAGATGATGATTGAGATATTTGTAATATTGTATATCACTTTAGAAAAAACAAATAAAAATGGACATAGAAGCATAGGAGTAGTGTGACTTTTCGGAAGGGAGGAGGGGTGGGATATTAAACAAATAAATACCAAATATCCATCTTGCACCCTCAGGTGTAGTTTTGGCTAAGCAAAACAAAGGACTGTCTCCAAAATAATTTGAAATGTTAGGATTCTTGTTCATTCATTCACTTTTGCTGTTTTATTGCATTACAACTTTAATAGACATCATTTTACCAGCTAGGTCTTTATTTTAAATTCATATACAGTAGAGCTTAAACAAATACTCAAGTAACTCGACTTTAAAAAATTTTACTCGAATAATTTTATTCGCCTCGAGGAATCATTTAATTTTGCCAGCTCCAAGCGTCACGTTTTGCCCGGACTACTTTTAAATGCTGAGTGCAGGACAACGCGCTGAAGTCACGTGCGTAGAATGGGAAGCAATAATATCTTACTGCAGCCGACAGCTGCTATAAACTATGCCAACAATGCTACAAACTACGCCCGCATGATGCTAAGGTGGTAGCGTCTGATGCATCCCATAGATATCACCTGTATACGGAACTAGATGCAAACTCTGGACGGCATTAGCACAAGGATATACAAGCCCGTCGACGGGGGGGCAACCGGGTATGTTGTCTCGGGCTTCAGGACCATAGGGGCCCCTGAATGACCCTTAATTTATTTTACTTTAAATTCACATATTTCTTTATTATTTAAATCATTGTCTGATTAAATATGTTCTACTTGATATATACTTGAAAACTTTAACATGAAATATTTCAAATATATATTTTTTTCCTTTTTTTGTACAAGCCAAAATGAGCCCAAGTTTCAGACTGATCAAAATACCAATCTGAGCAAAAGACCGTAAGTACCCCACCCGCCATTGCTGAGGTGTGCTGCCCGAAGCACACAGCCAACAGCAGCTCATGTGAATTGCTTATTTCCACCAAAGACACACGTGTATGAATCGATACAGATTTTGAACAGATATGAGAATTGCAGGACATATCGTGATACGTCTCAGAATCCATTTATTACACCCCTAATAAATATATATATAATAATTAGTAAATCATGCTGAGAAAGTTAAAAAATCGTCTGACTTTAAATTAGGCCTGCACAATATATAGTCTGAACATCGCCATCATGATGTGCATCACAGCACGTGCGATTGTGTCAAAAAAAAAAAAAAAAAACTTTTGTTTTGCTTTTAAAGCAGCAAGTGTGCAAAGACATGGCCTCCTGGATCCCTTTTATATACAGCAATCTTCATCATTCACAGATGAAACGGTATTACATGAATACAATGTGGTCCAAACGGAGCTATTCAAGTCATCCGATGAAAATCCTTCTAGTTTTAATATTGCAACATATCACAACCCCACAAAATGTTTTAAAAAAAATTTTTTTTTTAGTTTTTTACGATATCGTTCAGCCCTACTTTAAATATATCTAATACAGGTGGACATTACATACATTGAATTTTCTTTTCTATTGAAATTATTATCAATTGTACAACCGAGAAATTAGAGTGAAAATTATAGAACGCAGGCACCAATAAGTCTGAAATTGAATAATCAGCCCCAATACAAAAAAAAAAAAGAGAGAAAAAAAAATCAAAAACCAGACTGCGAGGATCAATAGATACTGCTACAAAGCTACATAGTTTCAAGATGATCGGTTCATGAATGATGGAGGAGTACGACTTAAAAGTTAGTGCCCGCATGAGTCAGAACTACAACCTGAGTGCCGACTTGACAGGCCTTCAACCTTTTAAAAAAAAAAAAAAAACACCACGGAATGTCAAGGAGGTCCTGTCCTTGCTAAAAGTCATGCCTAACTGCATGACATACCCTAAAGGGAGCCATGTAACAACACAGAGAATCAGGAAGTGACATCACTTTCTTCCCAATTTTTTTTTTTTTTTAATTCTCACAAAAGACCTGCTAAGTCAAGACTCTCGCTGAATTTCATCTTTTTGACAGCACCATCGATTACCGTAATTTTCGGACTATAAGCCGCTACTTTTTACTTTCATTTTGAATTCTGCAGTTTATAGTCCAGTGATGCTTATTTGTTGATTTTTTGGGTTAATAGGTAACACTTTATTTGACAGCGGTGTCATAACATCATAATGACACTATCATGGGCATTAATGTGAATGCATATAACAGATGTCATTAAGTATCATCCGACAAATTATGTCACTAACTCCATTTATGTCCATCTCAGATCTTTTGCATCCATTCTAAAGTGGGATCATTTGGAGGGTTGAGCATCGAGCATTGATGGGATCCAGTTCTAACACTCCGATGGTCCCGGAACCGTTCCAATTTTAAAATTTCAATTCCATGTTACGATGCCCTGACCACCGAGCGGAAAAAAATTGCTGCCAAAAATAGAGATGTCCCGATCCGATATTTGGATCGGATCGGACGCCGATATGGGCAAAAAAATGTGCATCGGTATCGGATCAGCCAACACGGAAAAATTCTGATCCGAACTTCCGATCCAGTTTTTTTAAAGTCCGGTCCTGGTTTTTTCCAGCGCACTGATTTACATAATCCATTCCAGTTTTTGCTTCGGTTTCCCTAAAATCCGGTCCGCATTTTACGGCACACCTTCAACACACTACATTTACATTACCGTCTCCCAATTTACCGAGAGACTTTATCGGTAAAAATGTCAGCTCTGTGGGATCATTTCACCTTAAAGGACGACAAAGACGAAGAGGCAGAGAGGGACATATGCCACAATAAAGTCAAGCATAGTGGTAAAGCTGTAAGAAATTTTAATGCAACCAACCTAATCAAGCATTTAGCGAAATACCACCACAAACAATATGAGGAGTATGTTAAGAAAACCGAAGACAAAAAGAAAGGTCCCACGCAACTAACACTGGCAGAAACTTTTGCTATGCGTGACAAACTGACACTCAACAGTCCCAAAGCCCAGGGAATAACAAGAGTCATTGCCGTAAAACTCATTCTGGATGACGAGCCATTATCTCACGTGAGTAAAGACGCCCCATCCAACATGCGATTCGGCCGCTGAAGATTCGAGAACGATTCACAAACATCCAAATTCCGATTATTGAAATATGTCAAGTAAAGCGGAACTAATACACAGCGCGGTCTTCGGGACGAAATGAGAAACTGACCGCATTGCGTCCCGTAAACATAACTTGTCTTAGATCCGGGGAATGGCAATGCTCAACTCACGGCTTTAGCTCAACTCATGCCGCTGGATAAAAAACACAAGAATACCTGACTTCTGCTGACAGCCGCAACAAACTACGTCAACGTCGTTTTACTGGAGATAATAGATATCATATGTATATAGAACCAGATGCTACACGACAGACTCGACTGCGTTAGCAACATTGAAGTCTTGAAAACCAAATGCGTTAGTAAACAGCCGCTATCTTAAAGCAGAAGACTTCCCTAGTAGGCTGTTGTGAACTTTCCAAGCGAACCTAATTAACTTTTTATCTAAAATACTCCTCAATTGGCAAAATCTTGACTTGAATCTATCTTCAAAACAGTTTTAAAACTTTCACATGTCGAAAGTAGACAGAAGGGAAATTATGGAATAACGGGAGCAATTTTAACAACAATTGATTCGCAAAACTAAATGAATTGAATGTAGTTTAAAGCTGCTGATACAGAATGGGGACTTGAGTATTTTATTTACGGTTTTAAAATGTTAACTTGATACTGAAATAGTCGTTTATTTAAACCTGAAAGGCTTTTAATACAATTTTTGTAACTAATGCACGAAACATTGAAAGCATCTAATAGCTTGGGGGATTTGTGGGATTTTCCACTGAGGTTGTTGGTGTCTTTTGCTTTTTTAGGACAGTTTACAATATTATTTGCACGTTTTACTGACTGACTATGCCATTTCTGTTTGTTATTTATAATGTTTTGTGTTTGTCACTGAATAAACAGGTCAGTTTCTTGTTACCAACCGTTGTGTGTTATTCAAACTCACCTAATTCAGCTGGCTAGTTGTTATCAAGGGTACTAAAACCTTTTTCAACATGAGTCTGACAACTAAGTAAGGAGGCTGAATAACTTTAAACTTTAACACATGCTCAGATAGGTCAGTATTGGTATCGGCCAGTATCGGTATCGGATCGGAAGTGAAAAACAATATCGGTATCGGATCGGAAGTGCAAAAACCTGGATTGGGACATCCCTAGCCAAAAACCACGAAGAAGAAGCCACAAGAAGCGCATGTTTGTGCACTGCAACTTGATAACAACCATGGACACAGTGCGATGGCGCTCAAAAGTTTGGCTCAACTTTACAAAAAAAAAAAAAAGACCAATCAGCTTAGTGCAACATTTGCAACACAACTATATCATGCAAAGGTGGCTGCACGACCAGTATGATTAAACACCTCCGGCTTCATGGAATACAAGTGCGGAATAGCATAGCTGAGTGCCGCGCTGGTCCTGTAACCAGTCAGAAAGGTTAGTAAAACAATAAATTAATGTTTGTCTTCTGCTGTTCCCCTAAACCCGGATCAAGCAGTAGATGATGGATGGAAAATAGTAAGAGAATAAATCGTATTATTACATCGGGCTATTGGCGATATCATGTATATAGAACTAGATGCGAAATGACAGTCGGCGGCCTTAGAACATGTATAGAGGACTAGATTCGAAATGACAGACTCGCTGGCATTAGTAAACAGCCGCCATCCTAAAGCAGAAGACGTCTCTGCTAAAATCAACAGTATTAAAAGACCATCAAATTATAATCAATAGAAGACTTCATATGCTTCGTCGTAGCTCCTAGCTAAGGTACATGTATGGCAAAAGAATATGTGTAAATGTTTTCTCCGTGGGCTTTTGAAACATCTTTGTGAAAGTGGAAATAAACTTCATCACATTTAAGTTTAAAGTGATCCTTGATCTTTAAGACAATTCTTAAAAGATAAATATTAGTAAGAGTTATAATAATTTGAAATTAAAACCCCTCTTAATGTTTTCGTTTTAATTTGTAAAATTAATTTAAGTGATAGGTCGCCATTCTTGTTACGTCGCAGTCACCGGGCCGAACTTCCAGCGTGTCACTCTTAGCTACCCCACCATGTCGTCGGTTCTGCCCTTCCAATTTGAACCAGATCGGAAAAGTGAAAAGCAGGACAGCACTGTCGGTCGTTCTCAAGACGAGCAGCAAAGGCAAAATGAGAACAAGATTTACAGAATCTTATAAGAGAAGAATTGGGCAAAACTGGTGATGTACTCGCTGCAAGTGCATCTCAATGATAACGGAGCAGAGAGTGTATGCTGTTGAGAACTCCGGTTTTTGTTGGCAGATCTTCAAGGTAAGATATTGCATTTTCAAACTTATCCCAGTATAATTATGTAGACTATTAGTGTCCAGAGCTGTCGTATGCTTTATATACATTACAAGCGGATGGCCCTGGGAAAAAACTATCTCTGAGTCTAGGTCACGTACAACTAGACTCAGAGATAGTTTTTTTCTCAGGGCCATCCGCGTTCTTAATACTGAACAGCACTAATTCTTCATGATGCTGCTATGTAGCGACTTTTGCACAATAATTTATTCTTGTCATTTATTCAGTGGTATGTTTTAGTTGTGTGTTATTTTATTGTCTTGTGTTTTATGGTCCCACGGAGTAGCTTTCCAATTTCGTTGTTTGCTCTGCTTGCAATGACAATAAAGGAATTGAATTGAATTGAATTGAAGCCAATAGTTTGACAGGAACAAATCCTGGAATCGAGTGTAATCCATGTCTTGTACATTGTAACACGTGGTAGGTAGGATACGTGTGTAAAAGTACCAAAAAGGGGAGAAGCTTCCACTTATGCACATTTATTCACACAAAAAAAATAGTATTTTCACCTTGCCCACTCGGGAGCTCAGCGGTACGCACACACGCGTTCAAAGACGACCTCCAACATAAAAGTAAGGTCCATGTCAGAGTCACTGTCGTCACTGTAGCGTGCCATAGTGCTTTATTTGGGGAAAACTCCCATGAAGAATAGTCAACAATAAAGATAGCAATAGTAATCCAATCCGCGTTATTTCACTCACTTGAAGATCCAGGAATTAGACCGATCTCATGGCAATGTTGCAACCGCGATCAGGCCGTCGAATCCACAAAATAGACTGATCCCAAAAGCCACTGTGGGACTGACGAATCCGAAACCAATATTGCAGCCGCGGTGGGACCGTTGGTAGGTAGGATACGAGCATACAGGGACCAAAAAGGGGAGAAGCTTCCACTTATGCACATTTATTCACAAAAAAATAATAATTCCACCTTGACCAGCAAAACATGGTGCCAACTATCGGTCAAAATATGTACTAAATATGATAAAATACTGCCATTGATTCAACATTTTATGTGTTTCTAACAACATATTTTATAGTACAAGAGAACAATTGTGGTTTATTAGAGCCTACATGTATTTAAGGTAGAGGGTCACATTAAAGACTGATATTTATATACAAGTTAAAAACAGCCCTGTGAGAAGTTCATACAATTCATAAATTTCATATTAATTGTACTGATAATAAATAATCATAATAAATAATAAAATAATGCTAATTAATTGTAAATTCATATAATTAAAAAAAAAAAAAAATTCCAGAAGTTAAGACATTAATATAAAGTAATACATTTTTAAACTTAATTTTTTTTTACCCTGCCTCTTTTTTTTAATTTTTTATTTTTTTATTTTTTTAAATAATTACTCTGCTTCTTAAAAGAATCGAAAGAGAATCGTTCAGGACTGGAATCGAAACATGGAATCGGAACCGTTCAATTGAAACGATGCCCAACCCTAATAATTTTCTGGATGACATAAAATTATATCTATTATAAGCATTTATTAATGCTGATGGCAGTGTCATATTTTCAAATTCTTATGGCACCACTGTCAAATAAAGTGCTGTCAAATTCCATGACTAGCAATTAATGAAACAACTGGAACTGTAACAAAAAAAAAAAAAAAAATTAGCACAGAGCATGAATTTAGATTGTTATTTACATTTGTAGCGCTGCAATGCATGCTAGGAAGGAAGCATGTTGGACATCAGCAGGTGGCAGTAGAGGTTGACCGTCATCCTCAAGGGAGCAGTGATGGCCAAATTAAGCTTCTTGAAGCAATGAATAGGGGTTAATTTAGTCTAATGACAGTCTTATGATGTCGCTGTCAAGTAAAGTGTTACTGGTTAATATCTTTTGTTGTAAATATCCCATAATACAGTGAGGACAGCTGCGGCTTATAGTCCAGTGCAGCTTATCTATGAACAAATGCCATTTTTGTGTCAAATTTGGTGGGTGACGGCTTATTAGGTGTGCCTTATATGAAAATTACGGTAGTTACGCTTGTGTGAAATCTTGCAAGAACTAACGAGATTGTGGGCAATATTGCGCTAGAAATCATAAAAGATGTGACTTGTTTTAAAAGTAATCATACTTAAACATGATGAAATAACTAATCATACTTATGTGTGCACATTTTTAAGACTTTTGAAAATTGGATTAAGGAATTTTAATTCAACCAAAGGCCTTATTTTAAAATAATGAATTCAATGCCTTTTAAGACTTTTTAAGTATTAAGTTTTTTTTTCAAACTGCTTTGGAAGGTTAGCTTGAGAAATAGTTTTTAAAATTGTTATGTGAGCAAAATTTATGTCATGCATCATACAAAATACATATTAATTTTTTTTTTTTTTTTTTTTAATCAAGAACAGGTATGACCTTTAGTTTGGTATTATGCATATGCTGCTTTCAAGAAATTCAGTGTTCTTAATAAAAGAAAAATAACCATTTTCTAATAGCTATGAACTATCGGATGTTGTGTTGCACTAAGAAAGCACTTGGGACAGCTGAATCACTCCATACGATGTTCCCTTTGCCCCCTGAGATAATACAGACACTACCATAAGGCAACAGGAAATAACAGACTTCTTCTATCCAATTGTGGCTCAATTTTCCCTTCCGATTGCCATCACTTAACCATGCGATGGCTGTGCAGAGGCTTCTATGAAAGGCAGCCGGTCCAAATGAGATAAACACTGACCTTTAATGAGGCAAAAACTGTAGGGGGGGGCTGGGTGGGTCGGTTTGTCCAAGCCCCCTGCAGCGATAAATATGGATCATGCTTCGTTATCCAAAACAATCTATTTGACTGCACTCTCTCTTCGCTGGCTACTCTGCTGGGGCAAAGCAGTCAAAAGTAAAGGTGATATAAAGACCCATTAGATGGAGGCCAACAATGAAATCAAGTAAGACATTTTTTTTTTAAGAAATACATTCGGACAGAAAAAGTATTACAAAAAAAACAAAACAAAAACACAATCTACTTTCTACAAACAGAATCAGAAGGTAATTAAATTCAAGAATACACTGTAGGTAGTGTAGAATGTTTTAACACTTTCTAGGGCACTTATTTAAGTCATCGGCTGCCATTGGTGGCACAAGACATACAATGCATTTTGACTGGCAGAGGCTGGTGGCAATCATTCGCTGTAAGCCTCTCCTAGCGCCGTCAATGGCAGTGAATGAGTTAAATGCTATAATATGCTTTCAAGTGGTATTGGGAGCCATACCCAAAGTGTACTTGATTTTATTCATTTTTTTTTAATATTAATAATTTTCAATTAATATTTTGCTCATTTAATTTAATCATAAAAAATGCATAAAATTAATAATTAATAACTTGAAAATGTATAAACGTATAATGATAACAGACCTGTCTAATTACTATATGTGGTGCTGCAACGATTACTCGATTAACTCGAGTATTCGATTAGAAAAAAAGATTTGAATTAAATTTTGCTGCTTTGAGTATTCGTTTAATTCAAGTGGCGTTGAAATGGTTTGTTTTTAAAGTGTTCGCATTTAGTTTTATTGATTTGGGGTAATACACTGCCCTCTAGTCTGCCTCATTTTACATGGTCAAATCCAGCTGCTCCCTGTTAAGACCAACATAAGATAGGTTTTTGTTTTGTTTTTGTTTGAGCTCGTTTTTTTCAGTGCATTCGTAATTTAGTTTAAAGGTATATTTAGCCAATTTTTGTGGGAATATGTGTCTGAGCCATTTGTTAAAGGGTATTAAAACACTACGGGGCTGTGAGATATCAATAGAACCGTTATGTGGCAAGATAACGAATATTTATAAAGTTTTAACAAAAAAATAAATCGCATTCATGAGCAATTATCGAAAATGACGAACATTTCCGAAAGTATTCCGGAAACAGCCAAATGGGGCGGAGACGTCATAACAAGGAAACGAAAGGTCGAGGCAGGTGCAATCGTTGTTTATCGACGAGAGAGTTGCGTTCGTGTTTTATCAAAAAATCGCTAAAATGGTTCAAACCTGTCATGCTATGTGGTCTACAAATGGCATTTGTCGCAATGTAGTACCCATGAGTTCCCGAACACGAGAAAAAGAGCTGGACTACGCAGACAATGAGTAAAGTTCGTCCGTGCTAAGAGGGCTAATTTTGCAGACCCAGCCTCCGGCATGGTTTTGTGTGGTGCGCATTTTACACCTGAAAGCTATTCGAACTATGGACAAATTAAATCAGGTTTTGCTACGAAATTGCTGATGAAAGCAGCCACCATACACGCGCAGCCACCTAAATGTCCCAAGATATCAAGAAAGAGGACGACTGGCTCTGATGAGACCACCCCAGGCTAACCAAAGGAGCGGAGCAGCCAAGCTCGAAATGGCCAGAGTGAGTACTCTTTTATAATAAAAACATATCACGCATTGGATATAGGACTGGACACATGTATAAATTATCGCTCGTAAAATATATAGAACAAATCCTTGAATCAGATTCAGATTCAGAATATTTATTGTCATTGTTGCAAAAAGCACAACGAAACTTTGTTTGGAGCATCCATACAACTAAATTGGTAAAGTGCAAAACCCATATAATAAATACCCTTAAAGAGCATATGTCACGAGAAAAAAAATCTTAAATGGCATTATTATGTGAATTAGAATCATATTATGAGACGATTCGACTATATACAACAATTAAGCAACGCACGGGTGACGAGAAATTAGTCTTTTAATCTGCCGGTTAGCCACGCCTACCATTATAGGGCTTTAGCGTCCCCAACAGGTGGATGACGTCAGCAGTAGACTGGGCTCATCGGTTTTACTTTTCAGCCTATTGAGGGGGAATTATTCAGAATGAGGAAAACGCGACGAAGAGAGCCGCAAAATGTCATTGTTTCAGTCTCTCTACTCCAATATTTTTACAGGATATTCTTTTTATCCAAGTATTTTTCCCCAATAGCTATATAAATGGCTTGAGAAGGACCAGTCAGCCCGTCAAGGGGGAACTATTCACAACGAGGAAAACGCGACGAAGAGAGCAGCAAAATGTCATTGTTTCTATCTCTTTACTTCAATATTTTTACAGGATATTCTTTTTATCCAAGTATTTTCCCCAATTGCTAAATAAATGGCATGGTCATGACAAATAACAGTCTTGTGCTGAATGGAATATGAAATAATAAAAATGCATTTATTCAGGACGACATGGCAAAATTATTCCATAATGGTCAAAACTGTCGACTTCACCTTTACTGTCGCACCTCCCGAACGATATTTTATGACACCTAAATCGGACATATGTCATATCCCTTCCCAGGCTTCGGAGAATGTAAACAAACCAGAAGGCGTGACAGCTAGCCGACATGCTAACCCGAACCGAGTGTTGTTTCAAAGTCTTCGAAGCGGAAAATCACACATAACTAGCCTGGATTATTTGACATGACGACCCGGTTGTCGATTGTCTTCGCGGATCGGCAAACCGCCCGGCGGAGAGCAATTTACAGTTCGTTCCCCGGACGAGGGTAGCTGGAGTTGTTGTGCAGCTAACGTGCTGCTGCTAATGAGCATTAGGAGAGCTTTTTACATGCCTATCAATGATCAAACGTAAGTAGTCTTTTATTTAAAGGAAGTTTGTAGTGTTTACTTTGTAATCGCTGTATTCGTATTTGACATAATACAAAACAAGATGTTTACCCACTTCCTTGTAAGTCCAATGGTCCTACAGTAAATATCCACGGTGAATGGGAACCTTTTGAAACTCCAAAAAGGCGCATACGCCTCTCCCTCATACAGAATGATTTTTCTGCAGCCGTTTGGCTGGCGTTATGCGAAAAATAAGCGTATTAATCCGCAAAATCAGCTGAATCCTTCGTCCTCATACACAACAGTACACTGTAGCGTGAAGAGGACGTCTTCTACCGTACACGTCACAGCGCCCTCCTCCTCAATGCAAGACCGAAGCCGGAAGTCACTCATTTTCATGGCGCGGGATTCAAAAAACTAAATGAAAATAGCGATCGCTTCCACACACATCCAAGCGGTCCATATCATTCAGGGGCATAAAATACCACATGTATTATGAAATAAACATGCTTTTTCGTGTCACAGGCACTTTAAGTACCAAGTGTAAACATTGACACAGTATTAGACATAAGTACAAAAAAGATTTCACAGCAGCATAAAGTCATGTCAGTGCTAAAGTGCAGAGCAAAAATATACCTGATAAGAACAGTTATAAGTCAGTGCAAAACCAGATGAGTTAATCAAGTATAATCAAGTACTGGTTGTCAACCAATAGGCAAGGGTAAGGGACCTTACCCTTGCCTATTGGTCCCATTCATATTTGTGTCTGTTGGCAGAGCGAAAACCTATGATAGCACAATAAATGAAAATTATTCTAAACATTACATTATTTTGCAGTCTCGGTGTATCAGCTTCACAAAAAGAAATGCAAAAAAAAACATTCGGTGTTTCCCACACGATGTTGCCGGTGTTTCATCAGTAGGGATGGGAATTGATACGATTTTTACGATTCCGATTCCATTATCAATATTGCTTAACGATTCGATTCTTTATCGATTCTCTTATCGATTCTAATTTCAGGGAAAAGAGGAACAAACATTTTGATTGGCATCAAGTTTGTTTAATCAGAAGTCACAACCTTACAAACTCACAACGAGGTCAAAAGAGACCCAAAGCCTCAATGTTAACTGTGGCAATAAGTGGCAAATGCACAAGAATGTGTAACATTTTACTGAAACATTTTTCTAATAGAAATAAAAAATATTGGTATATTTTGCCATATAGGTTATTGTTCTGTCTTTGGCAATGTCCCCAAACTTTTTCTTGTGAGGGCCACATAACTTTTCCCTTCTCTGATGAGAGGCCGGGGTCAGTTTGTAACAGAAAAAGTGTGACGATTGCAGGAGTGCGTAAATGTAAAAAAATGTATTGTTTTTCAGAAAGCCACAATCAAATAACCCTCTGTGGATTCTTCACAGAACAAAAGTAAATAAAATAAAAATAATAATATAATATAATAATAATAAATAATAATAGCACTATTAATTAAATAGATAATAACCAAATAACCGTCTCTGAGTTATTCACTGAAAAAGGCCAGGAAATAAATAACACTACTGAGGGAGAAAAAAAAACAAAAAAAATTCAAAATGCTCTCTGAAATTGTTCAGGGGGTCGGACCAAATATGGAGCCGCGGGCCGTAGTTTGGGGCCCCCTCTTTTTATTTACTAGTATATTGAAATGCATGCCTTTTAGTTTTTATGGCACTTTCACGCTCAAGTGGTGGCGCCCTTGCGCTTCCTCACGCGAAGAAGAACGCGCTCACGTGAAGAAGAAGAAATGCCGCATCCAAGCGAGTGAGAGAGTTAGCGAGAAAGGGAAACACTGCCACGAGCCTACGTTCTTTGTTAATGTTTGTAAAATATCTAAAGAGCCAACGCCAATATGTATTATCTTCTGTGTTGTTGTTGTGAGTTTCCACTCGCGATCGGACACTTAAATCCAGTTGTGTAGTGGTTTAAACGATGTGTTAATGCTAGCGAACGCATGCTGTTATTACTGTGTTAGCAGCTAATCATCGCTGATTTACGTTGATGCAATCCTGTTTGTTATTGGGGACGAAATTGATTTGTTTCATTTCTATTTTTAGTTTCAAGTGATGGCTGAATAAAGTCAGCAAATTATACCAACGTCTTCTGCATCGTCATTTGGGAGTTTAGCTAGCTGTATAGCCAGGACTGAGCCTTGGCGTCTCGGTGAGGACAGTGCAGTCTATTCCCTCCCGATACAGTTATTTCCATCTCGCAATGACTGCAAGTCGCTTTGTTGTAATTTTTCCTCGTGAAGTGAAGACACACTTTCGAGCGTTCGAACCTACGTGCTGTCATTGTTATGTTTACGGCGGCAATGCTCGTGCTAAACTATCATAACCTTTCATTTTCACCCTTTTTCCTGGTGAAGTGTAGCCAAACTTTAGAGCTAGTGGTTCTTGGCGCCATGCTAGTTTGATGCGTCTGGACAACAAGACACGTCACGACGCAATATGCGTCTTTAGGGATCGTTAAAGGGATCGTTAAGGCTTTTTCATTGTGATGTCGAGGCCTCGAAACACTCGGAACCGGTTCCGAATTGGAATCGGATTTCGATTCCCATCCCTATTCATCAGTGTGATTGCTCCTCTCAATGATCCTTTCATTAGGCTGCATTGGCTTTCGTTTAGGCTCAAATTGATAACCCAAAACACCAAAGAAAGGTTCATAACTCTCCTCGTCACTATTAGAAGAATGTTCGTTACGTCGGATTCGTCGCTGCAACTAGAAACAAAATTGTCCGCTATCATTACCGCCATTCAGTACTAAGCACCGAGCCGGTTGTTTCCTTGTACTGACGTCACGCACACAATACGCTAGATTTCTGGGATCTCGTGGGCGGGTCCTTTTAGCTTGACAATCGATCCAAATTTCTATCATTTTCTTGGTGTTGCAATGTGTGTAATTACACGAAGTGGCATATGAATCCAAAAGGCATGCGTTTATGGATAAATGATGGAATATTAGCATTTCCCCAGGTGTTGTCATACCCTTTAAGAGCAGTGGAAAAAAAAAAAAAGTTTGTATTTTATAGCATTTAAGCTAGCGGACTTTTGCTATATAAGCCAATTTTTCTTTTGTTGTACATAGATCTGTTTTTTTTTTTTAATACCGTTTGAGGATCAGTTCAGGTATTTTAATTTTGTTTATGTTCTGTACCCGATTACTCAATTATTCGAACTAACTAGCTCATCGATTAATCGACTACTAAAATAATTGATAGCTGCGGCCCTAACTGTATGTAATGTCCACATATGTGGATGCCCGGTCTTTATTGGGTTAACTTACATACTTTAAAAAAATAAATAAATTTTAAAAAAATTAAAAATTAAAAAAATAAAAACTTTTTAAGATCCAGGAGAGTACGCAATCTGCGAGGATCTGGAGATCTCATTTTACCTAGATTTCGAACAACTCGCAAACGTTTTTGTGTGTCTGTATGGGGAGTGAAACAACTTAGACAAACACTTTAAGCACTGTCAAGATATTCAAAAATTTAAATTATTGCATAAAGACATGGTCTGGTCACAATATAATGACATTTACTGACAATTTTTGTTGCTGTTCTTGTAGAATTGCTGTGAATATATTGAGAATTATTATTAATGAGCCAACTCTGTTGGTCTAGTTGGTTGTCCATTGGTTTAGTTGTTTTTGTTTTCTTGTTGTCCTTTCTCTCTCGTCATTGTGTGGACTTATAGTTGAAGGACAGGCGTATCCCACGAAATAAGACTGCCGGACAATGATATCAGGGGTGGGATTAACTACGTTTTTCTTCTTCCCACTCCCTTTCGAGCGTAAATAGTTTGAGTTATACTGTATTTCTGTTTCTTGTGCATGCTTGAAATAAAAAGCTTCATCATCATCATCATCAAAAATTGCAATAAAGGGTCACTTGCCCTCTAAAGTGTTAATTGATGTTTATAGTGTATATTGAGTGTTCAACAACATGGTGTCATACATACAGGACAAGAGCCACTCGGAGACTCCAGGGGATTTCCTACACATGAATTGTTTGATAATGTTGCTTCATTAAAAGTGGGACAACAATTGAAGCCTTGCACTTACAGTACGTCACACCTCCAGTCATGTGCGAGCATGTCACGACTAATGACTTCATCCTTTCAACTCATACAGGCAGTTTCAATACACGTTCGATAAATGTAACATTTGAGATAATCAACAATGGTATTTGCCTGCCAACTGTGGATGCAAAAGCTAGTGGACATTCTCTGTTCTAACAAAAACTTTTTGGATGAAGGTCCTATTGTATTAATGTATTACATTTGGTTTTAATAGCTGCATCGAGCAGTCTATCACTTTCCATACTGTGAGTGTCCCTGGCCCCTGGAGCAGCATAATCCATGTTTAATAAATTAATCTGAAATTTGAATTTACTATGTTTTCCATTTCTGTCAGTGAGATCTGTTCTCAATTTTCTTAACTGCAGAAATAAAGATTGAATGAATGGGAGGGGGGGTAACAGTAACATACTAATTCGACTTATCATTTGCTTTACAAATATACATTATCAAGCATAATGCCAGCACTATTGGGGGAACAAAATAATCTCAAACAAAAGCCAATTAACCCAATTTTCAATCACTTGATTTGATTTGAACAACTATTGACTGACAAATGTTCGTAATAATAGTTTGACTTAGAAAATTCAATTTCAAGTCATGAAATAACAGTGCTCCAGCTTTTGTACTACCCCCCAAGCACATGACCCGAGTCCATAAAAACACAGGACAGATTTAACTTCAAACATAAGTGGTGGAAAAAGTGGATAACAAAAATCAAACCGGATTTGTTACAAGCACAAACAGCTGGGCCAAAGTGTCGAGTCCCCCCTCGTAACTCCACCCCCACATCAGACTAAACAGAGGGATGACTCTAGAAACCCTGAATCAGCTGCCCCCTTCAAAAAACAAAAAACGTTCTGCTCACAATCTAAAAGTTGCTGAACGATTGTTACCTACCTCACAGAACGACGATCTTGTTTGTTGTCGCTCGAGATCATCGTCACAAGAATGAGTCCAACGTGACGCCATCGTTCAACTTGAATTAAAATCCTCTAGCCAGTGATCACCCACATGGACATAGGTACCTTCTGGTTGGAAGGGAGAATCTATATTCCAAGCTTTCCAATTTATGACTTTATACTTGCTGTATTACCTAATCCATCTGGAAGAGAGGACAAAATATATGTGTGAGAATTCTAAAGACCTCAAAATCAACGTTTTACATAATGAACAATCTGATTGGACAGCAATGTTGATTACATTACACCACTTTATGCCTTGTGGTATTCTAAAATAAGTGATTTGGTGCTGGAGAAAATGACAGCTGCTGATCCAATGCGCGACAGTTGCTACTACTGTTCGTCGGAGTCATTATTTAGATTTTGGAATTTAATGTTTATTTGTGAAGTGACCCCAGAAAAAACAAGGACCAACAATACAGGCTTGTCATAAATCCGATGAAGCAGAACAACGTGGACTGTCGCATCATCAATGATCAGCAACAAGTGAGTTATGGGAAAACCCGGTCTAAAAAGAACGCCAATCCTCAAAACGGAGGTTATCGTGAACCCTTTGGCAGTCATGAACATAAAACTACGGGCCGCGTAGCCACAATAGTTGCATCTGGTTTTGTGATTTAAAGATGGCTTAGTTTATTGTTCCAGTTCCACACACTGAGCGACTCGAGTTGTTCTCACGCCATCAACTCTGATTAACCACCGTTTACTTCACTTGTTATCACACAGGAATAATCACAAAATTCCCTAAATGACTCCTCGCTAGATTGCTGTTCACTCGGTGGGTTTGAAAAGATCCATTGAAATACAGAAAAAGTGCCGAAGTGAATACGAGCTAGTTAGCCGTCATGCTAACGGCTGGAGTTTAAACAAAGTTACCTGAGGAGTTGCGGGGCGGCGTTCCAAGCGAACAACTGAGGCGGCGGGAGTCAAAAAATGCGAGGAACCCGAATAAAACCATAGCAAACGGGCACCGGTGTGGGTCGACGTTGACATAATGTCAATTATTTAGAGTGTAAACGGCGTCCCAACCAGGGGAGGCGCATGGTGTAGTTTCGTGGTTGCCTTTTTTTCCTCCTCTTGCTTCGAGCGCTCCTAACTCCCTGGGAGTCCACCTTTGGGTAGCAGGACACAATCAGCCAATCACAAGCGACTTTGCATTTGATCCGACCAATCGGGCGTGATTTTACACAACGTAGCTACAGCGCTGACAATTGTTATAAAGAAGTTTAATATAAACTTTTGCTGTTGTTTAATTGACTCAGTCGATGGCGTAACGGTTATCTAGCGCTACCAAAAGCGTACATGGATCGTATATCACTGAAAATGTTCAATTTGAGTAAGCAAACTTAGACGAAGGGACACGTGTTGTGGTTCAAAGGGAGGTCGATCCTAGTTGGCATGTGGATGGCAGTGCATGAGGAATGTGGATTCATACGGCTCGCCTTAATCGTCTGTGCTGGTGATTTAAAGGGAAAGACAACACCTTTACATTTCCTTGCAAACTGAAATAATTTTGTTTAATAAACAGAAGAAAACGCAATTTCCTTTTTCTGATGTGTAATAGCGAAGAAAATATTAAATAAAAGCCAGTGCTTCCAGGAAGTGGCTGCCTTGCATGGGCACAGAGGCAGACATTTAATGCTGGTACTATTTTAACCAATAAAATGCGAGTATTCCAGATTACTCACTCTTTCTTGAGACGTCATTTATACCCATTATCACATTCACATGTGCTCAAGTCGATCACGATGTATGGGTATAACTGACGTCACAAAATGCCTTACCTACTTTTACCTACCTACTTTGAGAATTCGTTTTTCTCTTGAAGGTCATTTAAACTGGGTGTTGTCTTTCCCTTTAACTCTGTGGCTGCCATTTACGGCAATAAATGTTCCAATCCTTTTCAAGTAACAGGCCTGCCAGCGAATGAACAAATCCTCTCAGTTCAAATGGATTGGATGTCGACTAGTGACAAACTAATTTAAATTCACAGCAGAAGGATAAAACGAGCCGGTTAGATGTCTATCATTGTCAATGGCACTGAAAAAGTTAAGTCCTCTGAACAGACACACACACACACACAAAACCCTTCCTCGTGAAGATGGCTGAATCTGAGGGGCTCGCTGTACTCCAATCCTCGGGGCCCCCGCACAAATGTCCTTTTTATCCCCATGGAACAGAAGGAGCCACCTGTTTCTTTTGGCCATGGTTGGCTTTTGTTGCAGCAGAGGTCAGTTCACACAGGGTAGGAGACTTTAACAAACCCAAAAAGGTCTCCAGTCAATGTTGACATGTTCACACACATCTGTCCATTGGTTGGATGCATCTTACAAAATGTCATTAATGCATAACTTATTAAATCACATTTACATGTACTTGTAAATGGGTGACTATTGCAGATCAACTCAACATTACAAAAAAATCTGATGGTCAATTATCAGTTTACAACATTTGTACAGCGTAGCAACACAAATGTGTCGGTAAATCAGTGGTGAAATCCTAATTACTGTACAGTAAATATTTGCGTGAATAACAGTTCCAGCCATAAAACAATCTAGCAAAAAACAATCGCAGGCCCAAGGAGGTAACTGAGTTTGCCATGTATTGACCACATAGTATGTTGTTGTGCTGAACACTCATTGCATACGGTTGGCAGAGGTGGATAGAGTAGCTCAAGTAAGAGAAACGTTACTTAAAATAATATTACTCAAGTAAAAGTCCATCAAAAAGTTGAACTCAAGTACAAGTAAAAAAGTATTTAGTGAAAAGAATACTCATGTAATGAGTAATATTGTGAGTAACTGCTTACGTTTGATTTTTTTCTTTTTTTAAACAATGTTTTCTTTTTCTCAGCACAAGGTTATCTATATGAACTGTTACTGTTATACTGTACAATAGCACTTTACATAACCACATTAGGTAAAGAAAATAAAAACACAAAAAAAAAAACGATTCCAGCGAGAGAAAAAATAGTACAGAAATGAAGCATCATTCGTCCATAGAGCATGAGTGCCCGCTAAAGGAGAAAATAGTTCCTAGTTTGAATAGTTGAATACAATAGTTCATTCATAGTTGCTATTATAAAAATTAAAAGGATCATATCTCCAGTTTTCCGTGGTCAGTCAGTGCCAAGTAAAAAGTGGGAGGGATGTTAAAATCCGCACTTTTGTTTCATGTTGAGGCAGTGCTCTATGTCAAATACTTCATTTTTATGGTGATTTAAAGACGCCACGTGGTTGAACAGGCCGGCGTGATCATAGAACGGCAAGCTTGAGTCTGGTATACTGGAGTCATGTGTTATTGTTTCAACGTCTCATTGGGGAAACTGATAGAGCTACTGTTGGCATTGCTGGCAAAATTTTAAAAAAGTAAGATCTAATATGTAAAACAAAGAGGAAAAAGGTAATGACTAATGTAGCCCAAAGTAGCGGAGTAAGAGTGGTGTTTCTTCATCACAAATCCACTTAAGTAAAAAGTATGGCTTAGTAAACTACTCTTAGAAGTACATCTTTTTCAAAAAGTTACTCAAGTAAACGTAACAGAGTAAATGTAACGCGTGACTACCCACCTCTGACATAGGTAAAATCAAAATGTCATCATTTCAGTAAGAATTTGTATTACAACACTTGCAGGCAAAAAAATATAAAACAAATGAAAAACACAATCTATGACTGTTACCATACATGAAAACATATTCTTGTTAGTCACACGCCATCCAATCTCAAAATATCAAACTGTGAACAATGATTTAATACATGTTGGTACACAGTCCATTACTGTTTCGTGCATACCCAGCTACACAATATGTACAGTATATTTATCCTTCTTCAATTTAACTTGGACTAACTTTAAGAAAAAAAAAGTTCCATATTGCATTTATGTCCGATCATGTTGAAAAGTTTTATGGCGGAAACATCTTTGCTGGTTACAAAGGTCATCCCATCAATCTACCATTATTCCCATAGCGGTGAGTTGGGGGGGGGGGGGGGGGGGGGTTTGAATAGCACTCAGGTGTTCCCAGCTAAAAGACAAGGAGTCATGTGTCAGGTGTACACAAAGAGCAAAACAATTCAACACAAATGACTCTTTGTGCCTTTTTGGTTCATTTGTGGGCAATCTATATTTTATATTCTGCTTCTGTAGTAATGACCTATTTTCAAAAATCATCAAGCCAAAGAGAGAAACACAAAACAATCCACATTTTGATACATAGAACATTTATTTGTAAACACGAAGTTTCGATAAACGCACAATGGCTCAAATAAGTTCATCAGCTTTATGAAAAATGCACAAAAAAAAAAAAAAAAAAAAAAGAAAGAAAAAAACAACATGTTAGTTTGTGTCCAAAGCTACACTCTAAGAATTATGAAAATGACAACGTTCCAAGGTAAAAATGAGAGCAGTCATTTTACATTTTGTTAGAAAATGCTACATTTGTTACTTAAAAATCTGATTCTGGTTGGTTGTAATCACATACATGTACTGTACATTACAAAAATAAAATGACTTAGGAAAAAAAGTCCCAAAAATCTGAATTTGATCAAACTATTGGGGATAAATTTGCTCTAAATGTCACAAAAAAACTCGCTATGTACTGCTCTTCAGCGTACTTCAGTTAAGTTTTTATTTATCTTAACTTTTATCGTGTTGCAGCTGTCCCGAATATTTTTCATTTTATTATTTTTTACTAACTTCTAAGAATGTTAATTAATGTACAAAGACTAAAAACCAAATGGTTATATCTATTTCCTTTATAGCATATTAAAAAGTTTTTTATAAATTCCCGTTTCAGCAGATATACAATATGGTGTCCTGAACGGCAGTGTCTTTGCTGGTCATTTCTCTAAGTTAATGTTGAACCGTAACATTGGAGAACAAATTTCTCTCTGTAGCAGCTGTAATAGACTAAAAGTCTGATATGAGATCTGTCGCTTTCTTCCATCATATCTTGTATTTCATTTTGCCACTGTCGCTGATCACGCATATGTGCTGTAAGAAAAAAGTGGTACACAAAAATCAAAAAGGAAAATATGAAGGACTTATATGAGCCAGAACATTTAAAAGCTCGGCGCAGAGGCAAAATGGCCTCCAATCCTTGGTGTTATTAGGATGCGATGCTCCACGCATATTCAAACGCGCAAAGTTGGTCAAAGCACTAGCCCCGATATTCTGTTTCAAAATAGCTTGTTTAAAAACAACATTTCTAAATTCCTTTTTTAAGTCATAAATAATGTGTCCACCTAATTTAATGTTAATGTAACTTTCTGATTATCGTTGAAATAATCATCATAAACAGTTTCTCACTTACATTCAGGTCTCTAAAATACTCATTGTAGTCCAAAGCGTATCCAACCACGAAGCGATTGGGTATCTCAAAGCCGACGTCTGAAATAGAAGGGGAACAAACACTGAACAGAGAATTTTAAACTTTATATCTAATTTATCGACACAAATAAAAAGGTCCAGCTTGTGTATAAAAACAGAATAAATATTTCATTAACACATAACTGGAGTAGGCTCGATACATACAGTCAGGGAGGCTTGATGTGTTTCGTGGCACTCTCTTTACCAACAACCTAGAAAGATCACAGAAAAGTGCTATTATTAAGAAATGTTTATGCGCTTGCATATGTGAGCAATCTTTATTAATTTTTAAACAGCACCACCTGTGTCATTTATTGGCATTGTCTGCTGTCTAGACTGGAAGGCGGATATTGAGTGATTCACAAAGCGGGACTCGCAAAATGGTTTTGTTTAGTGTTCCACACAGTCATAACTCACCCAGCAACTCTGATCATTTTGGGCTGGAAGACCTCGACGTGCTTCAGGAGAGCCTTCAGGGTTTTGCCAGTGCCAATAATGCCCTGAGTCGTGCGAGCAAGATATGGAAACAGGATTGAGAAAGCACAAGATTACTGACGTGGAATTTCCAGACAAAGAGCTGATTAATTTCCCACTGCAACAAGTGGGAGGAGTTGGTCAACTAGGCTACTCTTGTGTAATCTTTCAGGAGAATGCTCTAAAAACAAATTTGGCTTTTACTGAATGAATAAAAATACAACTGACCACGTGTATTACAAAATGCTTGGGATCTGATAGTCAGAAATTGCGTTCAAGACATATAATTAGAATATTACTCAAGATCAGCAGTAAATTGTACAGAAACGCCCACTACCCCAGCTATTCAACATTATGTATTGTTTATCATTAGCAAAGTTTCTGGAGTAGTGTTGTCACTTCCCGCCATTGCTGCTTGTGGAGTTATTTACATGCGATTTGAGTTTTTTAAGTTCAGCTGTATATTTTGTTTGGTCTTTGATATGTGAACACAGCCACATTGGATATTCGTTTAAAATGTACTGAGAAATCAGAACTAAGCATTTAATTACATTTAGAACTTGACATCCTGCCAATGTCCACATGACATGTAAAGAAAGTGGAATATATCGAAAAATGGCTTTGCAATTCTTCATAAAAGTAACGCCAATTCATTTCATATATACTGTACAGTACATACGAATACCGTAAATGCCTCATTGCAACCAATTTATGATTATCCTGTTCATCCAAGGAAGTTAGTAATCAGTGTTGTCAATCTTTAAAAAAAAGTCATTAGTCACAGTTATAAATTACTTCTCCCAAAAATTAATCAATCGTTAGTAACTCAGTTACCTCAATGTAAGAGTAATTAGTTACTCAGCAAAGTAACTGATGTTACTTTTCATGTTCTACGTTATTACATGATCCATTCAATAACGTTTTTCATATCAAGTGTTTATATTAACTGATTAAATTGAACTGAACTGTCATTTTCATTCAAAAAACATAGGTCACACTTTTTACATTGTTTTTTTTAAATGTCACCAATAGAAGAGTGTAGTGGTATACAAACTAGCATTCAAATGCTGTGAGAAAAAAAACTTGTTTTTCCTGTATACTGAACCCGCCCCGAACAGTGACCCCCGAACCGAGGTACGTACTGAACTTTGACTTGTGTGTATATTAAATAAATGGATATTGAAATGTTTTTTATTCATGCAGGTGAGGCTCTGAATATCTTCCCTCTTCTATCTTTGCTCTAGTTGTTTTGAAATTTTTTTTTTTTTTTTTTTTTAAAGAATCGTACAAGGTTTATGGACAAGTCATTCAAGAAAAGTTTAGTGCAAGTGCCTATTTTGGTAATAAAAAAACAAAAACAAATTATTATTATTACATTGTAGTATCTACAACAGACATGTCCAAAGTGCAGCCCGGGGGCCAAATGCGGCCCATGGTCAAATTTCATCCGGCCCCCAGCCTCTGTCATAAGATCAATATTGTCTGGCCCGCACACAGACTTAATAAATTGGTCAGCAGTACTGCTACCAGCATATGAAGTAGCCTACACACTAAATGCTGCTCCTCATTTACCCACTAAAAGGCAGCAGCACTCTAAGCAACATTACCCCGTGTGATCCTTGACTTCCAATTTTCTAAAATGGCGACAACAAAAAAAAAAGTTGACTGCGACGGCTGACGCTTCAAGGATAGGTGGAAATTAGACTATTTCTTCAATAAAATATGCAACTGTGTCTGCCTCATTTGCAAAGACACAGTCGCTGTTTTTAAAGAATGCAATGTGAGGCGATATTACCAAACAAGAGAAATTGAAGCAACTTTTGAAGCTAGTTTAATTTCACAGCAGCAGTATTTCGCAAGAGCCCGAGAGTCGAAAGAGAACGCTAGTTGCAAGATTGTTGAAATTATTAATTTTTAATAATGTAATAAAACAAATGTGACACACAGAATGGCTTGCTAAAATTTGCTTAAATATATTGTTCTGCGTAAAAGACGTCAGCCAAGGTCGGCCCCCCACATTTTTACCACACCAAATCTGGCCCCCTTGGCAAAACGTTTGGACACCCCTGATCTACAAGGACAAGGCCCCTTTGGTGTTGATAATGCATACTCAACAGGAAAACAGTGCATTATTTTCAATTATTTGTACCCACCTGAACACCATGAACTATATGTAAATGACGATCGCCACGCTAAATGCTAATGCTAGTGAGAACGCGAATGCTATGCTAACGCTGTGAGCCACCTAGCATCACGTTTGCAACGGCGTCACAAACTCCTTCCCCCCTCCCGCTGTTCTCTCTCAGTGTTTCCCACGTAAATCACCCAAATTGTAGTAACGCGCGCCTTCACATTATCAGTAACAGTAACGGCCTTGCAAAGATGGTTAAAGTAATTAATTAGATTACTATCTACTGACAAAAATAACATCGTTATTAACAACACTTGTTGAAATACACTTACAAAATACAAAATACTTCTACGTGAATCTGTGAGCTCATGTTAAAAAAGAAACAGCTACTATGGGCAGCATAGTTTTCTCCATGTGGACTGCAGTTAAATACACTTCAAAAGGAAAACTTGAGCTGGCTGCCCTTGACCTGGATCGCCATCTTTGTTAGGACATAGGAAAGAAAAATAAGGAATGAAAAACAAGGCTGACTCACCTCCACAATCAGTACGTTCTTGTGAGGGCAGGTCAGCAAAGGGCAGACGGGATGGGAGAGAAAACAGTTAGATTGAAAGACGTTACAGACTGCAAGTTAGCTATCTATGAAGATACTGAACAGTACTCTTGTGTACAAACTAAATCAATCTCTTTTTATGTTACAAGGCATGTCATCAATAGGGGCGCGGATGAGCCAGAGCCAATCTAGAGACCAACTCTTTGCATACAATACAAAACAATACAAAAAAAGTATACATTCCATCATAGAGTTCATAATGTATTGACATGACACATTCCCCATTCACTGCGTCATGCCTTCCCGAAGGGGGCCGTCCAACACTCCGCTTCATTTATTAGCAGTCGGTCAAATGCAGCGATCTAACGCCGGATTTAGGTTGAAAAAGTAGGAAAGCTGTGCTGCATACAAACAGTAAGGATTGTCTCAGGAGTGATTTGTTCGAGGATTCAAGGTAATTATTATATTTTTCGCACCACGCATGCATTTTGAAACGTTGTGAAAAAACTGTAATAGGAGAAATTAGCCGCTACAGCATTGGCATTATACTTTGCAATATTTACGTAAAATAAATGCTACCTGCACGTTTTTTTGCTTTTAACCAAGACTCGAAACTGTTTTACGTCAGTATCTATAAAGAATTCAAGAATTTAAGCATTTAGTCACAATAATTTTCAACGGAAAAAGCTCTTTGTTTACATTTGGCGGCCACTAATTTCCTTACTGACTAGCCTCATAGTTCGCAATATTTACGTAAAATAAATGTTAACTGCAAGTTTTTTTTGCTTTTAACCAAGAATCGAGACTCTTTTACATCTATAAAGAATTCAGGGATTTAAGCATTTATTCACAAGAATTTTCAACAGAAAAAACTCTGTGTTTCCACTCGGTCAGATTTGACGGAGATCAGCCCCCTATGAATCGGCCCCGCTCCCCATGTCATGTCAAGACAAGTCTATGCTTTCCATAATACTGTATGACCATATCCATTATCAGAAGGTATTTGTGATGTTGGCTCTATGCTTACTTAGAATCAGTTCAAAACTAAAATCTACACACGCACACACCACAACTATAAATTCTCAAATCTGTTCAAGTATGTCTGCAGAGAAATAGCTGAAATTCTACAAATGTTTGCCAATCAACGCGAGACAACAGGCTACTATTTATATGGGGGCTAGTATCCAAGCCATCACCCCTGCATACTTACTGCAATCTAAGAGCTAATTCGTGGCAATGATTCATTTTACTCTAAAATATAAATCAAAGTGTTCATTCAAGCGTGCGGTCATCCATTATTTTCATTTTGATATAACTACTGTGTGTTGGAGAATTCTGTGTTCTTAAATTCCATATTACTAGGCAACACTCAGTCATTCCTCTTCCCACACAGTTTGGCTCACTTCTTCCAGTAGAACACAGTTGCATTTTGAAACTTTAGTGTGCGCGTCACAAAAGGAGGATTTCGCAAGATCACATCAAATAAAAACATGCAAAGTGAAAAAGGTGGCTAGCGTGACTCAAAGTTTACAACCTCATCACCAATTCATGTTGTTGACATGGAGGCTACACCCATCTGCGTATATAGGGTGTGTGTGTGTGTGTTAGATCAGCTGATGTCCGGTGCAGTATTTTAACAAGGATTGGTGATTGCGGTCACATATATTAAAAAGTACAAGAGTAAAAAAGAGTCAGAGCATTGTACTGTATAAATATTCAGTGCAACACACTGCTTTGTTCTTACATGTCTCAAGAAAGCAATACCATTTTTTTAGCCTATTGACATGACTCACACAAACATTGAAGAGTCCGCCCCTCTCCTCAGGCTAAAATTAAAACATTAGTCAACAGTTTAAACTAATCCTCCCCACAAAAAAAATCATTTTTCCTTAACATCGCTCCACCTCTTCCTTTTTTCCCCCTCTCTCTTTGCGTAATCTTGCCAACAAATCAACAACAATGATCTTTTGGTGTATTCTGAATAGAGGTTATTTTGAATTTCACAACAGGCTTATTTTAGATTTTACCATGATTTTTTTTTTTTTTTCCCATTATGGATTGGAAAATGAAGAGACATGTTTTATTTATTAATTAATTTTATTTAAATTTAATTAATCCCATTAATGGATCAGTGCGATTTAGTACTGATGGAAATGTATTGGATCATGGTTCTGGTCTTCCTGCTTGGGCTTTGCACAGAAATGTTTAATAAGAAAAATTGCCATTGATCAGCC
The DNA here is from genome assembly GCF_030265065.1 of Corythoichthys intestinalis. Taxonomy (NCBI): domain Eukaryota; kingdom Metazoa; phylum Chordata; class Actinopteri; order Syngnathiformes; family Syngnathidae; genus Corythoichthys; species Corythoichthys intestinalis. The sequence continues at coordinate 34,536,451 of NC_080408.1, read as the reverse complement.
TGTAGCAGTGTCTAGGCATTTTACTCTGTTAGAGATGAGGAAATGCTGCCCTCTTGAGTCGATGAATAGTCAATACAGGATATACTAGGGATTAGTGCTGAAAAGTATATTTTCCCATTTCTCAAGTCACTGTTACTATGAACGTGCAAATTCCACACAACACTGAGAATAGAAATAGGCCTGTGTGAACTAAGTTGGAATCAAATAAGAGTGGAAAAGCTTTTTGTGAGGGTGCTAAACTAAGAGTCAAAGCGTAAATAAATCCTATTTATTATTTATTGATGATCATGTTTTTGTCATATATTTTTTGACTATATAAGGTTTTTAAAATGCTGAACCGTTTTTGTAAAATGACCAAATGTAAGGTGAGGGTAGGCAAAAATATTATGGCATAAAATCATAGCACAACCCTGACTAATGATGCATTCCAGATTAGGGATGTCCCTAATCCAATCAAGTGATTGGATATCGGGCCGATCGGGCCATTTTTCAGAGGATCGGAATCAGGTGGAAAGGATCGTGTTTTTAATTAAGAATTTTTTTAAGGGTTAAAAAGTAACAAAATAATCCAGAAATAGAATGGCATTACCAAAAGAAACATATATGGCAGAAAACACAGGCATGACTGAAAAAGCAGTTTCTGCTCTTGCACGCCTCTTTAAAAGAAACTGCTGTATTTTACGCCAAAAGAACTGTTGTGTTTGACAGAACAATATGTCTACATCTTACAATAGTAGTTTCATGGCGCATTAACCTCCGGACTATTTTTAATTGGTCCGTTTTACTCTGGAAACCCCCGTTTACAGACGTCGTGCAACCACTTTAGTTTCAACCCAGCCATAAAACGATGGTAATTAATTATATTTATTATTCAAAATGTCTGTCATTTTTAGGTTAGAAACATTAATTGATGTCTAATATTTAGTTTGAAAAAAAAAAAAACGACTTCAAATTTTTTTTCTTGCACATTTTAAACTTTTCAACAAATTACGTCACAATGAAAAAAATGGTGTCTGTAAAAAAGTCACGGATATTTACCTCATAACTATCGCTTAAAAGTTTGGGTTTTTTTTTTTTTTGTTACTGTCACATTTTCTCTGATATGTTAGATGATAAATAATCGTTCCAAACAAAGAAAAATTGAAAACAAATGTTTAAAAGGGTAAATATATGAAAAAGAGAATCTCGACCACTCGTTGATGTCTGTGATTTCTGCATAGCGACCCTTGTTATATTACCATGTTTGACCAATAAAATCCCCCAAAAATCCAGCTGTGGCTATTCACAGCTGTTTCTTGACACTCAGTGATACATGCTACATGGAGTTTTTGGATCGAAACGTACACGATAATACGATAATATCTCGTTAAAGTAATGGCGTCCTTTTTTCTGCTGTCACCTCCAGATAGGGTTTCGCTGTTTAAATTTTTTTGTTTTGTTTTAAATGCCCTCCTGTTCAAAATTTTTCTTCTCCAGAAAATTGAGATTTGAAGCTTTCTCTAGATGTATCACACGTGCTTTATGGGACAATTTGAAATTTGGTCAAATTGGGGGTTTCAAAGCGGAACTTCAAGTCACCTGAGTGTTTTCAGCTATGTTTTATATCCCACAACACTGCCAGAAAAGTACTGTAAACAGCCCCAATAGGAGAAAGTTCTGGAAGCTAACGCGTGCCTTAATGGGTAGATGCTACAGTGGTAAAGTCTGCTGTGTTAAAATATTTTATCATCGACTTGCATTGTGTGCAAAGTGGGCATAAAAATATGGCATCGGGACAACCCTATTCCAGACGGTTAGAAAATCGGTATTGTAAATGTTAAAGTTGTTCAGGATCTACAATCACAAAAAAAAAAGAACATGTGTGAATTACCTTTCCAGCTAAAAATGACAAGTCTTCTGCTCCAAGGATATGAAGGTCTTCTGTGGACTGATCATTCTGAGGAAAAGCCAGAAGATGTCATCTTTTCTAGTTTCCACCACTTTTTAGGACTTCATTACAGTTGTGCTACAAAATGTAGCAACTAACAACTATAGAATGAAATGAGGCAAGTCACAGTATTTGAAGTGCTACGGATGAGATATTAATAAGGCATTTTGTCTCACTGACCATCTATGGCGAATAAAGACAACAAAAAAAAAAAACTTTGGATGGAAAACAAACAAACAAACAAACAAAAATCAGTCACTCTTTCTCAATTTCACACTGTTTTTGTGAAGATTCTGAAATTGTTTTTCAACAGTGATGTCACCAATTCCTTGACTTGCCGTTTTGCATTTGTTCCTAAAAGCTACAGTTTTAATTACTTAATTAGGACAGGCAGTTGGCAAAATAACTGAACACATACTGTACATCAATGACAATTTCAATAATTGGTGATGTCAAAAGATAGGCCACGTTGCTAACTCAAGCAGAGTTTTCAGGACCAGTAATCAATTATCCTTGGAACTCTAAATTAGCACCTTGGTCCGTGGCTCTGACTACCTTCTGACCTACATGAACATTCTACTGGATTTACCTATTGAATACAACAAGATTATAATCTCCAAAAACCCATAAACAGATACATTCAAGTATGATTTTTCCACATTCATCAGGACAAAATCCAACCCCTTTGTTTTCTGACATTTATACACTGACAGCGAATTTTATGATTCTCTTTATTACTTAAATGATATACAGTGGTATGAAAAAGTATCTGAACCTTTTGGAACTTCTCACATTTCTGCAAAAAATCACCATCAAATGTGATTTGATCTTTGTCAAAATCACACAGATGAAAATACAGTCTGCTTTAACTAAAACCACCCAAACATTCATAGGTTTCCATATTTTAATCAGGATAGCATGAAAACAATGACAGAAGGAGGGGGGAAAAATAAGTCAGGTGTGTGCCCAATCACTGATGAGTGGTTTAAAGCTGCCCTGCTCACTATAAAACACACACCTGGTAAGAAATATCTTGATGATAAGCATTGTCTGATACGCATCATGGCTCGGTCAAAAGAGCTGTCTGAAGACCTGCAATCAAGGATTGTTGATTTGCATAAAGATGGGAAATGATTCAAAACCATCTCTAAAAGTCTGGATGTTCATCAATTGACAGTCAGAGAAGTTGTCTACAAATGGAGAAAGTTTGGCACTGTTGCTTCTCTCCCAAGGAGTGGCCGTCCACCAAAGATGACGCCAACAGTTCAGCACAGAATACTCAGAGATAAAAAAGAACCCTAGAGTGTCTGCTCAAGACTTACGGAAATCACTGGCACAGTCCAATATCTCTGTGCATGGTTCAATTATATGTAAAAGTATGTGCTATGGCCATCTGTCAGACTGTGGAAGCTAAAAAGAGGACAGATGCGGCAACAAGACAATGATCCAAAACAAGTCGAGACTTGAACCCCATTGAGATGCCTTGGCATGACCTAAAGACAGCGATTCATGCCAGACATCCCAGGAATCTGATTGAACTACAGCAGTTTTGTAGAGAAGAATGGGCCAAGATTAGTCCTGATCGATGTGCCAGACTGATTTACAGCTACAGGAAGCATCTGTTTGAAGTTAATGCTGCCAAAGGTGGGGGTGGCACAAAATATTAAATGTGATGGTTCACTTATTTATTTTTCCCCGTCCTGTCATTGTTTGCATACTATCCTCATTAAAATATGAAAACCTACAAATGTTTGGGTGGTTTTAGTTAAAGCAGACAGTTTTTTCATCAGCGTGATTTTAACGAAGATCAGATCTCATTTGATGGTGATTTTATGCAGAAATGTGAGAAATTCCAAAAGGTTCAGATACTTTTTCATTAGGGGTGTGACAAAATATCGAAATGGTGATATATCGTGATGCTTTGTATCCCAAAAGGTTATCGATATGCTCTTGCAAAGAATCAAGATATCGTTTTAAAAATGTGTCAATGTTTAAAAAAAGAAAAAAAAAGTAACTAACAAGTTGCTATCCAAAATTTTTCACCATAATAGTGTCTCAGTTAACTCTAAGGGCAGTTTACATGGCGACTCTTCGACATAAAGTCGCAATGACTGAGTAGCGGACTCGCTTCACATGCATATGGTGTCGGCGAAGACGAAAAATTCTGAATCCTGCCTCCAAAGTGGAAGAATCTTGCAGGGGTTTGAGGGGGGGCTTCCTCGGCATGCATATCAAAGGCTCCCGCGGCGCGAGACAGCGCCGATAACGTCAGCACTCGTATACGTCACATTGGGCGTGCGCAGCGGTGCTACTAAACATTAAAAACAGCAAATATGGCGGAATGTCAGCTTTAATTTACTGTTTTAATAATATTTTTAAATCAAATATGTTGAATGTTTCCATTTTTGTGCCTTTTTGAACAAAAGAAAAATGCCATTGCTTCGAGTGGGCGGGCATATTTTTTTCCGGGCTGAGGGAACTTGGTGGGGTCAAAGTGCATCATTCTCTGTCGCCCTGTAAATCTGCACTGCCCCCTAGGGCCTGGCATGAATACTACATCGTTTTCATGCGGAATTGCGACATTGAGACGCAAATGCAAATGCAAATGCAAATTTGACATTTTTCGTATTCTCGGAGAGTCACCATGTAAACGGCCCCTAAGACTGCCATTGACAGTGCTCAAAGCCCAATCCATTTAGACTGGGAACGTTCGTTCATTTGAAACCAGAGCATTCACAGTCATTCTGTCTGATTTTCAGGGCATTTACAGGTTACTTGCTGTTCATGTTAGGGCATTTACAGGTCATTTCCTTTAGAGTTTGAGTCACTGCCTATTTATTTGAGTAATTCCCAGGTCACTTCCCATTCTGTAACTCAAAATAAACAGGAAGTGACCCAAAATCACAGGAAGTAACTGAAAATCAACAGATAGATGACTTTAAATGGCCCAAAATTACCTCATTGCCTGGCATTGGCAGCCACTAACGGCCATAGATGTTTAATCCGTTTGAAGTGTGAGGGACCCTCCCAGTTCAAATGGATTGGACGTTTACTAGTGTTAAACTCATTCCAATTCAGAGCAGAAGCTTGTTTTTCTGTTCTTTAGTTGTTTGTAGAATATCGTAGAATGATTTTCTGACCAATGTATCGATAGTCGCTGTATCGCCTTATCGTCAGATCATCCTTATCATGAGCTTTGTATCGCAAACCGTATCGCATCTTGAGGTACCAAGAGGTTCCCACTCCTATTTTTCATACCACTGTAGGGCGAAAACAAACTCCTGTCTTATCCCCATTAATTGCCTCATTTACATATGAATACTTTGAGTCATGGCACTGAATCATACATTCTCAGGAGTGATAGGGATCCTAGATCAAGACATCACATTATTTACAGGTTGAAGGCCTGTCAAGTCACCGCTCATGTTGTCGTTCGGAATGTGTACACTATCATCTTTTATCTATTCTTCCATTATTTGTGAACAGATCACAATAAGATTTGTTAGGTATATTCTACAGATCTATACGCATCGATCCTTGGAGTCCGATTTATTCGTTTTTTGTATCGGGGTTAAATTAATTGCGGACTAATATCTGCTTGTAGATTAGGAGTTAGCCAGTAGAGAGCATGCGCCTGAAGTACTGCTTGTTAATGAAGATTCAGATTTTTTTCCCTTACACCCATGACAACACCGTGAAACTCACAAGGTAGCTCTTGAGGCGGATGAAGTGGACTCTCATGGGGATGGTGCGGTCCGAGCTGCAGCTCAGCGCCTTGATCTTGTCCACCAAGTCGGCACAGAACTGGTATCCCCCCTTAAGCACGCACAAAACTACGATGTCGTGCTCTCCCAAGTCGTCCATGATGTCGCGGGCAAGACGCTCCGTTCTGGGAAACGAAATGCAGTAAATTGGTTGATAGTATGAGACAAATTTCAATTCTACATTGAATAAAAGCATTTATCCATGTTGTCCTCTATTAACAGGGCAATGCGAAGCAAATCCACAATTATTCACACTTATTTTTTGTTTCATAATCATTTTTGGGTTAGATATTCCATTTAATCGATACAAGTAATCGCAAAGTACAGTTTCCACAATAGGTCTCTTTTTAGTTTTGTGTATCGTAGTAACTGCCAAAAGTATGGTGATTATAACGAAAACGCTATACGCAACAGATATTCACAGTTGCCGTTTGCGATACTTCTTTTAACTGGTAAAATTGATTTGACTCGGTCGAGCTCGATGTGCATGCAGGAGATTGCTGCTTTAGTTGACTGTCCGCGTGATACTGTGTGGTCATGAGTATAAAAAGTCTACTCAAGATACAGCTTTAGTTTTTATATGTCAAGTAGCCTGCCTTTTCCACTGTGAACAATATGCAAGCAACATGAAAATGCCTCATTAACTCATTGGCTGCCATTGAACACGATAGACGTCCAATTATCTGGCTTTTCTGCTGTGAATATTAATGTGTTGAACTGGATCACTATCAGACCTCCGGTTTAAACGTCCAATTTAAAGTGGGAGTGAGGCAGTGAATAAACACTTGCTGAATGAATGTTCATTCGCTGCCACACTCTTAGTTCAAATGAATTAGATGTCTATAGCCATCAATGGCAGTCAATGAGTTCATGTCAGATTGAAGTAATCAATGCACTGATTGGTGATGTATAAACATCTACACCTGTTCAAACATCAGAAATGAACATTCACTGTAAATAATTCTAAACTACAGAAAAAGCAAGGTTAATTATATGTGATGTAAATATATTAGATGCAAAGGTTAACTTAGTTTAAGCCAAACAAACTAATTGAATAATTCTGTGCCATTGATCCATTTCAACTGGGAGGGGTTGACAATGAATGATTACAGCCAACCCTCCTTATTAAAACAGATTGGACATCTAGCGCCATCAACGGCAGCCATAGAGTTAACATATGGCGGAAAACCCTCAGGTGACTTAAAGTTCTGCTCTGAGACCCCCAATTTGGCCAAATTTAAAAATTGTGCGATATGCATGTGTGATGTATATTATTGGAAAGCTTAAAATCTCAATTTTCTTGGGGAAGAAAATTTTTGAACAGAAGGGCATTTAAAAAATAAATAAATAGATAGATAAATAAATAAACAGCGAAAGCCTAACTGGAGGTGAGAGTGTGAAAGAGCATAATTAAAGACGCCACGATTTTAACGAGATATTATCGTGTACTTACCTTATTGGGTTCTATGTTTGGGGAATTTTATGGGTGAAACATGGTAGTATAACAAGGGTCGCGATGCAGAAACTGGAGACATCAAGGAGTGGTCTAGATTTTCTTTTTCATATATTTACCCTTTTAAAGCCCCCCCCCCCCCCTTTTTCCTTTGTTTGGATCGATTATTTATCATCTAACATATCGGGGAAAATGTGACAGTAACAAAAAAAAATACAATTAAGCGATAGTCATGAGGGAGATAATGGTGACAATTTTTTTCATTGTGACGTAATTTGTTTAAAAGTTTAAAATATGCAAGTGAATAATTAAGTCGTTTTTTTTTTTTAACTAAATATCAGACATCAATCAATGATTCTAAGCTAAAAATAACAGACATTTTAAATAATAAATATAAGTACTTACCTTCCTTTTATGGCTAGGTTGAAACAAAAGCGGTTGCAGGACGTCTGTAAACGGGGGTCTCCACGGTAAAACGGACAAATTAAAAATAGTTCGGGGGCTTAATGCGCTATGAATCTGCTATGGCAGCATATAGACATTAGAGGCGTGCGAAAATTCCGATTCTTAGATTATTCGCGATTTGACCGTGGACGATTCGAGAACGATCACAAACATCCAAATTCCGATTATTGAATTATACCAGGTAAAGCGGAACAAAAACACAGTCAGCGCAGTCTTCGGGGAGCAATGAGGAAGGGATCGAGAGTAAATATCATGTTCAACTCATGCCGCTAGATAAAAAAACAATCATAACTGACTGTGGCCGACAGCCGCTACAAACAACGCACAGTTGCTACAAACATATGGCTACTGTGGGTATCACATACTAGTATATGTAGAACTAGATGCGAAATAACAGACTCGGCCGGCGTTAGTAAACAGTCCCTATCTTAAAACAGTAGACTTCTCTAGAAGGCTCTGTTTAGCGAACCTAATTAACTTTTTATTTCAAATACTCCTAAATCGGCAAAATATTGACTCAAGTCTATCTTTAAATGATGAAACAGTTTTAAAACTTTGACAAGTCAAAAGTAGACAGAAGGGAAATTATGGAATAACGGGAGCAATTTTAACAACTTTAACGGTTGATTCACAACATTAAATTAATTGAATGTAGTTTAAAGCTGCTGATACAGAATGGGGACTTGAGTATTTTATTTACTATTTTGAACTGTTAACTTGATACTGAACTAGTAGTTTGGTTTAGCCTGAGAGGATTTTTGAACATTGATTTTGAACATTAAAATCAGGGGTGGTGGGGTGTATCAATAATTGATTTATAATCGGATCGGAGCCTCTGAATCGTAATCGTAATCAAATCGTTAGGTGCCCCAAAATTCCCACCTCTAATAGACATATTGTTCTATCAAACACAACAGTTCTTTTGGCTTAAAGTACAGCAGTTTATTTTAAAGAGGGGTGCAAGAGCAGAAACTGCTTTTTCAGTCTTGTCTGTGTTTTCCGCCAAATGCATTTTTATTGTTTATTTTTTTACAGTACGTATTTGTTTAGTGAACTGGATAAGACCCAATCATCACAAATCAGTATGCAACAAATCGGGATTGAATTTTACTTACACTTTCAAATTGATTCACGTTTGTTCAACAGTTTTTTTTTTTTTTTTTTAAATGTGATTTTCAGCCAGTCGCAATGATGAGGCAATCATCACAAATCAGTATGCACCAAATGATTAAGTAAGCACCTAATCGGGATTGAATCTTACTCATACTTTCAAATTTCTTCACGTTTGTGCAACAGTTTTTTTTTATTTTAAAAAAACATTTTTTTTTAATGATTTTCAGGCAGTCACAATGAGGCGAGAATATCTTTAAAGTAGTGCTCTACCTGTCCATGATGACTCCATGTGGAACGACAACACATTGCAGATCACCGGCGTAGTGCGCTGGATAGCTGAAGAGTTCTAAACTGTAACCTGGCCAGTCGTCGTCGATCTGAGAAATATTAACAATTCCTAGGTTGTGTTACATCTTTACTAAGGACGACTAAACGACTCGAACGTGCAAAGTGTCTTTGCCGCGCCTCACGATGAGGGGCAACTTTCCAAAAATGCTCCACCGGGGTGTTGCAAACTTTACAGCAACTCTAATATTTTTTTCTTACCACAATCCCGCCGCTTCCTCCCCGGGTTTGGAGCACGACGTCTGCCATGTTGCTTTTCAATCTGCAAAGTGGTCATGCAAGCTTCCAGACTTTGGCAGGCCGACCAGAGAGGAGGGCCTGAAGGAATGTTGCATGTTTCATCATAGATATCACATATAAAGAACTAGATGCAATATAAAGATATAGATGCCAAAGTGGAAGTAAGTGGCATTAGTAACCGGTGACCATCTTAAAGCAGTGGAATTTTCTGGCGGGCTTTACTGCAGTGAATGTAAGGGAAGTGGTGATTGTGTCCATTAAAATACTGTTAACCTGGCGAAGTCTTGACGGATTTTCAAACCGTTTGGATTAAAACAAAACGCATTAATGTTGCTATGACTCAGTCTGCATCATGCAAAATGTATATATGTTTGGTTTTAAGTATGCAGTTAATTTACTACATCTCTAATATTTATGAAAAACCAATACGCTTGAAAATCAGGTGAAAATTGAGTTATTTCAAAGTACACGCTCCATTGAATGTAATAGTGACGGAGTGGCACTGACACATAATGGTTGACAAGTGATGACGGCCATCTTGATTGGCTAACAGCGTGAATTTTGCATCTAGTGCTCTATTTATGTGATATCTATGTCTTTTGATCAGGCTCCCTCCTCTCCTCCTTCTCGTTTGTTAGCAATACAGCAGATGACCGCTAGGGGGGCACTTTCTCTTTGACTGCTGCTCAGTTGAATGGTGACTCTCATCCTTCACCATATTGAACTTGCTGGATTGCTATTTTCTCCATTTTTACTTTTCACATTCTCAGGATTTATATATTTATATATATATATATATAATATATAAAGTTTATTAAAAAAAATAAACAGCGAAACCCTATCTGGAGGTGAGAGCATGCGAGAGCAGAATTAAAGATGCCACGACTTTAACGAGATATTATCGCGTACTTACCTTGTTTCAATCCAAAAACTCAATGTAGAATGTATCACTGAGTGTCAAGAAAGGGGTTAGGGTTAGGGGGGATTTTATGGGTGAAACATGATAATATAACAAGGGTCGCCTTGCAGAAATCACAGACATCAAGGAGTGGTCGAGATTTTCTTTTTCATATATTTACCCTTTTAAACTTTTTTTTTTTTCAATTTTTCTTTGTTTGGCTCAGTTATTTATCATCTAAAATATCGGAGAAAATGCGACAGTAACAAAAAAAAAAAAAAAACGATTAAGCGATAGGTATGAGGTATATCCGTGACTTTTTTACAGACACCATTTTTTTCATTGTAACATAATTTGTTTAAAAGTTTAAAATATACGAGTGAATAATTTATTTAAGTGGTTTTTTTTAAACGAAATATTACACATCAATTAATTATTCTAAGATCAAAATGACAGACATTTTGAATAATAAATCAATTACCTTCGTTTTATGGCTGGGTTGAAACAAAAGCGGTTGTGCGACGTCTGTAAACAGGGATTTCCGGGGTAAAACGGAGAAATTAAAAATAGTTCAGGGGTTTAATGAGCCATGAATCTGCAGCATATAGACATATTGTTCTGTCAAACACAGCAGTTGTTTTGGCTTAAAATACAGCTGTTTCTTTTAAAGAGGAGTGCAAGAGCAGAAACTGCTTTCTCAGTCTTGTCTGTTTTCCGCCATAGATATTTTTCATAGAATTGATCCTTTCGTCTTCCTCGAAAAATTGGAACCATCTCAATTTCAAATCAGACTAACTAACTAGCTACTAAACAATATGACAGGCCTTAAAGTGGAAATTTTCAGCAGTGTTAATCCAAAATGCTGTAGGCCTTAAATAACCTTTACAGATTAACATCATTTGGGCCATTATCCAACTGGTCAACATTTAATTAATGTTTTCACAACATGGATCAATGTAAAAAACAAAACAAAACAAACAAAAAAAAAACAATGTAATTTTTAAATGTTAAATGTACAGCCAATCAATCTCTTTTACAATGCAGTTTATTTCGCTTTTTCCTGCAGTTATAATGTTGCTCCTCAGTTTTATATATGTTGACTTTATTTTTTTAATGCTCATCCTTTAGTGAGTTTCTGAAAAGAACTCTGTTTTTAACCCTGGCGAACCAACATTTTTTGGGGGGTGGAATTGCAACCATTCTAATTGGCCAAATCTGCGCATTCTCCAGGGTTTTAAATATCAATCTGTCACACTGCGTGAGAGAAAATCCACCCATAAAATGAGCCATTTTCACCATAGCAGGAAATAGGTAGTAAAATATGTTAAGAAATTTTGATCCTTGATGTATTTTAATATAGTAATGCCATGTTAGGCCTTTACAGGGCACTCACTGAACCCACGGCTGCAATGATTGCTGCAAACCTTCCCAGTCATAATGGTTTGAACGTTTACCGCGATCAGTGGTAGTGAACGAGTTAAATACTATGAGAAATAAATAAATGACCCCCCCCCCCCAAAAAAAACCTGTATAGTACATTTTAAAAATCAACTTTAAAGTGTTTTTAACCAGAGTGTATTTCTGTTTATATTAATCTAAATTTGTTCCTTAATTTATATATGTCATTAATTCATAATTTTTTTTATTCTTAAAAAGTTTATAAAATGATTAATGATTAAAAATGTATTTAAATAATTATAATTGAGGCCTGGAGTCCACACCTTTGTAAATTTTGAGGCCTACATAACCTAAAATGTCATGTCCACATATGTGTCCAGGTCTTTTATAAGGTGATTTTTAAAAATTATTTCAATTAGGATTGGGAACCTCTTGGTATCTCACGATACGATACAATTTACAATACAAAGCTCACAATAACGATGATCTGACGATTTGGCGATACAACGGTTATCAATACATTGGTCAGGAAATCATTCTAGGATATTCTACAAACAACTAATAAACAGAAAAACAAGCTTCTGCTGTGAGTTGGAATGAGTTTACAACTAGTAGACGTCCAATCCATTTGAACTAGGAGGGTGGCTGCCATCCCTCCCACTTCAAACAGATTGAACATCTATGGCCATCAGTGGAAGCCAATACTAAGCAATGAGGTAATTTTGGGCCATTTAAGGTCATTTACCTGCTGATTTTCAGTTACTTCCTGTTGATTTCGGGGGATTTTATGGGTCTCTTCCTGTTTATTTTGTGTTCCAGAACAGGAAGTGACCTGGGAATCACCCAAATGAATAGGCAGTGACTCAAACTCAACCGGAAATAAACAGTAAATGCACTAAAATGAACAGCAAGTGACCTGTAAATGCCCTGAAAATCGGACAGAATGACTGTGAATCCTCTTGTTTCCAATGAAAGAACGTTCCCAGTCTAAATGGATTGGGCGTCGAGCACCATCAATGCAGCGTTAGAGTTAACTGAGACACCATTATGGTGGAAGATTTTGATAGCAACTTCTTAGTTCTTTTTTTTTTTTTTTTTTTAAACGATATCTCGATTCTTGGCAGGAGCATATCGATAACCTTTTGGGATACATAGTATCACGATATATCACCATTTCGATATTTTGTCATACCCCTAATTATAAGAGTCACTTGCCCTGTAAAGGGTTAAATATACACAATGGAATTGTTTTAAATTGAAGAAAATAAAGCATGTCTCCTAAAGAAACATTTGTAACGTTGCCACCTAGTGGAAGAAAAGGAACGTTCGCCTTATGACTGGGGTTCTTTACAATTTTCTGTTAGGCACCTCATTTAGATTCATATTTGTGCACATTTGAACGGGCAGTCTTCATGTGACAAGGTGCGAACGAGTGAATATTGCATTCACCACCTGGGGCATCATCATAATCATCATCAGCATGCAGCAATCTGCTGGATGCTGAAGCAAAAGAAGAGGTGTCCGGGCTCCCCCAGCCGAGCTATTCCTCCTCCATAGCAGCAGCTGTAATTATAGAGTGCGCAATAATGGCATTTGCGGAGGCAGACGTCAACATCAACATTAGAGTTCAATCAGCCAGCGTACAAGCGCCGTCAGCTTGGAGGGATGAGGAGGCGTAAAAAGCAAGACAAGTGACAAAATTCATCAACAACCATGAGAAATTGTCTTTACTCAGACAAATTTAATTCATTGGCTGCCATTGACACTGATAGCCGTTCAATCCATTTGAACTGGGAGGGCTAATAAAGGGATTTTTGACTGCCAGTCTTCATAATACAAATGGATTTGACGTCTATCACAGTCAGTGGCACAGAAACACGATCATTCACTGCTAGCATTGGTTAAAAGCAGCTAGTACTCACTATTTTAAAAAAATATATTTTATATTTATTTATTTATTATTACCTTTTCAGGGCCTCAAACACACTTTTTGCGTGTATTTCCCTCTCATACTTTTAACCATTGTGTTTTCTTGTGGTAGCTTTAAAGCGGCGTTGATCTGTTGACCACATTCGTCACGTAACGTATTTAAACCGTCCTTATTTGATATAACTACATTTAAGTATTTTCTTATGGCATTTTTTAGTACGTACTGCCTATATGCATCCAAACAAAACAAGTTGAAAGCACACGGTAGTACTGTTTAGGACGTTTCGCCGATGTAGCACATTTTGGCAGAACACCGTCAATGGGAGTCATTAAGCCAATAATTTATGTACTTGAAAATTTTACAGTAGTAAGGTGACTTTAGTGCTGGCAACTACAGAATTTTTTTTTGATAAATACGTTTTTTTTATTTTTATTTTTTTTTATTTTTAATGCCTAGGTTCATTATTTTTTTAGGGAAATTAAAGTATAATTTCTGTTAGCTCTTCATTATGTTAGAATAAAGTTGGTAAAATCTTAAGCAAATGAGAATCAAGGAAAAGCACACAGGCTTTTAAATACCATTTAAAATTATGATTTTCTGGAAATATTTCAACTTGGCAGAAAATGATGGATTCAATATTAGAATGTTTTCAGTGTTTTTTTTTCCAGATACAAGCACACTATTAATAGTGACAACTTTGTTTATAGATTTTTTTTCTCATTATATAAAATCTTTATTCCGATATATATTTTTTGTCTCGTAATATTTGAACTTTTTTTTTTTCCCATTTTCAGTCGGTCCCTAAAACATCCCAAAATATTCTATATTTGGATACCATACAAATGAGACTTTTCCAGTATTCTTGAACATGTTAATTGGAATGCTATTATGATTTTACAACTTTATAAAAGTAAATAAATAAAAGGGAAAATGCAGCATTAATTCTGATAATATTTTTTTTAGTTATTTTTGCCTATTTACTTCTGTCACACTAACATTTCCCTTCTGGGGTTCAATGAAAAATCATGTTAACATATTCGTACAAACATTTACTTACACTGTTCATATTCTTGTTGGTAAAATCCCAGTTTATCTCTGTTGAATTGTATTAAGCATGTACCCGAAGTATGATAATACAAAACATCTAAAGTGGTATGAATGTCTTTTGGTGAGGGTGACTATTAAAAAGCAACCACACAAAAGCTTTTCGCACAGAAGCCAGGAGACGTGTCGGGACGAGGCCTTGTCACATTGTTCTTGATGGCCTAGCTGCCTTCGTGGTGAGCGGGCTTCCTCGACCCCCCGAGGGCGCAGGCCGGCAGTCTGGCTCTGGCATTTCACACTCACTCAGCAGTCAAGCCCTGTGAGCGTCTGCAGACTTCAGCGCCAACTGCTACCTTCTCCCCTCACCCCGTCGCCGGGCCAATTATGAATATTCACTTGTGCTGAAAGTAATTCCGTCAGACGTGCCACTGTCCTGGCTGATAACATCAGCGCTGTTGTAAAGAGGATTTCAGGGGACAATCTGGCAAGGATGGGGCCCTCATTGTGCTATGATTTTGTTATTAGGAAGTAAGCAGTGTTTGTTTGTGGGTTTGTTGCCAGGATTACACAAAAAAATGACCGTACTGATTAGACTGACAGACTGTGGAGGGGCGAGGCAAGGATGACCCTTGTGGAATTGTGGTACATAAAGGTCCTTGTAAATTTTTTTCTGCTTGAAAAGTTCAACTTGTTAACAAAATTCTAGACTGTATTTCTGGAGGTGTCGAACCTTTAAGTTAAAAGAAAAAAAATCACATTTGTTATATTGTACAGATTGTAAATATCACTTTCAATTTTAATTTGTTTGAAAAAAATATTCTAAATAAATAAAAACCTAAAAGATATTTGGGGTAATAATTCATTTCTTTTAAATGTACTTAATCAATTTAAAACTATACATATGGCGGAAAACATTCAGGTGACTTGAAGTTCCGCTCTGAGATCCCCAATTTGGCCAGATTTCAAAATGGTCTGATATTCATGTGTGATACATCATTGGAAAGCTTAAAATCTCAATTTTCAGGGGTGGAAAAATTTTGAAGAGGAGGGAATTCAAAAAAAAAAAAAAATTAAACAGCAAAACCCTAACAGGAGATGAGAGCACGCGAGAGCAGAATTAAAGACGCCATGATTTAAACAAGATATTACAGCGTACTTACCTTGTTTTGATCCAAAAACTCTATGTAGCATGTATCACCGAGTGTCAAGACACAGATGTGAATGGCCACAGCCGGATTTTTGAGGGATTTTATAGGTGAAACATAGTAATATAACAAGGGTCGCGATGCAGAAATTGCAGACATCAAGGAGTGGTCAAGATGTTCTTTTTCATATATCTACTCTTTTAAACGTTTTTTTTTTCCCCCAATTTTTTTTGTTTGGATCAATTAATTTTTATTTAAAATATTGGGGAAAATGCGACAGTAACGAAAAAAATACAATTAAGCGGTAGTCATGCGGTATACAGTATATCCGTGACTTTTTTTTACAGATGCCATTCTTTTCATTGTGATGTAAATTGTTTAAAAGTTTAAAATATGAGAGTGAATAATTTTTTTAAGTCTTTTTTTTTTTTTTTTAAACTAAATATTAGACATCAATTAATGATTCTAAGCTAAAAATGACAGACATTTCGAATAATAAATACAGTTACTTACCTTCTTTTAATGGCTGGGTTGAAAGAAAAGCGGTTGCGCGGCGTCTGTAAACAGAGGTTACCAGGGTAAAATGGACGAATTAAAAATAGTTCGGGGACTTAATGCGCCATGAATCCGCTATGGCAGCATATAGACATATTGTTCTATCAAACGCAACAGCTCTTTTGGCTTAAAATACAGAAGTTTATTTTAAGGAGTGGTGCACAGTACTGTATACATAAATATATACTTATACATACATATATATCTATATATATATATATATATATATATACATATATATATATATTATTTTCAATATATATATACATATATATTGAAAATAAACTGCTGTATTTTAACCAAAAAAAACTGTTGTGATTGATAGAACACTATGTCCATATGCTGCCAAAGCAGTTTCATGGCGTATTATGCCACCGGACAATTTTTAATTTGTCCGTTTTACCCTGGAGATCCCCGTTTACAGACATTGCACAATTGCTTTTGTTTCAACCCAACAATAAAAAGAAGGTAAGCAATTATATTTATTATTTGAAATTTCTATTATTTTTAAGCATAGAACCATTAATTAATGTCAAATAGTAATTTAAAAAAAAAAAACGAAATTAAAAATTATTCATTCGCATATCTTAAACTTTTAAACAAATGATGTCACAATGAAAAAAATTGTGTCTGTCAATATAGATATCTACCTCATAACTATCGGTTAATTGTATTTAAAAAAAAAAATATTTTCACATTATCCCCGATATTTTAGATGATAAACAATCCGGAAAAAAACATGTAAAATGGTAAATGTTTGAAAAAGAAAATCTCGATCAATCCTTTCTGCCCGTGACTTCTGCGTCGCGACCTTTGTTATATTACCGTGTTTCACCCATAAAATCCGCACAAAGTCCGGCTGTGCTCATTCACAGCTGTGTCTTCACACTCAGTGATACATGCTACACGGAGTTTTCGGATCGAAACAAGGTGTCTTTAAACACCGTGTCTTTAATGATGCTCGCTCATGCTCGCACCTTGAGTTACCGGCAAGCCACAAAAAGATGTACATTGCAGTCGAACGCGAGTGCGAGAATTATGGCCACAGCAGGCTAACTGGCTAGCATGCTATCCATTATCTTTTCGAGCCTTGCTGCCATTTGGATTTCTTATTATGAGATGATATCGATGTATTAGATACATTAGATGCTTAAATTATAAAGCCTAGGTATAGGCTTCAAGGCTAAATACAGTAAATAGATAATGTTATGTACTCACATTTATATGTTCCCTTTATGCATACAGTGCTGCTCGAAAGTTTGTGAACCCCACAGCGATGGTCAGATTTTTTGTAAAAAAAACTAAAATAACCTTATTAAATGTTAAGTTATACCCAAATCCACAATACTGACATTCCAAATAATGGACTGAAACAAAAGAAATAGTTATATTGTCATTCTTTATTTAACAAAAGTGGTTGATTTAAGAAAAACTCAGATATCATGTGTGCAAAAGTATGTGAACCCCTTCAGTTAATAGGATATTGCGCCTCCTTTTGCAGAGATTACCTCAACCAAACGGTTTCTGTAGTGACTAATCAGCCTCTCACATCTACTTTGGGGGATTTTTGCCCATTCTTCCTTGCAGAACGCAGTCAGTTGAGAGAGGTTTGATGGGCGTCTGGAATGAACTGCTCGCTTCAGGTCCCGCCACAGCATTTCAATGGGATTTAGGTCAGGACTTTGACTGGGCCAGTCCAGAACACGAATCTTCTTCTTTTTCAGCCATTCCTTGGTTGTATTGCTGGAATGCTTTGGATCATTATCATGTTGCATGATCCACCTTCTGCCAAGCTTTAACTTCAAAACAGATGGCGTCAGGTTATGTTCTAGGATTTGACAATATTCCTCAGAATTCATGATTCCCTGGACTATGTGGAGTTGTCCAGGTCCTGAGGATGAAAAGCAAGCCCAGATCTTGACATTCCCACCTCCATGCTTCACTGTTGGGAGAAGGTTCTTTTGGTGGTATGCAGTGTTGACTTTTCGCCAGACATGGCGGTTTTGGTTGTGACCAAACAGTTCAATTTTGCACCTACATCAGTTGATGAAAACTCTTTTTAATTTAGTCTCGACAACGCAACTGTTAAAAAAACAAAAAAAAAAACTACTGAATTGATTGATTAGGAAATCAGGTTGAAATAATAGAAAATTCCAAAATGTTGAGGGGGTTCACAAACTTTTGAGCAGCACTGTATGGAGCCTTTTATTCTCAGTATCTCGTATTGACATTCTTTAATCATAATTGAAAAAAATATTTTGAAAATCCACTGCAAAAATTAAAATATTATGGTATTGGAATCTAACCTGGAAAATTCCCCTGGAAATGTTTTTGCTTTGCACAATTAAAATCACGCCAAATCAAAAAATGTATGCAGTAAACTTATCATTAACGAAATAAAACACAGGGTTAAATTAAATCTACTTTTACTCACACACTGAATTTTTTTATTATTGTACATCCATCCACATGTCTGATTATCAAAGACTTGAGTAGACAAAGGGGGATCATCTTAAAGTATTCGTTTTTTATTATGTACCAGGATGGGTGTCCAAAACCTTTTTTTTTTTTTTTTTAAATTAGAAACTTCAAAGGTCTCAAGGTCTTCACTCACCTGATTTGACCTACTTTTAAGGTGTTGAAAAATGCCATCCTTTTCAAAAAATTTCTTCCCCCAGAAAATAGAGTTTTTAAGATTTCAAATGATGTATCACACATGCATTTAGGACAATTTTGAAATTTGGCCAAATTGGGGGTCTCAAAGCGGAACTTCAAGTCACCTTTGTGTTGTAGACATACTGTATTTGGATGTAGTGTCATGAAAAAAATGTTTCTTTGCCAACCAATGATAAGTTCACCATCAACATGAATAGCGAGTTATTTTTATTATTTTTCTAAAGAAAACGGGAAGACCAAAAATGATTTTGAATATCACTTGTTAAGTAAGCTCAAAAAGGAAAGAAACCAGAAAACAATGCTCCTTTCCATGCTAAAAGCTTCCTTAAGGCTACCGCCAATATGAAAACGGCAAATTCTATTGTCAAGGAGTTTTAGTGTGCGTCATTAAGTCAGACAGGAGTAATTACTAGCCATAAAAGGAGAAGGTCTATTTGTAGTGTGTAACCTTGGCTCACTTCCTGTAAGGATGCAATAAGCGTGTTTACAAGCGACTCTTTCATGATATTCACAATGTCAAAAAAATACAAACAAACGGTGATGTATGACGCATTGCCGCGTCATGTCATCTTCCGAGTGTGGTAAGAACCTTTCTGAACAAAGCTGGTCGAGTATGATGGTTGCATGTTTGTGAAAAACAGCCTGCATTAACCATATCATTTCAAAAAATAACAAAAGAATACAAAGTATCCTCAGCAAGTGGATCCATAGATGGCGAGCATAGGCGGATAAGACTGCACTGTGCCTGTGGAGAACTCTATTAACATAATGACTTCCCTGTTTAAATAGATTGTGGTCCGTGTTGTCAAACGCAAACTCGGTTAGAGATGTCCTTGACGAACTTTCTCCTCAGATTTTATGTCATTTTTTGGAGCTGAGCTCCACATACGGAAGGAAAGTTCAAATATTTCATATACAGTACGTGATGAGGATACTGAATCCTGAAGTCAATAATTATTTGGGAAATTATGATGAAAAGTTAGGAATAGTAAAGTTATAATTTTATGAAGTCATTGCCTGCCATGGACAGAGAAAAAAGTTCAATCCATTTGGACTGGGTAGGCCCCCAGTCCAAAAGGATTGGAGGTCTATCATCGTCTCTTGCAGCCATGTGTTCAAAGGGACAGACAACAGCATTATTATTTGCATGTCAGCAATAGAATCTTTGTTTAATACAGTCATAAAGCACAAAATATTCAGTTTTTCTGATGTGTATTTGTGGCGAAAAATGTAAATAAAAGCCATTTTCTTCAGGATTGGCCACAGTTAGTGTTGGCAGACATTTATTAATGCTGGTACTATTCAAGCCAAGGGCGTAGGTTTGGTCTCAACATTGGTAGGGAGTGGACGCTATAACAGCATAACCTGCATGTACACTTTTTGCTGGGGACAGGACATTAAGACCAAACAGATTGGGTACATTTTTCAAAAATAGCTGGTTCCTACATAAAAATGAAAAAAGTTAAAATTATTTTCATAGGGAGAAAGTCATTTTTTAAAATGCTTGCTTCACATGAAGGAATTTTAAATGAAGAAAGAAAGTGGAAAAGTGAAAAAGAGTGGCTGTGCTTTTGTGTGTTTTTTTTGGGCGGGGGGGGGGTGCATAGGCTGCAAAAAAAAAATTAAATGATGTAGAAAATAAATACATTTTAATTATGAATAAATGCACAAAATGCACTGTTGAATTAACATTAACAGTAGAAAACATACAGGAAAGCACCTCTTTAAGCAGCTTTTTACTCAAGTTTTACAGGTTAGCAAGTTCACACAGTTTAATGTTATGCTAACTCTGATGCAGGTTGGAATTTCAGTGGCAAAATTAGTGGCGTCTTCCCCACCTCCACAACATTGATATCTTTATACATTATTTACAGTGGCTGCTGCTTGCCGAACCCCCCCCCCCCCCCCCCAAAAAAAAAAACTTCGAATATCCCTCCTCTTCAAAGGGGGCAGAGGAGGCGGTATATTGACATGTATTTCTGTCGGGATTGTGTAAATGTGGGGGTTCTAGTCATCAGCTAATCAAACGTGCGTTTGGGGGGGGGGGGGGGGGGTGGACCGGCACTGCTGAATAGAAAGTGAAAAGGGGTAAATGTATGTCTGAACATAATGAAAGTAATGCACTTAATCATGGTAGGTGCAATTCTATCCTAACAAAACATGGGAAGACAATCTAAATTACCTTTAGACTGTAGCTGAACTCATTGTATAATGCAAATAAGGTTGCTTAAAAGTTGGTGGGGACAATTTGAGCATCCTGAAAAGAGTTGATTATAAATCGATTATTGATGCAAAACCCAGCTATTAGCTGCTTTTAATGTTTCGTACTTTAGTTACAAAAATTGTACAAAAATCCTCTCAGGCTTATATAAACGCCTATTTCAGTATCAAGTTAACAGTTCAAAACAGTAAATAAAATACTCAAGTCCCCATTCTGTATCCGCAGCTTTAAACTACATTCAATTAATTTATGTTGTGAATCAACCGTTAAAGTTGTAAAAATTTCTCCCGTTATTCCATAATTTCCCTTCTGTCTACTTTCGACATGTGAAAGTTTAAAAACTGTTTCATCATTTAAAGATAGATTCCAGTCAAGATTTTGCTACAACAGCCTTCCAGGGAAGTCTACTGCTTTAAGATGGCGGCTGTTTACTAATGACGGCAAGTCTGTCGTTTCGCATCAAGTTTTCTATACATGTGCTGCAAACGCCGCCCAGTTTGTCATTTCACATCTAGTTCTTTATACATGTGATAGCTGCCGTAGCATTATGTGGGTGTAGTTTGTAGCGGCTGTCGGCAGCAGTCAGGTATTATTGTTTTTTTATTTAGCGGCATGAGTTGAGCCAGAGCCGTTACTTGAGCATTGTCATTACCCAGTAAATGACAAGCATGAAGTTTACTCTCTGTCCGTTCCTCATTGTGTCCCGAAGACCGCGCTGACTACGTTTTAGCTCCCCTTTACTTTGCATATTTCAATAATCGGAATTTTGATGTTTGTAAATCGTTCTCGAATCTTCCACAGCCGAATCACGAATAATCTAAGAATCGGAAATTTCGCACACCTCTACACGTTACATTTACTCCTTTATATTTACTTGAGTAACTTTTGAGAAGAATGTACTTCTAAGAGTAGTTTTACAAAGCCATGCTTTTTACTTTTACTTGAATAGTAAATTCATTATTTGTAAAGAAAAAACGCTACTCGTAATCCACTACTTTTGGGCAACACTAGTCATTACATCTTTCCTTTTTAATCTACATATTAGATTTTAGCTTTTTTTCTTGCCAGGGACACCAACAGTGGCTCTACCCATTTCACCAACGAGACATCGCAACAATAATCATGTGACTCCATGATACCAGACTCGAGCTTGCTGTTCTATGATCACGCCAGCCTGTTCAATCACATGGCGTCTTTAAAGCACCATAAAAGATTAAGTATTTGATACAGAGCGCCGCCGCCAACATGACCTGAAAACGCAGATTTTAATCTCTGTTCCAGTTTTTATTTGGCACCAAGCGACCACAGAAAACTGGAGATATGATCCTTTTAGTTTTATAATGGGAAATATGTTTTCTCCACTAGAGGGCACTCGTGATCTTTGGATGAATAATGCTTCATTTCTGTATATTTTTTTTCTCTCTCACCAGAATTCAATGATTTTTTTTTGTTTTGCTTTTGCTTAAAGTGATTATGTAACAGTTTATAGGACATTAAAATAACTAGGGTTGTTCCGATCATGTTTTTTTGCTCCCGATCCGATCCTGATCGTTTTAGTTTGAGTATCTGCCGATCCCGATATTTCCCGATCCCGGTAGTTTTTTTTTGCTCCCGATTCAATTCCAATCATTCCCGATAATTTTTCCCGATCATATACATTTTGGCAATACATTAAGAAAAAAATGAATAAAACTCGGACGAATATATACATTCAACATACAGTACAAAAGTACTGTATTTGTTTATTATGACAATAAATCCTCAAGATGGCATTTACATTATTAATATTCTTTCTGTGAGAGGGATCCACGGATAGAAAGACTTGTGACTTTGTATATTGTGACTAAATATTGCCATCTAGTGTATTTGTTGAGCTTTCAGTAAATGATACTGTAGCCATGCCCAAATGCATGATGGGAAGTGGTGCCATGGTGCGTCGTGCTACCAATTGGTATATCTTCTCTGCGTTGGGAAACAACATAAGGTGTTAAGAAAAAGATCAGTTGCGACCTTGCTTCCCCACATTGCTTTCCTTGATATTTCTAATCGTAGGGAGAGGGATTGTAAGGCTTTAGCCAATTAAAAAAAGGCTCCAAAGGCTGCCAAAATTCACTCTACTCATTTTATGCTGCCTTTTATCTCTCTATATAGGTAAAACGGCGCCATTACAGATTGAGCGCGACAATGCGTGAGTGGGTCGTGCAGCGCATGCATTAATTGCATTAAATATTTTAACATGATACATTTTTTTTAAAATTAATTACCACCGTTATCGGGATAAATTTGATAACACTACCTTAAGCCTAAACTAAAGACTCTGGATGAGTGTAACATTTTATGTCTGTAACGTTAAATACAATTAGAAAACGATTTAATTAAAAAATATATATATATATTTAAAAAAGGCATGGCCGATATTTTTTTGCCGATTCCGATACTTTTAAAATGACGTGATCGGACATCTCTAAAAATAACACCTCATACAGATTAAAAAAAAAAAACCTTTATTTAAAAAAAAAAAATCAAACAGCGTAAGCAGTTACTCAAAATGTTACTCATAACATGAATATTCTTGACAAAATCCTTTTTTACTTGTACATGAGTACATTTTTTGGATGAGTACTTTTACTTGGGTAATATTATTTTGAAGTAACACTACTTTTAATTGAGTAAAAGTTTTGGCTACTCTACCCACCTCTGCAGATTGCCTGCCCTTCCTGTGATGTGATTAATACCCAGTATCACATGCACCTGTGCCTAAGTCTATCGGTGTGTATGTGTGTGGGTATAACTAAATTTTTAAAATTGCTGTGCTCGGAAGCAGTCATTATTGTGTGTGTTATCATTCTTTTCTCCATTATCAAATATTTAACAATTATAAGAAATTAATGATTAGTGTACTCAGATACTTTGAGGAACTGTCTTTTTTTACATGAAGGTATTTTATACCAGGTGTTGTCTCTCCCTTTAAGACTAATTTCTTGCAGCACTATTACCATATTTTCCAACTGAATGAATAAATTCAAGCTCGTCAGGCGTGATGACAAGTATTTCTTTATTGTTTTACAGATAACATACTTCACAGGGTTACCTTAGAGGTGGACATGTCCCGACACAAACTGGGTTCAAAGACGCCGGAGACACAGGCGGGCGAAAGGGGGACCGGGTCAGGGTTGGGGGTTGGACATACTTGGATCAAGCACACATTGTAAACAACTGAGCAATATTAGTCTAAAATGGCGTACCATAGAATAGAATAGGTGAGAGACAACGAAATGTAGAATAAGTAAGAAGATGTGCCTCTTGCTCGTAAAGACAACTTTTTACAAAACAACTGCCGTTTTTCTACTTTCTTCTTTGAGTGGCCGAGAGGTAGAATGACGACAAAAAGCGAGCGACGCTCGGGTTTATTTACGTTAGCGTTTGCTGCGTCGGAAGTGGAAACGGGTGAATCCTAAGTAAGCCCAGCCCTCGAAATAGAATAGAATAGAACGTGTGTGAACGCTGTACAAAGAAAGCTCTCCGCTGATTTCTTTAGAATTTCAATGTTTGTATCCCAAATGTCCAAGGTTACAAGCAGAGGAAATACTATTGGGTTTTTCTGCTCTCGGCATTTCCACGGTACCTCGTGAACTCCTTTGTTTTCAATACTGTGAAGGTCAGTTCAGCTTTTTATACAGGTGACGACGGCAGGGTGGACGGATTCAGTTGGAGGTGTCCGAATGAACGCTTCCGGGTCCTTCCGTGGGTGATGTCACTGACGAAGGGGTCGGAGCATCTTGCCAGCCACCGTTTGTCTGCAAACAAAACGAACGAGAGCTTTTAACATCACGGCAAAGAGTCAAACAAGGAGCTGCGGGCTACAACGCTTGTTAATAGTGCCTCGCGTATCACAGCAATCTCCAGATACTGCGCAAAAATGGATCCTGAGCAAGCGGCAGATTGAAGTTGTCACAGCGATTTGTAGCTGTTGTCTTTTATATTCAGCTTTGGTTTTAAAATCCTTTTCTGCGATGAACTCTTTCAGTGCAATTGACAGCGAAAGACTTTAGATCTATTTGAACTGAGATGGCTGGAACTAAATGATCGATTTTAGTGCCATTGACAGCGAGAGACGTCAAATCTGGAAGCGGTTTGCAGTGATCAAACTATGTCAGGTCAATATATGTAAAAACAGCTGATTTTTAAAGCAGCGCTGGTTCATGCAGTTGATGGTTATCACCATCTGTGGCAGCCTGTGAGTCAAGCATATGAGTATCAAATTATCCCAAACAGTATAAAGTAGGGATGTCCCGAGCTACTCACGTGATCGGAAATCGGGCAGATCGCGGAATTTTTCAGAGGATTGGAATCGGGTGAAAAGGATCGGGTCTTTAATGTCAAAAATATGTTTGTTTTTCTGCTTTATGCTCGTACAGCCTCTCACTCTCCCTCCTGCTGCTTTTCTTAGTCAGCAGGCAGCTAGAGTTTGCTACTTAAAGTTAACGATGATTGACAGGTTTGTAGCTTTGATCTGAAGATTGAAGGCTCTGTAGCTCTGTGATCAAAGCCACAAATGTGTCACTCATCGTTTGGTTTAGTCAATCGTCGTTGTCTAGAGGCTGTTCTCCACAGCGTGAGCGTCAAAGCGTGAGTAAATTTGTGTGGACTCACTCATATGAATTATATGAATGTTATAGAGAGTGATTAAAAGTATGGCGTTAAAAGTGATGCAATGAAAAATGTGGGTGCGCCTACATTTTGTACTGGTGCACCTGAAGAAAAAAAGTTAGGTACACTATGTCAACCAAAGCAAAACCTAAATGTGGAGCTTTGGCAAAATATATGGCAATGTTAATTTTTTACAGTATCATTCAGGCCTAATTTATACATGTACCTACTTTTTAAAGGCTAAAGAGTAACAAAATAATCCAGATATACAATGAGATTGCCACAAGATACAAAAATGCATATGTTTTATACTCTGCAGAACTCCTGGAAAACACGGAAGACGAAGTACTGTAAACAGTACAGTACTGTAACATGATTGGAACTGAAGAGGCGATTAGATTTTGGGGCGATGAGGTCAAAGGTCACTGAGGTCATAAATGAATTTTGAGATAACAATGAAGGAAGGGATTCTCAAACTTGCAGGACATGTTTGTAATATTAAGCGGAAGGGGTAATTCAAATTTGGGGTCATGAAGTCAAAGGTCAAAAGTCACAGCGGTCAGAAAAGGAATTTTGCGAATACTCAAGAATGAATAAAGGGATTATTATCCCATCGCAAAAAATGCTTGCAATATGAAATGCAAGAGGGCATTCAATTTTGGGGTAATGAGGGGAAAAGAATAAAATTGGCTTTGGATATCTAAATACCGTATTGGCCCGAATATAAGACGGTGTTTTTTACATTGAAATAAGATTGAAAAAGAGGGGGTCGTCTTATATTTGCGGTCTAGACATCATACCCATTCACGACGCTAGATTGTGCCTGATATCATTGAAGCGATCTTCTGTCATGACAGATCTCATCTAGTCTCCCCATTTACGACGCTAGATAGCCCCAGATATCATTGAAGCGATGTTCTGTCATGACAGATCTCAGCTACTCTCAAGTTTAACCAGTTTGCATTATTTTGTTGCAATGTTTTTCCTTATTCAGATTTATTTCAGGACTACACTTACAGTTAAACTTAACTTTGATGATTAATACAGTTATTGCAATTTTGTTGTTTTATCACAATAGATTTACATTTATTTACATTTCAAAAACCAGAAGCCGTTCATTTACGAATGTGATTGCACTTTAGTTTACATATTTAAATGTTCAGATATTAAGATTTGAATGAGGCAAAATAACATGCTTTTTCTCTGAAATATATTGTTATAATCATTTGCTTCAGATATACTGTAATTATTTTCTGTATAAAAATTAATTTGGTGTTCAAAAAGTCTTTTTCAAACTTGAGTCTTGAAAAATCATAATCAGGGCCGTCTTATATTCGGGCCAATACGGTAGAATATTAATCCATTGATTAAAATCAAACATCTCTAGCATAGAAAGAAAAATAATTTCAAAATGCATTTCCACAACAGTTTCACACTCACACACACACCCCTACACGGACACACACACACATGGACAAAAGATGCTTTTAAAGGATCTTTAATAAAAATAGCACGGCGCCAATTGTCCATGGACATTATTTTAAAATAACCAAATGATATGCACACATTCATATACGTCCGAATAAAAGAATACATTGTAAAAAAAAAAAAAAAAAAAAAGCAGTAATAAAAAAATCTCTTTCAAAGTCATCTCAAAGGTTGACTAAGGACCATTAGCGACATCAAATGCAATTTCAACTATTAAGTGAAGACGGGAACATGCTTTTCAGCTGCCGCGTCTTTGCTAAAGCCTGTTATTTGGCGTAGCGACTGTCCATCTTGTCATTCAAAAGCGGAGAAAGACGGGAGGGACAAAACATTTCTCGGCTTTCTGGGAGAGTAGAAGACGCCCACCGGCAATTTGCGGGGGAACAATTGTTGTTCAAGGATGAAGGAGGAGAAGGTGAGGTGCAGTCCGCTTCTGCTGTGAAAAAAAACTGTGGTATAAGCACCCTTGCTCACAACCTGCTTACTGTACTTGCAATGTCTTTTAACTGGAAACACTTTAAATATCTGCATTCATTTTAAGTATACATTAAAAATCTGATGGGTTCTTTAAAAATCATTAGCCAATATATAGGATGAAATGACTGCGAAACCCCCCCCCAAAAAACTGTGGTATAAGCACCCTTGCTCACAACCCGCCTAGTGTACTTGCAATTCAATTTTTGGGAATGTTAGCTATGACCTAAAACATTTTTTCATTACAAATTTGGGTCATAGATTTCATAATGGTATTGATGGGTCACGTCGGTCATGTACTGCGCCTCGCATTCAAGTAGGGGGCCACCCACATCAAGAGGAGCTGTTCACAAACACACGCACACAGCGATCTAATGCTGGATTTCTATTGAAAAAGTACAAAAGCGGTACCGCATACAAAGAGGAAGGATTGTCTCAGTAGTGATTTGTTCAAGGATTCAAGATAATTATTATATTTTATTATTTTTTTATTATTATATTTTTCGTACCATGCATGTATTTTGAAATGTGAAAAAAATCAATGGGAGAAATTAGCCCCTACTGCATTGGCATCATAGTTCGCATTATTTACATAAAATAAATGCTAACTGTGCGTTTTAAAAAAAAAAAAATTTTAACCAAGAATCGAGACTGTTTTACGTCCATATCTATGAAGAATTCGGGGATTTAAGCATTTATTCACAAGAATTTTCACGGGAAAAGCTCTGTTTACATAAGGCGGCCGCTAGCTACATTCACTAACAGACTAGCATTGTACTCCGACAAATTTACGTAAAATAAATGCTAACAGCACGTTTTTTTATTTTTTTATTTTGCTATTAATCAAGAATCGAGACTGTTTTACGTCCATAACTGTCATGTTCTGCTCCTGGTCAGATTTTGTGTTGTTGCAGAGCCAGCTGTGGGGTGTTCCCGACGTCGCACCTGCAGCTAATCACTGCTCATTAACAATAGTATAAAGACCAGTGTTGTTAATAACGGCGTTACAATATAACGGCGTTACTAACGGCGTTATTTTTTTCAGTAGTGGGTAATCTAATTAATTACTTTTCTCATCTTGGCAACGCCGTTACCGTTACTGAGGACGGAAAGGCATGCGTTACTATGCGTTACTATACTGGTCGAAAAATCTGAGGGAGACGGACTCACCGAGACGACAGAGCAGAGCAGGAGTGGGGAGAGGCAAGAAAGTTGTGACGCCGAGCAGACGCGATGCTAGGTAGCTCCAATAATACATGTTCTAGCCGATTGCCTACAAACTACGCCCGTATGTTATGGTAGATATGGTAGACATGGTAGATATCACATGTACTGTATATAGATATAACTAGATGCAAAATGACAGACATTGCACTCAATGCGTTAGTAGACAGCCGCCATCTTGAAACAGTATACTTTTTAGGACGGCTCTGTTGTAGAGAACCTTCCTAGCGAACCTAAGTAACTTTTTATATAAAATACTTCTAAATCGGCAAAATCTTGACTTGAATCTATCTTTAAATGATGAAAGAGTTTTAAAACTTTCATATGTTGAAAGTAGAGAGAAGGGAGCTAATGCAATAATGGGAGCAATTCTAACAACTTTTAACAGTTGATCCAGGGTAAAGAGTAAATTAGGGTAAAGAATTGGGCTCGGGCCAATTGTACCAAAAACCTTCACAAAAAGCTTCGCATAGTGTGGCCAGTGTTTTTTTTTTTTTTTTTTTTTTTTTTTTTTGAGGGGAAAAAAAAAGTAATTATCACCAATTACTTTGCCAAGTAACTAATTACTCTTACATTCAGGTAATTGAGTTACTAACGCAATTACTTTTTGGGAGAAGTAATTTGTAATTATAATTAATTACTTTTTTTCAGTAAGATTAACAACACTGATAAAGACGCAGGCGATCCACTGGAAGGACGCCGAGATATTTTCCTTGCTGGTCGCCATTCGACATCCTCGTATTTGAGTAGCTTGTTATTTGTGTAATTTCACCCCTGCCGTGGGTTTTGGTCGCCTGTCGCTTTAGTTTTGTATACCTCTACCTTGTGCAGGTACTTGAGTGTATTTTGTTAGCTCTCTGCCTACCACCTTGGTTTGCCCTCGCGTTTGTATATTGATCCCGGTCAACCTCCTGTCACGGACCCTTTTTGTTATTTCCCTTTTTACCGCGATCGCGTGTGTTTTTGTTTTGTATTTATTAGAGCTGTCCCGACTAGTCGACATAGTCGACGTCATCGATGACGTAAATCCATCGACGAGCACAACATCCTGTCGACGGTTAATGAAGGGTTAAAAAAATATATGCGCGGAAAGTTCAGAATGTCAGATGCTCTGTATGCAAGCGGGGAAAGCGGCACAAAGCCAAAAAAGCGCGCCAGAGTGTCCAAAACATTGACTTATTTCAAAGAAACAAAGGAGGGTACACTCTTCTGTCCTGTCTCTTCAATGCCAAGCTTGGCTGCACGTCGGCCGTGAATAAACACCTCAAGCGCCGTCACCCAGTTTTTTTTTTTTTTTTTTTTTTTTTTTTGTACACCAGAGGGTGCTGTCGCCTTACTAAATAATAATGTTTCATTGACAATGGGCCTATAAGTGCTATTAGTATTGTTCTTAATGCTAACTGAAAGGTTTATTTCATGTTATGGTTTATTTTATGGTATAGAAAATTATATAAGGTTAAAAGGTCATAAATATATACAGTATATACAGTGATTTCACTCAAGGGAGTGATTGTCAATGATAAGGTAATAAATTAAGGTAAAGGCAATTCATATAGGCAATTCATTGATATATAAATAAGGTTTAAAAGGAAAAAGGTGAAAAGTTTTCGTTAATTTCTAATTGTGTTGTTTTATTTGTGTGCACCGTAGCTCTTACAGTGTGATTACCTCAAGGATGGAATAAAAGTTGTAAACCATCAGTTTAAGAGACCATCTTTTTAATCGGGATGCTACACTAGTTAATTCTATCAGCATTTGAACTCATTGTTTATTTGTGATTTATTATTGTTATTTATGTGTTTATTTGTACTTTAATACATAATTTAAGTGTTCCAATATGTTTTTTGTGAATTGATAAGCGTCAACAAAAATTTCATTGCTAAATTAGTAAACAAAAAAACAAACAACATTTTTTTTTTAAATTATTAGATTAGTCGACTAATCGTAAAAATAGTCGGCTGACTAATCGGGAGAAAATTAGTCGTTTGGGACAGCCCTAGTATTTAATAAACCTTTGTACGCTCCCCTCAGTCGTTTTTTGTCTGTTGTGAATCCAACCTTGTTTCCGCGTTCACGGACCCCGACAATATCAATAGAGAATTCAGGTATTTAAACATTTATTCACAAGAATTTTCACTGGAAAAGCTCTGTTTACATAAGGCGGCCTCTAGCTACATTCACTAACAGACAAGCATTGCACTTCGACATATTTACGTAAAATAAATGCTAACTGCACTTTTTTTGTTTTGTTTTTGCTTTTAACCAAGAATCGAGACTGTTTTACATCCATAACTATATAGAATTCCGGGATTTAAGAATTTGTTCACAAGAATTATCCACTCGGTCAGCTTTAACGGCCTCGCCAACAATGCAGGCCCCCTATTTATCGGCCCTGCGCCCTGTGAATACATTATGAAGTCTATGATTTGGGTGACACTCCGGACATAAATTACTCTTCATTATTTTAAATATTTAGCTCAGTTACCAGATAAATGATTACCGTATTTTTTAAGTCGCACCTGATTAATAGTTGCACCAGGCAAAAAATGCGCAATGAAAAGGAAATATATGTCGCACCACAGTTTATGTCGCACTTTTTGGGGGGAAATTTATTTAATAGAATCCAGCACCAAAAACCTACATGCCAACTTGAAAGGCAATTTAAAATAAAGATACAATAGAGAACAACAGGATGAATAGGTGTACGGTATGCTAACATTACATGACGCATAGAAACCGAACTGAGAATGTGCATGGTTTGTTAATGTAACATAGCAATTAAGAGTTATTCAAATAAATACAGTATAAAGAACATGCTAACAGGCTACAATAATATAATAATGTGTTAAGAATTTCACACATTAGTCGCTCCACAGTATAAGACGCACCCTCTCCGAAACTGTAAAAAAAAAAAAAAAAAGAGCGACTTATAGTCCGAAAATATGTATATGTATAATATATGTATAATATTTATATATATATATGTAAATACAAATTTTTGAGGGGGGGGGGATATATATATATATATATATACACATATATATATATACACATATATATATACATATAAATACATATGTATAATTGTGATGTAAGGTAACATAATCCATTTCAAATCACACAGTAAAACGAGTTAGGTTAAAAATAAATAAATAAATAAAAGCTAATGAGAAAATGTAAAATTCATGAATGCGTTTATTTAATATTATTTCATGTGGCCGTATTCTTGTGTTAAACTAAATAAAAGAGGGCGGCTGCCTGTTTAGTTTTGGCTCCCGTCGCATAACATGAAATGAACAAGGACATGATATGTCATCTCTAACTAACATCCTTGTTTGGATTTTAAAAACTACCTTCAGGCACTTTCATAAAAGCTTGTATATGATGTATCCTCTATGTATATTCAGGACAATGAGACACTTTGTTGTGTGACACAGTAAAACATGAACTGTATATCTTCAGATCCACATTCCAGTCTGTTTGTTTATGGGCAAACCCTCTGCTACTTATATTCGGTTTTGCATATTTCCGCCAAAAGACGTCTGCTTTTATTGCTATGATTGGTAAATAATCGCAGTAGGGGAGCGAGACGTTGAGCCTGTTGCACGTTCCGGCCATCTCCATGCGTGCGTGTTCTTATTATAGCGCGCGCGAGGGCTGTTGCAGCCTTGTCAGTGCGGCTGTTTGCGTAGATGACTGATCGGGCCAATGTGCTTGGACTGTTCGCCCAAAGCCCCGCTCCCTCTGTCCCCGCCACTGTCGTATTGATTCTGTTCAGCCCCGTGCCGCCTGTCGCTGTGGATATACATGTTAACACAACGCCTCCAGTGCCGCCTGGCCCGGCCCAGTCCAGCCCAATATGACCAAACTGAGCTAGAAGACCTAGAAAAGCTTATTGTCCTTAGTTAGGACTAAAAAAATACTGTAAGGCGAGCTTAGTGCGTATTTGTATAATAGGAAATGACTTTTTCATTTTAGAATAATAGTGGGGCTCTCGAGTCACCATCCCGGTAAACATAGAGATGTCACGAGAGCAAATATTTGTATTAAAAAAAGTGAATTATCTTCTATTTTTAAGAGGAGCACGAATTTACGAAACATTAACTTTGTAAGAACAGAAAAATATCTTATTTTTCCGGTGAAAAGTGACGATTCTTATTTTTTAGAGTTGTGCTGCATATTGTATAATACCAGTATAACATAATCTTCAATGCACCTTGAAATATCTGTCAAAATTCCTGAAAATGTCTGGTTCTGGATGGGTTTTCCTGAATGGAAATGGCTGCCACAGAATGAGTGAATCAGTAAACCAATTTTTGCTTCATTTGTTTGCTAGTTGAGTGAATCTATTTTATTAACCATTTATAAGGCGAGTGACTATGTTTGGTGTTAAAAAAAAAATAAAATAAAACAACCTCATAAAGACCTGGCGTCATGTACAGAAATTATTTAAATATTGCTGTTTATCAAATGTTAATATTGTGGCCAACCAGACCAAAAATGTGATGTCCATATATGTGGACGCCAAGTTTCAATTATGATTATATTATATTTTTCATTATTAATTTTTAATGTATTTTTGTATGTGAAAATATAACTACATTAATTAAATTATAACTTCTTCATCAAAACAAAATTAAGAAAATTAAAATAAAAAATAAACATTTTCTCGTTGAAGGACAATACAAAGTTGTTTTTTTTCCCTTTTCATAATATTTACATGAATGCCGTGTAAAGTGTTAATATTGCTTATTTCTTACTAACTCAATTTAAATAAGACTTTTTTTTTTAAATTTTTTATTTTTTTTTTACAAAATTAATGTAACAAAGATGAAAGTAAAATCTTTTTTGTTTTCGGTTTTCGTCAACTAAAACTGAACTAAAACTTGTAAGGATGATAAAACGTGACCAAGGCTAATTCACATTTTCGTTCAAAAAAAAAAAACAAAGATTAAAATGGCTAACAAAAATTTCACCATATATTAACCACTGTGCAACGGAGTAAAATGCAGTTTAATGTTTAAAAACATATCGTTGCTCCCCCGTTGTAGCCTACAATCGTTTGTGAATTTTTTTGTCATTTATTGTCATAAGCAAAGAGAAAACCCATGGCAACTGTAAAGCTTTGAGAAGTGAAGAGAGAGAGCAAGGTGTGGGAGTCTGAATGCGGTCCACAAGGCAGCACAAGCGCATTGTTGTGTTGGGATGACACCTGTGTCCTTGTTCCCGTCCACTGCAGGTGCCGAGCTAACGCTAATGTCCCCTGACAGACTCCGAGCGTGTCCAGCCAATTCAGGCCGCTCGCCGCCTCATTGCCCGCCACCCGGGGCAGGGCCGGAGTGAAAAGGGGGAGCTGGCTGGACGACAGCCCGGGCGAGACAAACCGAGTACGGCGGCAGCACGCGCATGCCATCTTGCCACGCAGGCGTACTTACGTTGATGCCCTGCGGACTGTACATCTGGCTGGCGGCGAGGCTGTCACTGTATCCGCCGGTCTGGCTGATAACATGGCGAAGGGTATCCACCTGGAACAATGGAAGAAGGGGGGAGGATGGGGGGAAACAGTATAAAAAGCCAGGTCAGACAAAAGGTGCGAATAACAAAGATCAGCTTGCAGCAGAAAAGGTCAGTGCGATAGTCAAAGGGGAACGTAAACAGGACACAATCACTGCATGGAATGCTTGGAGGAGCTTGATAACAAGGAAAAGGACAAGATATGATGAGTAGACAAGATGGCTCATTAACTGTCATTGACAGCGAGAAACGTCTAATCTATTTGAACTGCAGGGAGGATTGGACGTCTAGCGTAATCAGTGGCAGTCAATAATTTAGAATTGGATAATTTGTGAATTTGACTTTGCAAACTGTCCTAAAAGCATTTTATTTCTACTACCTACATACCTACATACTACACAAATACAATTCCTATAAACCACAAATTCCCCCCCCCTCATTTTGAATCCTGCCGCTTATTGTCCAGTGCGGCTTATTTGGGTTATTACACTGCTGGCCAAATGGATTGGCACCCCTGCAATTCTATCAGATAATGCTCAATTTCTCCCAGAAAATGATTGCAATTACAAATGCTTTGGTCGTAATATCTTCATTTATTTCAGCCTAATACTTGGTAGCACAACCTATAGACAAAATAACTGCAAACAACCGCTTCTAGTATCCATCGATGAGATTCTTACAAGGCTCTGCTGGAATTTTAGACCATTCAACTTTGGCTCTGGTCTCTGAGATTTGAAGGGTGCCTTCTCCAAACTACCATTTTCAGCTCTCTCCACAGGTGTTTTATGGGATTCAGGTCTAGACTCGTTGCTGGCCACTTTAGACGTCTCCTGTGCTTTCTCTCAAACCATTTTCTAGTGCTTTTTCAAGTGTGTTTTGTGTCATTGTCCTGCTGGAAGACCCATGACCTCTGAGGAAGACCCAGCTTTCTCACACAGGGCCCTATAGTATGCTGCAAAA
Source organism: Corythoichthys intestinalis (assembly GCF_030265065.1). NCBI lineage: Eukaryota > Metazoa > Chordata > Actinopteri > Syngnathiformes > Syngnathidae > Corythoichthys > Corythoichthys intestinalis. The sequence continues at coordinate 34,500,967 of NC_080408.1, read as the reverse complement.
TTTGTTGGTAGCCTTCAGACTTCATAATGCCATGCACACGGTCAAGCAGTCCAGTGCCAGAGGCAGCAAAGCAACCCAAAAAAAAGCAACCTCCGCCATGTTTGACTGTGGGGACCGTGTTCTTTTCTTTGAAGGCCTCGTTTTTTTTTCTTTCTGTAAACTCTATGTTGATGCCTTTTCCCAAAAAGCTCTACTTTTGTCTCATCTGAACAGAGAACATTGTTCCAAAACATTTTTGGCTTTCTCAGGTAAGTTTTGGCAAACTTTAGTAACCTGAGTAACCTGGCTTTTTTATGTCTTTGGGTCAGAAGTGGAGTCTTCTTGGGTATCCTTCCATAGAGTCCTTTTTCATTCGGACGCCGATGGATAGTACGGGTTGCCACTGTTGTACCCTCGGACCACAGGACAGCTTGAACTTGTTCTGATGTTAGTCGAAGTTCTTTATCCACCATCCGCACAATCTTTTGTTGAAATCTCTCGACAGCTTTTCTTTTCTGTCCACATCCAGGGAGGTTAGCCACAGTGTCATGGGCTTAACACTTATTGATGACACTGCACACGGTAGACACAGGAACATTCAGGTCTTTGGAGATGGACTTGTAGCCTTGAGATTGTTCACGCTTCCTCACAATTTTGCTTCTCAAGTCCTCAGACAGTTCTTTGGTCTTCTTTCTGTTCTCCATGCTCATTGTGGTACACACAAGGACACAAGACAGGGGTTGAGTCAACTTGAATCCATTTTAACTGGCTGCAAGTGTAATTTAGTTATTGCCACCACCTGTTATGTGCCACATGTAAGTTACAGGTGCTGCTAATTACACACATTAGAGAAGCATCACATGATTTTTCAAAGGGTGCCAATACTTTTGTCCGGCTCATTTTTGGAGTTTTGTATAAAATGATAATGATTTCATTTTTGTCCCTATTCTCTTTTGTGTTTTTTCATTGCAAGCAAAATAAATGAAGATATTACTACAAAGGCATTTGTAATCGCAATTATTTTCTGGGAGAAAATGAGCATTATCTGACAGAATTGCAGGGGTGCCAATACTTTTGGTCAGCAGTGTAGGTAACACTTCATTTGACAGGTCTGTCATATACTGTCACTATAACATGACACTGTCATGGGCATTAATGAATGCTAATGACAGATGTCATTAAGTGTCATCCGGCAAATGTTGTCACTAACTCCCTTTATGTCCAGCTTGTATCTTTTACATCCATTCAAAAGTGAGATAATTTGCCTGTCTTGTGACAACACTTTCAAATAAAGTGTTGCCTGTTAATATCTTTTGGTGTAAATATCCCATAATGCAATGAGGACAGCTGTGGCTTACAGTCCGCTGCGGCGTACTATGAACAAATGCTGTTTTTGTATCAAATTTGGTGGGTGGCGGCTTATAGTCCGGTCCCAAAATTACGGTATACTTTTCACAGGGGATAAGGGCAGAGCCTGACCAGGGGTAGTGAAAATTGTTAATTGGTACCCGATGAAAATCTATTCGGAAAAAAACAACAACATATTTTTACAAATTTCTCAAACACATGTAATTCTAAAATAAATTCTAATAAAGTGTGACTGATGAGTATCAATATGTGTTTTCTTCAAAAGTATTAAAAAGATGATGAAAATTAATTGGTGGGAAAAAAATATTGAAAAAAAAATCAGCAAATGCTGGAATCCCTAAATGCTTAACTTCCTCACAACCAGCAATCATAAAAAATAAACAAATAAATAAATGTTAGAAAAATGTATCAATCTTAAATAAGGCAAGTGAATATTTTGGAATGATAAGTTTATAATTACATACACAGTATATATTTTAGGACTAATCATTATTGTATTTTTTTTTTTAAATATTATTTTTTAGAGTTGTCAGATATTATCGGGTCGCTGATAATATTGGCTGATAAAAGTATTTTAAAATGATATCGGAATATACCAACATCGGTTTTCATGATCGGTTTTGGACCAATTTGCATGTTGCCTTCACGTAGTAGCCTTCTGCCTTTGTACAAGGGCTGGTCACAGCTTAGCATAGCAGTTATGCTTATTGACCATCAGATGGCTCCAAACTAAGATGCTTGGAATTTGTTTATGTGAGCAGACCATTTGCATTCCTGGTGCAAAAACTAAATGAACAATAAATGAATGAAAAATAGTGAGTATGTTAAGTCCACAACCGCAATCGATTTTTGGAGTTAAAAGTAATAATCAGACAACTCTAATTATTTTTATATTATATCATAACAATAAATGCAATTATAAATAAAAACAGAAATACACTCTGGCTGTGGCCCCCAATAATACGCTAAAGTCGTTGATTTAAAAAAAAAAAAAAAAAAGTATTTAACTCATTGCCTACAATTGTTGGCTATAGACTTTCATTTAAATTGGAATAACTGCATTTTCTTGCTCATGTTTCAGTGCCATTGATGGAGTTAGACATCCAATCCATTTTGAGTGGGAGAGGCTGGCAGTAAATGATCGCTCCCATTCAAAATGGATTGGACGTCCAGCGCCGTCGATGGCAGCCAATGAGTAAACTGAAAGCCCAAGAAAAGGTTGAGATTTAAAGGGGAAAAATGCTTGAGGTATGTAAAATGCCCTTGTCTGTTAAAACAGTATCAGACAAGGCATATTTTGTCCTGGTTTGATTTTCAGCACAGCTTTACTCTTTGTCTACCACTTGTGATGATCCTTACTGAGCCTATTTATTTTTTAGGATGCACTCGTTGCATCCTAATACAAATACATTGACACGTGGCATAAGAAGGCACTTGCAGTTAGACCTTGGACAAAAGCATTTTCTTCATCATCAGCATTATTGAAACGAAAATAAAGTGTCAACATTATACTGTACTGTAAATCAACGTGTGAAGTTCAGTTCCATTCGTAAATGTGAAAACAGTCACTGCTGTCCAACAACATTTTTTCTGATAATTATTTGTAAGACCTTCTAGTTTGAAAAAAACCCCAACAAACACCCTGCTATTTTGCGAGTTCTCCCACTTATAAATCATGGAGGAGTCTGAAATTTTCATTGTAGGCGCATGTCCACTGTGAGAGAGATAATCTAAAAAGAAAAATCTAGAAATCACAATGTATGATTTTTTTAAACAAATTATTTGTGTGATACAACTGCAAATAAGTATTTGAACACCTCCCTATTGGCTAGAATTCTGACCCTGAAAGACCTGTTAGTCCGCCAATTAAAAAGTCCACCTTCAATCCATGTATTATCCTGAATCAGATGCACTTGTTACAGGTTGATGGCAGCATTAAGAAACCTGTCCACCCCATACAATCAATAAGACTCAAACTTGTGACATGGTCAAGACCAAAGAGCTGTCCAACGACACCAGAGACAAAATTGTTCACCTCTACAAGGCTGGAAAGGGCTACGGCGCAATTGCCAAACAGCTTGGTGAAAAAGGTCCACTGTTGGAGCAATCATTAGAAAACGGAAGAAGCTAAACATGACAGTCAATCTCAATCAGAGTATAAGATATCACCTCAGTCGTGGGGTCTCAATGATCCTAAGAAAGGTGAGGAATCTGCCCAGAACTACACGACAGGAGTTGGTCAATGACCTGAAAAGAGCTGGGACCACTGTTTCCAAGGTTACTGTTGGTAATACACAAGATGTCATGGTTTGAAATCACGCATGTCAAGGCCATCTTAAGTTTGCCTATGACCATTTGGATGACACAGAGGAGTCATGGGAGCAAGCTTTGTGGTCAGATGAGAATAAAATAGAAGTTTTTGGTCATAATTCCACTAAGCGTGTTTAGAGGAAGAAGAATGATGATCTCAAGAACACCATCCCTACTGTGAAGCATGGGGGTAGTAGCATCATGCTTTAGTGTTTTTCTTTGTATTGCACAGGACCAGTGCACAGTATTAAAGAGAGGATGACTGGGGCCCTGGATTGTGAGATTTTGGGGAACAACCTCCTTCCTTCAGTCAGAGCATTGAAAATGAGTCTTCCAACATGAAAAATGACCCGAAGCACACAGCCAGGAGTGGCTCCGTAAGAAGCATAACAAGGTTCTAGGATGGCCTACCCCAAGGTTGGCCAACCCTGGTCCTCAAGAGCCGCAATCAAGCTTGTTTTCCATGTCTCCCTCCTTTAACACACCTGAATCAAATGATCAGCCCCTCAGCAAGCTCTGAAGTTTCCTGATAACAATCCTGATAATTTGATTCAGGTGTGTTGGAGGAGGGAGACATGGAAAACAAGCTGGATTGCGGCTCTCGAGTACCAGGGTTGGCCACCCGTGGCCTAGCTGGTCTTCAGACCTAAACTCAATAGAAATAGTTGAAACTCCGTGTTTCTCAGTGACAGCCCAGAAACCTGAATGATCCCTCCTGCAGTGTGCGCAAACCTAGTGGAAAAGTACAGGAAACATTTGACTTCTGTAACTGCAAACTTTGAAAGGCCACTGTACCAAATATTAACATTCTTTTTCTCAGGTGTTCAAATACTTGTTTTTAGCTGTATCACACATGCCCCTACGATGAAAATTTCAGACCCCTCCATGATTTCTAAGTGGAGAACTTGCAAACTAGCAGGGTGCTCAAATAATTATTTTCTTTACTGTATGCTGTACACAGTATATACAGTATTTATTGATTTGAATAATTCTTGATTGACTCTAACATGACAGCATGCTTGGCTATAATCACTAGTGAACACTCCATTATTTAGTTGTAGAAGGTTTTCTTTTTCTGGAAAAGAGCCATTTTCCGTGTTGACTGGGAACTACTTTGCAGCTTTTGGCAGCACAGTCAGCCAGGTTATGCTCGAAAAAGCACACCTGCCATTTGGGTTCCACTACAAATGACTATACTCAAGGCTCATTTAGTCAAACTTTTTTTCTCCCTTCCTCACGGAATTGCATAGAGCAGGCCTGACATCATCGTAAAAATAATCCATTAGGGGAAATGTGAGGTTGGATGGTGCAAGGCCAACCCCGGAGACCACTTTACCCCTTTAAGAGTTGTCACATTTGCATATTCATGTCAACCTCGGGTGTTACTAGAGCTGATCTGAATAGAAATGGGTGTGTGTGTACATGTGTGTGGAATGGTGTTGGATGGGGTGAGGAAAGCTGCCAAAAGCACTGAAAGCAAACGAGAAAATCACCACGGGTGGTGTTTCCTCAGTTCTCGTGAAGACCTGTAACACTTCCGACCGCGGACATCTGCGACCACCGGGGCAAGGTCGCGGAGGCTCGCTACACCGGTGGCTATGCTATAGCGCATCAGGGGTGATGACGAGTGTTGCACCACTTCCAAAACTGTCCGCCGTCGTCTACTCAACAACGCCTTGACAATGGCCACTGCGTTAACGGAGAGCTCTGGGCAAACTGTGACCTTCGTGTGCCGGTAGAGGTCGAGATATTGTGTTCATTTACAATTCAATTTTGGCTTGGTGCTTTGACCTCCACCAAGGGGGAAAGGAAACCAAAAGAACTCTAAACCTTTTAGTTTGGGTCTGATGAGATTTTTTTAAAAAAGCAACAAATAACCACAGGTGGAGAAAGTCATAAATAACCCCCAACCAAAAAAACAACAAAATCTAGCAAACTATAGTTAAAACTATAATTGTAGCAAAAATGTCCTTTGTTTTGGTCAACATCAATTCTGTTCATTAATGAGGTACTTTTTATTTATTTCTGTATTGGCAGCATGTGCACCCAACTACTACATCTGGAAATTCATGGTCGAAACACTGTTCAGAAATTTCACTTTACTCACCGTGTAGCACTTTAAAGTCACATTTTTTCCACAAAAAGTAAAAATAAAGCAAGAAAACGCTTAACCAAAACAACACATTTTTCCAAAATAAACACTACTGTAATTTTCGAACTACAGTATAAGCCCGAATTTCGTCCCCCTCGCTTGAACCCTGCAGCATTGATTTGAATTTCTACAGGCTAATGAGCTACGTGTCTTTTGCAGAGGTGAGTATAAGAGGTGGGTAGAACCAAAACTTTTACTTATGTAAGAGTAGCGTTACTTCAAAATAATATTATTCTAGTAAAAGTAAAAGTAGTCATCCCCAAAAAAATATACTCAAGTACAAGTAAAAAAGTATCCAGTGAAAAGAATACTCAAGAAATGAGTAACTTCTCATTTTGGTTTAATACATATGTGTGTGTGTATATATATATATATATATATATATATATATATATATATATATATATATATATATATATATATATATATATATATATATATATATATATATATATATATATATATATATATATATATATACATACACATACAGTATATGTATATATTTTAACAATTTTATTTTATTTTTCTCTGCATAAACTTGTCTATATGAACTGTTGATATAATGATTGTGTACAATAACTCATTACATAACCACATTAAACCAAAGAAGTACAACAACAACAAAAAAATCATTGAATTTTGGCAAGAGAGAAAAAAAGACAGAAATGAAGCATTATTCTTCCAAAGAGCATGAATTCCCTCTAGTGGAGAAAATAGTTCCCAGTTTGAATAGTGAATAGTTCCTTCATAGTTACCATTATAAAATTAAAAGGATCATATCGCCGGTTTTCCATGGTCAATTGGTGCCAAATAAAAACTGGGAGAGAGGTTTAAATCCGCGCTTTCGAGTCATGTTGAGGGTAGCGCTCTATGTCTAATACTTCATTTTTTACAGTGCTTTAAGGACGCATCATGATTGAACAGGCTGGCGTGATCACAGAACGGCAAGCTTTAGTCTGATTGATGTAATGGAGTCATGTGATTTTTTTTTGCGATGTCTCATTGGTGAAATTAGTAGAACTACTCTTGGCATTGCTGGCAAAATAAATAAATAAATCTAAAATGTGAAATAAAGAGGAAAAATGTAACAACTGTTGTGTAGACAAAAGCAGCCGAGTAAGAGTAGCGTTTCTTTCTTCACAAATCTACTCAAGTAAAAGTAAAAAGTATGGCTTCGTAAAATTACTCTAAGAAGTACATTTTTCTCAAAAAGTTACTCAAGTTAATGTAATGGACTATATGTAACGCGAATCTACGGTATTAACGCATTTCATTTACTCCATTACATTTACACGAGTCACTTTTTGAGAAAAAATTACTTCATAGAGTAGTTTTACCACACAATACTCTTTACTTTCACTTGAGTAAATTTGTGAAGAAGAAACACAACTCTTACTGTGGTACTTTGAGCTGCATTATAAGCCACGTTTACATGCTGACTTTTATTCATACCGATTCAAATAATTCCGAATGGAAATTTCAGATCAGCTGTTTACATGTCTTCATCTATTCCGATCCAGCGTTTACATGTGTCTGCCTTTATTCCGAAAGGACGTTTGACAACTGCCCTCTGACATGCGCAGATTAATCAAAACAAAGCGTCACGTTGCAAAACATGGAGATCGATCGTCAGATCAGCTGCTGTTTTAACTTTTCGAGTGATGATATGATACGCCGTTCATTTAAAAAGTTGTGTGGGTGTGCTGTGCGTGTGCTTGGAAGCCATGTTGCAAGTAACGTTACTTACGTCACCAAGTGACGTCACCACGTCAGTACGGAGCATGTGCAGAAAGAACGCAAGCAGACACCATTCTGCTTCGCTGTTTACATGATATAATTTTACTTCTAACCGGTTTGGGAAAAGGAATATTCCACCCCTGTGAAACGGAATGAAATTCCATTCGGTTTGGGCCTGTTCATTCCGAATGAGGTGTTTATATGGAACACATTTATTCGGTTTGAACAAATATTCCGATTGTAAGTGGAATATTTGGCTCCATGTAAACGTGGCAACAGTCGTTACATTTTTCCTCTTTTTTCTACATATTAACTTTTGCCAGAGATGCTGACTAGTGTTGCACCGATACCATTTTTTGGCACCGATACCTGGCTGTGCAGTATCAGTCAATACCAATACCACCCCATATATATATATATACTGTATATACAGTGCCTTGCAAAAGTATTCGGCCCCCTTGAACCTTGCAACCTTTCGCCACATTTCAGGATTCAAACATAAAGATATAAAATTTTAATTTTTTGTCAAGAATCAACAACAAGTGGGACACAATCGTGAAGTGGAACAAAATTTATTGGATAATTTAAACTTTTTTAACAAATAAAAAACTGAAAAGTGGGGCGTGCAATATTATTCGGCCCCCTTGCGTTAATACTTTGTAGCGCCACCTTTTGCTCCAATTACAGCTGCAAGTCGCTTGGGGTATGTTTCTATCAGTTTTGCACATCGAGAGACTGACATTCTTGCCCATTCTTCCTTGCAAAACAGCTCGAGCTCAGTGAGGTTGGATGGAGAGTGTTTGTGAACAGCAGTCTTCAACTCTTTCCACTGATTCTCGATTGGATTCAGGTCTGGACTTTGACTTGGCCATTCTAACACCTGAATACGTTTATTTTTGAACCATTCCATTGTAGATTTGGCTTTATGTTTTGGATCATTGTCCTGTTGGAAGATAAATCTCCGTCCCAGTCTCAGGTCTTGTGCAGATACCAACAGGTTTTCTTCCAGAATGTTCCTGTATTTGGCTGCATCCATCTTCCCGTCAATTTTAACCATCTTCCCTGTCCCTGCTGAAGAAAAGCAGACCCAAACCATGATGCTGCCACCACCATGTTTGACAGTGGGGATGGTGTGTTCAGGGTGATGAGCTGTGTTGCTTTTACGCCAAACATATCGTTTTGCATTGTGGCCAAAAAGTTCAATTTTGGTTTCATCTGACCAGAGCACCTTCTTCCACATGTTTGGTGTGTCTCCCAGGTGGCTTGTGGCAAACTTTAAACGAGACTTTTTATGGATATCTTTGAGAAATGGCTTTCTTCTTGCCACTCTTCCATAAAGGCCAGATTTGTGCAGTGTACGACTGATTGTTGTCCTATGGACAGACTCTCCCACCTCAGCTGTAGATCTCTGCAGTTCATTCAGAGTGATCATGGGCCTCTTGGCTGCATCTCTGATCAGTTTTCTCCTTGTTTGAGAAGAAAGTTTGGAAGGACGGCCGGGTCTTGGTAGATTTGCAGTGGTCTGATGCTCCTTCCATTTCAATATGATGGGTTGCACAGTGCTCCTTGAGATGTTTAAAGCTTGGGAAATCTTTTTGTATCCAAATCCGGCTTTAAACTTCTCCACAACAGTATCTCGGACCTGCTTGGTGTGTTCCTTGGTTTTCATAATGTTCTCTGCACTTTAAACAGAACCCTGAGACTATCGCAGAGCAGGTGCATTTATACGGAGACTTGATTACACACATTTGGATTCTATTTATCATCATCGGTCATTTAGGACAACAATGGATCATTCAGAGATCCTCACTGAACTTCTGGAGTGAGTTTGCTGCACTGAAAGTAAAGGGGCCGAATAATATTGCACGCCCCACTTTTCAGTTTTTTATTTGTTAAAAAAGTTTAAATTATCCAATAAATGTTGTTCCACTTCACGATTGTGTCCCAGTTGTTGTTGATTCTTGACAAAAAAATTAAATTTCATATCTTTATGTTTGAAGCCTGAAATGTGGCGAAAGGTTGCAAGATTCAAGGGGGCCGAATACTTTTGCAAGGCACTGTATATATATATATATATATATATATATATATATATATATATATATATATATATATATATATATATATATATATATATATATATATATATATATATATATATATATATATATATATATATATATATATATATTTTTTTTTTTTCCCCCCAAAGAGCTACATAATTGGATCTGAAATCATTGCTATCAAGGCTTTGTCAGGCTGTTGCTTACCTTTGCAAAATAGGAAAAAGACTAGTACAAAGTATAATACTAGCCCAACAGTAAGAAAATAAAAATAAATTCATAATAATAAACTCTGAATGAACTGAGTAAACTTTTTTAAACCTCTCAAAGGCCAAACAGTGCAACTTTCATGAAGTTATTGTCACATTCTGCTGCTGGTTAGATTGTGTTTTGTTGCTGGGCTGTTAGTGGGGGCGTTCCTGACGTCGCACCTGAATACAATGCAGGCTCATCAACGCAGCATTTAAGCACGGTTGATCTCAGAGAAGGCTGCCGAGATACAGTGTATTTGCCTTGCTGATCGCCATTTGACATCTCGCACTATAGTCTCGCTACATTTGCTTGTTACGCCCCTGCATTGGGTTTTTTTCTATTAGTGTGCTGCACTCGTTTGTAACCTCTACCCTGTGCAGGTATTTGAGTGTTATTTTGGCTTTTTGGCTCGCTGCCTATCGTCTTAGTTAACCTTCGAGTTTGTAGTATTGAGCTCCGTCGACCTGCTGTCACAGACTCCTTTTGTTATTTCTACTATCCCGCGATCGCGTGTTATTTTTTGTTTGCAATCATTAAATCCTTGTACGTACCCCCCGCTTGTTGTCCGCTTCGAGGTCCAACCTTGTTTCCGCATTTGCGGACGCTAACAATTATAAGTAATAATAATTGACCACAGCATCCCGTCTCTCTATTAGCCTCCTTTTTTCGGGATGGAGGGAGTCCCTTATTTCTATTTCTGAAAGGTGGCAACCCTACTTTGGAAACAGTTCCCAAATTACTGCAGCATTTCTTTAAGTAAAAGACAAGTAAAGTTGACGTAGTGAACTTACCAGAGATTGTTGCACTGGTTCAGCACCCTTCCTCTGGATAGCAGTCCTGCTCTTGCAGGCTCAAACTCGTTGTGTTCGTTTACATTTCGTCTTCAAATGTTTTATTAGGTTCGAGGTATTGAAACTGGCCGATTTGACTCCACATCTTGAAACTTTCAGGCCGCAAATCTTGCATGCAGCCACTGATTTTAATCGACGGGATTTGTATTTTGAAATACTTCCCGACCGCCGCCATCTATCCTGGTTTATTTTTCTTTCATATGAAAAAGCGCCCTTGCCATTGGTCGGGAGTGGCTATTGGCCCGTTCTCATTGGTCTGGAGCAGGCCAATAGCGATAGCTGCTTGGTGTTCACGTGTCATCACACAACACAGAGACAGAGTGTAGTGAGCGCCAGGAGAAAAAAAAGGCTGCGGTCAAACGTTATAATAATGAACCGGTAAATGGTATCGGCGCCGTCTTTGTTGGTACTCGCCGATACAGATACCACCATTTCGGGCCGGATCGGCGCCCCCTGCCGATACTAGTATCGGTATCGGTGCATCTTTAATGCTGACAGTAGCGCTGGTTCACCAATGAAAGGTCGCAATAATAAACACATGACCATTACACCATTCTGAGGTAACAATGTCTTTTCTGCACTAGAGGGCACTCATACTCTTTGGACAGGTAATGATTCATAGTGTTAGGTCTAAAATTGATGATTTTTGTGTCATCTTTTTCGCATAATACGGTCATGTAATAAGCTCAGCATTTCATCAGGGATCCCCAACCATCGGGCCGGAAATTAGAGAGATAATAAATCATTAGTTAATGAACGCAATCTGGCATGTGCCGTTTGACTTTTCTGAGTAGACATTTCCGAACGTCGCCCGCTATGTGTTGGCCGCCATTACAAATAGCACCCCAGCGTCAGTCAATGTAAACAGTAACGTTAGCTGCTGTTGGTGGTGTGCTGCAGGCGGCGACATATTTGGACAGCTTTTTTATGGGAAAAAGGCCTTAGCCAGAAGAGGAGCCTACAAACAAGCCATTCTGCATAACATGTAGGTAATAACTAGCAAACGAGGCAAAAAAAGCGAATGCACTGAGAGCATCATACCTCGTGGCGAACTGTATTGCTAATGCCAAGATACCTTTCACGATTGGAGAAGAACTCATTACGCCTGCGACCAAGGATATTTTAGGAGAGGCTACTGTTAACTCATTCACTCCCAGCCATTTTCACCGGAGCAAGGCCCTTCGCTCCCGGCCGTTTTACTGGATTTTGACTGATTTTGCAGGGCCCACAGAAAATTCTGTTCTATTGCAATATAAACATAGAACCCACCAAAAGAAAGATTAGACTCTCTTCATTCTGCAGAAAAAAAGTTACCTCATATCTTTTTCAATTCTTTAGAAAGCAATTTTCCAATTTCTCATGAAAAAATTGAGAAATTCAGCTTTTTGTGAAAGGATACATTTCAAACATAACTTTGACTTATACACAGCTATTTTTTACTTTAGTTACATACCAAACATCTGAATAATGTTTTCCTCTTACAAAATAAGATAAGCAACAAGACAACTAGAGCTTTTGATCGCAAAGTAACAATTTATTTACACATAACTAAACTATTGAACTGTTGAACTATTTGCGCACATAACAATGGGGAAGGCTCTCCGCTGCTCCCGTGGCTAATCTGATGAGTCCGGATCAAGACCATCTCAGTTTTTTTCATAATCTTCATCGTTGGTTTCAACCTCGGGCTAAGGTGTAACGCAACATGAGCTCCGCAGAACGCGTGTGTAACCTGACGCTGTTGTGGACGTCACCGTCTGTCTCATCAAGATAGATTTTCTTGAATCTTTCTTTGACGATGGTTTTGTTTTCTTTTCAAAACACTCCTCCAGTGTAGTTTGCCTTTTTTCCCGCTCATTCTCCACATTTTGCTCAAATTTTCACGCGTCTTCGCAAGATCCCTCCAACTTCGTTTCCTGACTATTTTTCTTCACTTCCTTTCTTGGCCTGAGATGAGTTCTTACCAAATGCGCTACTGACCTCCAGTGGCCAGTTTTATTGCTTTAAAATGGGTTTTGAGCTTTGTGCATTGTATTTTGGATACAACGGAACCTATAGATGCCTCTTGTCAAAAAAAAAAAAAAAAAAAAAAAAAGCAAAAAAAGACGTATAAATGCGTTTTTGGGACACTGAAGCAATTAAAAATAGAACATATTTATACATTTTTGGGAGCAAATGATTTAAACAAGGGTGATTCAGCATATGGTGAGATAAATTTTGCCTGCATTTAATGTTCGTTTTTAGCCCCATCGTGTTATTTTTTTATTTATTGTAATTTTCTGCCACACATTGCCGGTCGGTGAAAAAAAGGCCCATATCACACCAGTCCATGGTGCAAAAAAATTGGGCTGTAGTACAGTGTAGTAATAACACTTCATATAGAATAAAGATAAATTTGTGCTTAGAAAAAAATATACCATTATTTAAAAAATAATAAAGATAAAGTTGTGCTTAGAAAAAAATATACCATTATTTAAAAAATTAAATAAAATCTGACATTGTAAGCAGTCACTCACAATGTTACTCATTGAGTATTCTTTTCAACTAACACTATTTCACTTGTACTTGAGTAAATTTTTGGATGACTACTTTTACTTTTACTTGAGTAATATTGTTTAGCAGTAACGCTACTCTTACTTGAGTAAAATTTTTGGCTACTCTACCCACCTCAGGTCTTTTGTGTGAATGTTTTTTATAGTCCAGTGAGGCTAATATATGTGCGCAAACACAGTTTTTCTTCAAATTTGGTGGGGTGTGACTTATAGTCCAAAAAGTGCAGTAATAAAAATGAAAAAAATTCAAATGAAATCTATTTGAAAAAAGAAAAAAATAGACAATGGAATAAAATCCACAAGTTTCATGGCCCTAATGTGATTTTATAATAAATGTTGTTAAATGCTGATGTTTGTTAAACAATTTAGCGTACGTGGTTTCCTTGAAACTGAACTAACTTGCTGCCATTTACATCCAAAGTGGACGTCTATCGCCGTCAATGGCAAGCATTTGCATGCCAAGTAGCGGTACTGTATGTATAGAAGTTTACTATTTCATCTTAATTTGTAGTATTTGTCCAATTAAAGAGCATTCTTGTTCTCATGAGAGGGGCCTACCTGGGATTGTATGTTGGCCCCCACCTGCCCCCCTTGGTATGAGTCCCCATTGAGGGACTGCACACTCATGAACAAGTCTCCGGAGTTTGACATGTTAAACGAGCCAGCAGAACCTGAGAGCACGACAGAAGCAGAGAGGAAAAGAAGAGCAAGGAAAAGGGACAGAAAAAGGAGTTTAAAAGATCGTGCGCTAGCTGAAGTGCATTAGCTGGGTTAGTTGACAACGCTCAAACATCTCCGAGCATATCTCAAGAGACAGAAGACCGATAATCATCCGAAAACTACTTAAAGCGAGCCCCGCAGATTGGATCGCTGTTTGTTGTCCACGCTGCGAGTATTTCATTAAGGAAGCAATAATTGATCTACAGGAAGATCCAAAGAACGGCATTGGACCTTTAATGGAGCTCAGCTCCCCAGATGTAAAGAGAGCAGGGCATAACTTGATTTCAACACCCGGTCCTAATCCAATACTGCGGCGAAAGTCTCTTTATGACAAAAGACTTGGCTTGGCCTTATAGTGGCTTAATGGCATGCACGAGGTCAACCGGACAAGAGGCAGGAAAAATTAAGAGCAAAAGGGTCAATAATGGTGAGCGAGCAAGAGAGAGAGAGCGGGAGATAGAGAGAAAGAAAGAGAAGAAAATGAGTGTCAGATGGCAGGCTGAGGGAAAAAAGACCGTACAGTACTTGCTGGGTTAGTTCAAGAAAAAATAAAACGGAGAGCCAGAAAATATAAACTAACGTTAAGAGCTTATGCAAACATTTGCGCTGGTCGGAGTGAAGGAAAAACAAACATCTTGCTCACCTGCTGAATTGGGAGTTGAGGGCGAGTTGGCCTGGCTGCCGTGCGCAGACACGCTGGTGGCGTTAACCGCCGTCCTCGCCGCATACATGTTGGCCTCCTCCTGGAACTTGCCAATGTTTTTCTTGTAGCGGATTCTCTTGTTTCCAAACCAGTTGGACACCTTTTTTCCACCCAAAGTGCATAGAGACACGGTACTCGTGTTAGTATATGATTTTGCTATCATTATTTTGCATTAGAATAACCACGGTGTGCACTTTGGAACTACTTTAACCATTTCTAGTGGGGTTTTTTTTGTGCTTGAGGCCATGACTTGCATTGTTATTTTAACAGAAAAGGTAATACGTTTGCACAAATAATTCAATAAGTTGAAGCCATTATACTGTAAATAACTACATTTGGTGGAAAATCGCTGCATGTTTCATTTTAAGGCACTAAAACAGTTAGGAGTGAGACAAAATATCGAAATTGTGATATATTGTGATACTTTGTATCCCAAAAGGTTATCGATATGCTCTTGCCAAGAATCGAGATATCGTTTTGAAAAGGTGTCAATGTCTAAAAAAAAAAAAAAAAAAATTAACCAACAAGTTGCTACCAAAATTTTCAACCATAATAGTGTCTCAGTTAACTCCAAGGCTGCATTGACGGTGCTCAACGCCCAATCCATTTAGATTAGGAACGTTCGTTCATTCGAAACCAGAGCATTCACAGTCATTCTGTTCAATGTTCAGGGCATTTACAGGCATCTCGCTGTTCATTTTAGAGCATTTACAGGTCATTTTCTGTTGAGTTTGTGTCACTGCCTATTCATTTGGGTGATTTCCAGGTCACTTCCTGTTCTGTAACTCAAAATAAACAGGAAGAGACCCATAAAATACCCCAAAATCAACAGGAAGTAACTGAAAATTAATAGGTAAATGACCCTAAATGGCCCAAAATTACCTCCTTGCCTGGCATTGGCTATCACTACCGGCCATAGACGTTCAATCCGTTTGAAGTGTTCAAATGGATTGGACGTCTACTAGTGATAAACTCATTCCAATTCACGGCAGAAGCTTGTTTTTCTGTTGATTAGTTGTTTGTAGACTATCCTAGAATGATTTCCTGACACATGTATCGATAATCGTTGTATCGTCAGCTCATCGTTATCATGAGCTTTGCATCGCAAATCGTATCGTATCGTGAGGTACCAAGAGGTTCCCACTCCTAAAAACAGTACAGTGGTACCTCAACATACGAACACCTCGATATACGATCCTTTCGACATCTGATGTAAAATTTGACACGTCATTTGTCTCTACATATGATGACATTCTCAAAATATGACGATTTACAGCAGCGTCATAATTTCATTGTTTACCCGTAAGACGGCGGCACGGCGGATTTTCTTGTAGGAGAAATCATCTCCCCAAAAAGGTTAGTGTAGGTGGTGAAAAAAAGGAAAAAAATGACGCTAAGCATCGAAATTAAGATGGAAATGATTGAAAAATATGAGCGTGGTGTGCGCGTCAGTGAACTGGCTTGACAATACGGTCGGGATATGTCTACGATCTCGACGGTCCCCCTCCGACCTCAGTTTGTCAGTCTTTAAAAGTTAGGGTGCCAATTATTATTATTGTAACATCGGCAAGAAAGTACCCAACTTTGTCAGGTTTTTAATAATTTATTTCAGAACTTGTGCAGCACTACACGGCTACTGTCTGCTGTAGCCGACGCCAACAGCAAAAGAACATGAAAAGTGAAAATAAAAAGTTCCCACTCTTTCCCACCTCTCTCACCCTCTCGTCAGTCACACTGTGCGTTCAGGAACAGCATGCAAAACACAGCCGCCACATCAGAACCCGATTCGTTACATTACTTTTATTACTTTTACTTTTGGTATTTTTTTCTATGTCTTTATTTATTTGTACCAGCACAGTGGCTCACCCAGTCTCACCAATCAGACGCAGCAACAATAATCACATGACTCCATTATACCAATTAGACGTAAAAATACAGATATAGCACCACACGCAACACAAGCTTGCAGTCCAGTCTTATGATCATGTCAGTGTTCCAACATCACAACAATTGGAGTCTTTCAAGTATTTCAAATAGAGCGCTGCCGTCAAAAATAAACGTGCGGATTTCCAACTCTCTCCTTGTTTTTATGTGGCACCAAAAAACCACGGAAAAGCAGAGCGAGTCCTAGTTTCACGGTGGAAAATGTGTTTATCCACTAGAGGACAGTCATGCTTTTGGTACGGGCAATTTTCATTTCTATTTTTTTCAGTCAGAGTTTGATGATTCTGATATATTTTTAGCCTAATATGGTCATGCATTAGGCTATAGTATAATAACAATCCATATAGATGACCTTGTGCTGAGAAAAAAAATGCTATCGTTTTAAAAATTAATAAGACATTATAAGGAATCACTCAGTACTTAAATAGTGTTTTCATTGAATACTTTTTTACTTGTACTTGAGTAATTTTTTTGGAGGACTACATTTACTTGTATTTGAGTGATATTATTTTGAAGTAACGTTACTCTTACTTGAGTAGAATATTTTGGCTCCGCTACTCACCTCTGAAAGTAGGGCGCATAGGATGATAAGGCGCATTAGAAAATTGAAGCCGTTTAGGTGCGGATGATAGTGCGGAAAATATGGTATCTGGTTATTATTTCGATTTGTATTGATAATTTATTCACGTTTCTATGTGTAATTGCGACTTGAGATTGTACCTGCGGTACTGATGAAGGATTTCGCGTAGGTTTATGGGCTGTGGAACGCATTAATTGAATTGTAATGTATTCTTATGGGAAAATCCCACTTGACATACGAACATTTCAAATTATAAAAACAACGTCCTGGAACGAATTAAA
Organism: Corythoichthys intestinalis; assembly: GCF_030265065.1. Taxonomy (NCBI): domain Eukaryota; kingdom Metazoa; phylum Chordata; class Actinopteri; order Syngnathiformes; family Syngnathidae; genus Corythoichthys; species Corythoichthys intestinalis. The sequence continues at coordinate 34,483,472 of NC_080408.1, read as the reverse complement.
TTTGTATGTAGAAGTACCCCTGTATTTTCAATTGACATCACAATAATTTAGAATGTCATGGAAAACATTGAAAGTTACTGTATTACCTAAACCTAAGAAGTGCCTTAAATTTACCGTAAATAAATATAGCATTAAAAAAACAACAATTAATGTAAGAATTTTGCTATTGAAAAAGTACAGTCTTATACCCTTCAATTTGTAAAATATTTTGTTCACTTACTGAATTGTACACTTTTCTACAATATCTAATTTCATTAACATGCACTTGTACTGTTCAAAACCTAATTGCATTATAGCCTAGAGCACAGGTGTCAAACTCAAGGCCGGATCCGGCCCACCATGTCATTTTGTGCGGCTCGCGAAAGTGAATTGACGATGACGATGTTTTTTTGTTTTGTTTTCTGCGCTAAAATCTTACATAAATAAAATGTATGTAGGCCTCCATGAAAGGCCTGAGAATATTTACTATTAAATTAAAGAAAAAAAAAACATACAAAATGAAACCAGAATTTCTATATTTTTTTCCTTCTTTGGTTTCTATTTATAAGCAAACAAATGAAAATTGACTATATAGAATAAAATTGAATAAAACTAAAAAATATATTGGTAAATATTTGCTATTAAAACGCTGAAAAAAGAGGATTTTGACTTAAAATTTTTTTTTTTTTTTACCAACAGTCAAAATATTTTGCTACTAACTGTCAAATAGTTTTCATTTGATAATCGATCAGTTGCCAATTAGTGGATTCATCATGAAAGCCTTAGTTGACAGACATAATGACTCTCCGAAGGAAACCATAACTACGATGTGGGCCACAACAAAAATGAGTTTGACATCCCTGGCCTAGAGTGTAATTGTATCATGTTTTCGGTTGGTCACCTGTGACACTGTGATGCTGCATTTCTTGGCCAGCTCTTCTTTGGCCTCTTCACTTGGATAAGGGTTACTGAGATGGGAGTAAAAGTACTCGTTTAGAATCTCTGTCGCCTGTTTGTTGAAGTTCCTCCTCTTTCGCCTAGAGCAGAAAAAATCTTAAATGAACACAAATAGCAGCTGAAATACTTGCTTCAAAGCACCCTCTACATTTGTGATGTAGTATCAGCTTGGCGAGGGCGGACCTGGCGTCGAGGAAGCGCGAGCGAAGGATCATGACGGCCTCGCAGGTGCTCTGCTTGAGCTGCATCTGGATGGAGCTGAACTTGCGGTGGATGATGCTGACCATTCTTTCAATCTCCTTGGGCGAGATGGGTCGCGTTCGAGACTGCTCCCGCAACAGGTTCATCACGTGGGTGGTGAACTCGTTGCACGCCTGTGATCACAAAAAGGGTGGTGGGCGTTCAATGAGGAGTCATTATGGAGACACATGCTTCGTTTCAATTATACTGTGCCTTGCAAAAGTATTCGGCCCCCTTGAATCTTGCAACCTTTCGCCACATTTCAGGCTTCAAACATAAAGATATGAAATTTATTTATTTTTGTCAAGAATCAACAACAAGTGGGACACAATCATGAAGTGGAACAACATTTATTGGATAATTTAAACTTTTTTAACAAATAAAAAACTGAAAAGTGGGGCGTGCAATATTATTCGGCCTCTTTACTTTCAGTGCAGAAAACTCACTCCAGAAGTTCAGTGAGGATCTCTGAATGATCCAATGTTGTCCTAAATGACCGATGATGATAAACAGAATCCACCTGTGTGTAATCAAGTCTCCGTATAAATGCACCTGCTCTGTGATAGTCTCAGGGTTCTGTTTAAAGTGCAGAGAGCATTATGAAAATCAAGGAACACACCAGGCAGGTCCGAGATACTGTTGTGGAGAAGTTTAAAGCCGGATTTGGATACAAAAAGATTTCCCAAGCTTTAAACATCTCAAGGAGCACTGTGCAAGCCATCATATTGAAATGGAAGGAGCATCAGACCACTGCAAATCTACCAAGACCCGGCCGTCCTTCCAAACTTTCTTCTCAAACAAGGAGAAAACTGATCAGAGATGCCGCCAAGAGGCCCATGATCACTCTGGATGAACTGCAGAGATCTACAGCTGAGGTGGGAGAGTCTGTCCATAGGACAACAATCAGTCGTACACTGCACAAATCTGGCCTTTATGGAAGAGTGGCAAGAAGAAAGCCATTTCTCAAAGATATCCATAAAAAGTCTCGTTTAAAGTTTGCCACAAGCCACCTGGGAGACACACCAAACATGTGGAAGAAGGTGCTCTGGTCAGATGAAACCAAAATTGAACTTTTTGGCCACAATGCAAAACGATATGTTTGGCGTAAAAGCAACACAGCTCATCACCCTGAACACACCATCCCCACTGTCAAACATGGTGGTGGCAGCATCATGGTTTGGGCCTGCTTTTCTTCAGCAGGGACAGGGAAGATGGTTAAAATTGACGGGAAGATGGATGCAGCCAAATACAGGAACATTCTGGAAGAAAACCGGTTGGTATCTGCACAAGACTGAGACTGGGACGGAGATTTATCTTCCAACAGGACAATGATCCAAAACATAAAGCCAAATCTACAATGGAATGGTTCAAATATAAACGTATCCAGGTGTTAGAATGGCCAAGTCAAAGTCCAGACCTGAATCCAATCGAGAATCTGTGGAAAGAGCTGAAGACTGCTGTTCACAAACACTCTCCATCCAACCTCACTGAGCTCGAGCTGTTTTGCAAGGAAGAATGGGCAAGAATGTCAGTCTCTCGATGTGCAAAACTGATAGAAACATACCCCAAGCGACTTGCTGCTGTAATTGGAGCAAAAGGTGGCGCTACAAAGTATTAACGCAAGGGGGCCGAATAATATTGCACGCCCCACTTTTCAGTTTTTTATTTGTTAAAAAAGTTTAAATTATCCAATAAATGTTGTTCCACTTCACGATTGTGTCCCACTTGTTGTTGATTCTTGACAAAAAATTAAAATTTTTATATCTTTATGTTTGAAGCCTGAAATGTGGCGAAAGGTTGCAAGGTTCAAGGGGGCCGAATACTTTTGCAAGGCACTGTATATTCAAGCTGAAAATGCTGGCAATGTTTTAAAAGTGACCTTTCTACTTAGAGTACAAATCACAATTTTCTTAACGCTATGATATGATAGCTATTCTATGGACAACTATTTTAAAGTACTGTACTTTTTGCAGTACTTCCTCTTCCTCTTTTTCCAGGTGTGTTGCGGTGTATACAAAACATATTTTTTTTTGTATCTATTGTATTCCTGGATTATTTTAATTTTTTTTTTTTTTTTTAGCTCTTAAAAAGTAAATAAAATATATATGGCGGAAAACACAGTCAAGGCTGAAAAAGCAGTTTCTGCTCTTGCACCCCTCTCAAAATAAACTGCTGTATTTTAAGCCAAAAGAACTGTTCTGTTTGATAGAACAATATGTCCAAATGCTGCCATAGCAGTTTAATGGCGCATTAAGCCCCCAAACTACTTTTAAATCGTCCCTTTTACCCTGGAGACCCCCATTTACAGACACCGCACAACCACTTTTGTTTCAACCCAGCCATAAAAAAAGGTAAGTAATTGTATTTATTATTCGAAATGTCTATCATTTTTAGCTTAGAATCATTAATTGATGTCTAATATTTAGTTAAAAAAAAAAAAAAGACTAAGAATGATTGACTTGCATATTTTAAACTTTTAAACAAAATACGGCACAATGAAAAAAATAGTGTCTGTAAATAGGTCACGGATATCTACCTCATAACTATTGCCTAATTGTATTTTTATTATTACTGTCACATTTTCCACGATATTTTAGATGATAAATAATTGATCCAAACAATGAGAAATGGAAAAAAAAATCTCTTATGTCCAGCTTGGATGTTTTACATCAATTCAAAAGTGAGATAATTTGTCGTATAACACTAAATGACATCTGTTATAATTATGACGGTCCTATGGTGCCATTGTCAAATAAAGTGTTACCGAATACCCTAAGTAGCAATTAATGAAACAACTGGAACAGTAACTGAAGAAATAATTAGCACATAACATGAATTTTTAGTGTTATTTACCTCTATAGCACCGCAATGCATGCTAGGGAGGCATGTTGGACAACAACAGTGTTGACAGCAGGTCGCAGCAGAGGTTGACTGTCTCCCCCAAGGGAGCAGTGATGGCCAAATGAAGCTTCGTGAGGCAATGAAGCTTTGCAGCCAATTGGTTCAAAGCTTCATGATGGTTCATTTGGTCTTTTTGACAGTCGTATGATCCCGCTGTAAATGGTGTGACCGGTTAATATCTTTTGGTGTAAATATCCCATAATACAGTGAGGATTATAGTCCAGTGTGGTTGATATATGAACAAATGCTGTTTTCGCGCCTTATTTGGTGGGTGGTGGTTTATAGTCAGGTACGCCTTATAGTGCGAAAATTATGGTAAGTACGCGATAATATCTCATTAAAATCATGGTGTCTTTAGTTATGCTCTCACATGCTCTCACCTCTAGTAAGGGTTTAGGTTTTTTTTTTTGTTGTTTTTTTTTTTAATGCCCTCCTGTTTATTTTTATTCCCCTAGAAAATTGAGATTTGAAGCTTTCCAATGATGTATCACACATGCATGTAGGACAATTTTGAAATTTGGCCAAATTAGGGGTCTCAGAGCGTAACTTCAAGTCACCTGAGTGTTTTCCGCCATATATATAAACATTGCGATATATTCAGGCAAGATTATCTGACACATTTGTCGGTTTAATAAAAGTCAAATAAAGTAAAGAAACAAAAAAAAAAATAATGTTATTTTCGAAAAGTACATATAATGTCATTTTGTTTCATTAAATTTTGAAAATTAAATCGGTCAAATGGGATCGGTTACTATTGTGTTAATATTAATTAATTAATTATTATTAATGTTATTGTCCGCTGCCACATTTTCTTGAGTTCTGGTGGTGCGAGGCCGGCCGGTTAGTTTTCATTCCAATGCAGATCCAGTAGCTCTGAAGCTGATAACCCATAAGAAGATCGTGGTTCGAGCTGGTACGGGATTATGGTACGGGATCATGTCTACCCAGATTGAAGTGCAAACAGAACGCTCGTTGTGTTGCAGTTACAGATTTGTTTGTGTTGATAAACGTTTCCGCAATGAGAGTGTGATGCTCACCAGTCCAATTCATTGCATCAACTGAACAAGAAATGAAAAACAATGGCATTATACAGAAACAAAACAAAATGGCATTATATGAAAACAAAATGGCATTATATTTACTTTACACAAAATGGAAAATAACAACACTTTTTTGTTTCTTTATTTTATTTGCCTTTTATTAACCCTACAAATGTGTCAGATCATTTTGCCTGACCCTGTATATTGCCAAGGCTCCACACTTACTTTTTGCATTCGTTGCACTGATGCGCCTAACTTTTTTCTTAAGGTGCACCAGCACAAAATGTATTCGCACCCAAATTTTTCTTTACGTCACCTTTAACGGCATACTTTTAATAACTCTTCATAGCATTCATACAATTCATGAGTGAGTCCACTCAAATTCACCCACGCTTTAACGCTCACGCTGGCGACAATACCTTCTAGCAGGGCTGTCAACAGACTTGCAGGGGCCCGGGGACAAGATACCATTATAGGGCCCCCCACCCCACCACTGCAACCGGCTTGTCACGACAACATACGCAGTACTTGTAACACTTTGCAAGCAATGACAGTGCAAAATTTCAAATTATTTAATTTGAAATGGACAGTTAAATTTAACAGACCGTAATGTGATGTGACACAATGTAAACAATTTCCATTTATTGCCCCATGTAGGCTATAATACAATACAACTGAGAGCGCTATGCCTGCGTGCTAAGCAACAAAACAGTATAACTAAATATACTGTGCCTGCCCCTTCCACATGGGAGTGAGGCCCGGGACACGCCCACTCCTCAGCTCTGACTGTGGGCTTCGTTTGTGCTGTTTCGGTGATGGATTCGTACAGTATTAGCGTTTGCTATGATACACAGTGTGTTGTAAACCCAAGATAAATCCAGTCGCCAGACCCGAGTCTGTTCAGCCTCACACACAAGCTCCCCACTGACTAACATATATCCCTGATCTCCCATCACCTTCTCTCTCATCGGCTCAACGCGAGCAGCATGTCTTGTCATACCGCAGCTCAATAGGCTACAAGCGGCCGTTGACAGACTCGAATCGGGCTTTGGTCACGGTGATCGTGAATGTAAACGTGTTAGCGGCTGTTGTTCGCTTACCGACATCACCGTACACAGCGTACTCTAGCCCTAGTTCCCTGGCTTCGTGTACCCCTTTTAAAAACTTCATTTTTTTCTCATTCACCTCTATGATCTTCATCTCTTTTCTTTTCTGCGCACCCGATTTATGACACCTCGCCATGTTTAGAGTTTATAACAATGACAGATTTTAATTTCCTGCTTTAGGGTACGTACGTAGTGTGGTCTTGAGTGCGCCAGAACAGGGTCAAACCATTCTCTGCTAAGACAGAGGGGGTGGGTGGGTGGCTGGGGGGGGCACGTTGTGCAAAAAAAAAAAGGGGAAAAAAATATATTTGAAATATTTAATATGTTAAAGTTTTCAAGTATATATAATACATAATATTTAATCAGACAATTATTTAAACAAAAAAGAAATATGTGAATGTAAAGTAAAATAAATTAAGGGTCATTCAGGGGCCCCTATGGTCTTGACGCCCAGGACTACATACCCGGTTGCCGGTTGGGGGAGAAAATGGATCGATGGAATTAAAAAAAAAAAAAAAAAAAAATTGCTTTTGACAAAAACGTAAAAAAGATGATGATTTTGACCAATGTTCTAGCCGATTGATGCACCCTTACTCTCTAACAGCATATGGCAAGATGTACTTTTTGCACAGTGTAATCTTCCTTGAAAATGGTAATAACACAATGGGTGTGTGATGCATGGCGGCAAATGAACGTGGTGCTGGGAGTCGCTTGTGTGCTTGTGAATACAAAAAAAACTGATGCCTTTGTGACAAGTGAAGGGAAATGTAAAACGACAGCAGGCTTTCAGCGGTGTGCGCGTTCAAGAGGTTTAAAAGTGCGTCTCTCCGTTCTCCGTTGTGCACCTTCCCTCCCCGTCTGAATCAGTCACTGCGTGAGTCTGCAAGGTGTCTGCCGCTTGTCAACGACGGGGTTACGTCAGTCAAAGTGACGCACCGAGCAGCCGTTTTGCTCGCGTGCCCGACGTAACTCAGCCATACGTGTGCGTTGTGACACACACAAAAAAAGGCTCAGGTGTATATTGACTTTGACAGTCGGCGATGACTTGCCGTCCTCTGGAGAAGTTGACAAAGCCGCAGCGGTGCTTTGACTTCCCCGAGAGTGACTAGATGCTTGAGTCTTAGTAGAAGAACGACGCTGTGACTGATGTAATGGGGTATCAAAAACGGTTGGGGTCGACAATTGTAAACGTTAACCCTGTCAAACAGAAACGGGACATCACTCACGAGCGACTCATCGAAGGCACACATCCAGACACACAAATACTACAGTTCAATCATTTTGGGCATAAATAGCACAGAGTAAATCAGCAGTTTGTTGACGAAGTAATATTGATTCTTTGGACAATGATACGATCTTTTCCAGTCTTATAGTCACCCACAATACAATTCTAGGGCCTTCAGTCGATTCAATACGATATTTCGTACACATTAAAAATATTAAGCAATTTTTTTTCTTGTTTTTTTTATTTTGTTATTGAAACATTACAGGCATTTGAATGAAAACCATTATTTTTACCATGAAGACAAGATGGCGATGTTGATCGATTTTTTGCAGTTTGATCGATTTCGATACGATTGTGCTTAGCCAATCGATATTTAGCTCCAAGTCAATGTATTGTTACACCGCTAACGAAAGCCACTTTCAGACATACGCTGAACTCCGGTTAAGTCCCGGGATTTAAAGGGGTAGCCCTTATGTCTGAAAGATGACACGGATATTACCCGGGTCACATCCTAGTATAATGTCCGGGATTTAACCGGGAGGCGGCATGTATGAAAGCAGCTGGTTAATTCCCGGGTCTTAGCGCGAAGGCTGATGACGTAAATATCATGGTGGGCCGATCGTCATTTCCTCCGTCTTCGCAGTAAGATGAAAATTGGTAAACAAACATCGCAATTATCAACGTGCAAATTAAAAATTAAAGTGCTACTGGATCTTAGAACTCAGGAAGAGACAGTCCATCAACCATCTTTGGAAATGTGTGGTTTATTTTTTGCCGATGCCGACCAAAAGTGATGTACTGTCTGGGTTATAAAATCCCGTCCCTCGCCCTCCTCCGACAGAGAGCAGCGAGTCACCAACATGGGACGAGTCTGTCATAACTTGAATTGAGTGTTATAAGATTTTGCCCTAGTGTGTCTGATCATTGTGATTACCCATTGATTTCACCTGTTGTGGCCTTTTCCTTGTGTGTTGACAAATCCGCTGCCTCTTGTGTCACCCACCTGTGCCTCATTGTCTCGTTACCCCTTGTCTGTGTAGTTAAGCTCCCAGTTTCTGTTAACTCCTTGTTGCGTCATTGTCGCTTTCATGTTTATTAAGGTTTGGTCTTGTTCATGTCAATTCTGCCGTCCATATACCTCGTGTTCCTGCAGCCTCTGTTTATGTAAGTTTTGGTGGTTTTCGTTTGTACTTTGTGTTTTTGTAGTTATCATTACATCATTTTTTTTAGTTCACCGCCACCCTGCCTCGCCCCCATGTCTTTGTTTCCATGCTTTTGGGTCCACCTCGCTTCCACGTCCAGACAGAGTCTGAAAGTGTCCAACCTGAGTAATTCCTGGTACATCTTCCCATGTCTGAAAGCTATGACTCGGGTAAATCCCACGTTGCATTACACAGGAATTTAGTTGCCTGGAACACCCAACTCCCCGCAGTTCCAGCTATAGAGTCTGGCGACCGTTCGGTGGATCAAATTCCCAGGGCGAGCAAAGACAACAAAGTGGACCAATCAGCGATGGGCTGACGTGTCGTTGATAAAGCGACCAAAAACTCTAGCGCGAGGGAATAAACATACGAGAAGAGCGGAGAACGGAGAGGTTTATCCAACATGGCTAGCGTGAGACACACCGTTGGTTTTAGTGACTCGATGCGTTTTTGGTCATTTAAAACTGAACTTACCGCGGATTGGAACATATTCTCACATCTCCCGTTCGCCATCTGTGTTGTTGTGGAGACGACTTCCAACGCGCAAGAGTGACGTTGCTCGTTAAGAACACGTCACGCAAATAAACGAATCTGATTGCACGGATGATTTCGTTCTGGCTCTAGAGGCCAATAAGGAGATTGGTCCCAGACTCTTCTCACAGTGTTTGAAAGATATAGGGAGAACAGTTTGGTGGTGCCAGGCAAGTCTTAAGTTTGCCTATGACTATTTGAATATTACAGAGGAGTCATGGGAGCAAGCTTTGTGGTCAGATGAGAGTAAAATAAGTTTTTGGTCATAATTCCAATAACCGTGTTTGGAGGAAGAAGAATGATGAGTACTATCTCAAGAACACCATCTCTACTGTGAAACATGGGGGGTGTAAGCATCATGCTTTGTTGTTTTTCTTAGCATATTTGCAAATGCATTTGCAAATAAACAAATCTGATTTCACGGATGATTTAGTTCTGGCTCGAGAAGCCAATAAGGTGATGGGTCCCAGACTCTTCTTACAGTGTTTGAAAAATACAGTGAGAATAGTCTGGTGGTGCCAGGCAAGGGATTCAGCGGGATATAAATCTGAAAGTGGCTTTAAAGGTGCTGATTCGAGTAGGGCGTGGGGGAAAAAATCAGCAAAACCAAATTTTAAGACTCATTTTACTTTTAGCCGGTGTACGACAAGCGATAATGTTTAACTCATAGACGTCCAATCCGTCCAGTTCAGCTGCAGTGAATGAGTGAATGGAAGTAATTCCCTTCTCCAAAATACTCTAAAGGTAAATATGGCAGGAAAAACTTGCAAGCATATATTTTCATGTGAATGTGAGGCTTTGTAAAGCACTTTTGGTCAATGTACTGTATGCTTTAGATAAAGCGCATAAATGGATAAATGGCGTTTCAATGGGGAAACATGATTTGAGATATGAGTTAGTTATGAGCTTGGGCATGCATCTGATTAAACTCATAAGTCAAGGTATGTGTCTTACGAGTCATTCACCACAGTAAAACTGACAAGAAGAACATTTACTGCTAAGCATGAGGCCTCCTACGGGTAAATCTTTGTAAAACATCTGGTTTGCTGCAGGAGACTCGCGTTCAGTGAAGATATGATTATGTGTGGGTGTGCTTTGCTCGTTATTCTAAGTACGCCGCACACTATAAAAACGAAACAACACGCATGCCTATTTGTTTCTCATCATGTTCAAAAGATATATGGTGACCAGGCTTGAGCAATCGCAGAATTGGTGATAAAAGGTCTTGCATTGTTGAGTCATTAGATGGCGCAGGTGTGCCTAATGTGGAAACTCGCCTCATGTTCACCTCTTGAAAAGGTCAGTTTGCCGACTCTCTGCTAGAAGAGGTCAGGGGAGGCTGAACTCTGACCTTCGCCTCGACACACATTCACAATCGACCGTGACAGCTGCTTTGACCCGTCTGTTGAAAATCAAAGCCACACTACACCGCTTTCATTTTGTCTTCAGTGGGCTGATGAAGAGCAGGAATACAATTTGAATGCTGTGGAACGAAATTATGATGAAAGACTATTTTCCTGTTCATGCGTGGGCTTTCTAACATTTTAAATATCCGTTAAGATGTGGGCAACTGTGGAAAAATGTAAACTAGTTAATGTAGAAAATAAAGTGAAAAAAAAGTCAATGCACTTTTAGCTGACTGCAGCTCCTGATGTCACTCATTAGGTCATTCTATGCCACTGATGGCTTTAGAAGTCACACATCCATGTAGTAAAGAAGGCTGGCAGTGAAAAACAGCAGTGTGTCTGACCTGCAGGTTGATAACACTTAAGACTAGGGCTGCAGCTATCGATTATTTTAATAGTCGACTAATCTATTGACTGGTTAGCTTGAATAATTGACTAATTGGATTAGGAAATTAAATGTGTTGCAGAATAAATTTTATGAGATGTAAAACAAATGCTTGCTAAGATTGCACTTTCAAAACAGCATTAAATGCGAATAAAAAATAAAATTCCAGAGTGTTTCTTCAAACTATGCATATATACTAAGAATTGATTAAAATAACTGATCTTAGTCTCAAACTGTATAAAAATAAATTTAAAAAAAATCCTGATCCAAATACAACAAGAACAATTGACTTACTTGCATAACAAGAGTCCACAGGCTTTAATGCTAATAAATGTAAACGTTTTTTTTTGGTTTGTTTTTTAACAATGCTCTTAACAAAATTTTCAAACACATATTTCCACGAAAAATAGCTAAACATACCAACGAACTAAATTATGAATGCATTAAAAAACATAGTAGCTCAAACAAAAAATTACCTTATGTTAGCCTTAACAGGGAGCAGCTGGATTCAGCCATGTTAAATGAGTTATGTCAGTTGAGTTATGTTTTTTGCTTTTAACCAAGAATCGAGACTCTTTTACGTCCATATTTATGAAGAATTCAGGGATTGAAGCATTTAATCACAAGAATTTTCAACGGAAAAAGCTCTTTGCTTACATATGGTGGCCTCTAATTTCCTTACTGACTAGCCTCTTAGTTCGCAAAATTTATGTAAAATAAATGCTACCTGCGCGTTTTTTTTTTGCTTTTAACCAAGAATTGAGACTGTTTTACATACATATCTATAAAGAATTCAGGGATTTAAGCATTTATTTACAAGAATTTTTAACGGAAAAAGCTTTGTTTACATATGGCGGCCGCTAATTTCCGAACTGACTAGCCTCATAGTTTGCAAAATTTATGTAAAATAAATGCTACCTGCACGTTTTTTTTTTTTTTTTTTTTTTTTGCTTTTAACCAAGAATCGAGACTGTGCACGTCCATATTTATAAAGAATTCAGGGATTTAAGCATTTATTCACAAGACTTTTCAACTGAAAAAGCTCTTTGTTTACATATGGTGGCCGCTAATTTACTTACTAAGTGGCCTCATAGTTCACAAAATTTATGTAAAATAAATGCTACCTGCACGGTTTTTTTGCTTTTAACCAAGAATCGAGACTGTTTTACGTACATATCTATAAAGAATTCAGGGATTTAAGCATTTATTCACAAGAATTTTCAACGGAAAAAGCTCTTTGTTTACATATGGCGGCCGCTAATTTCCTTACTGACTAGCCTCATAGTTCGCAAAATTTATGTAAAAATGCATGCTACCTGCACATTTTTTTTCTGCTTTTGACCAAGTATCGAGACTGTTTTACGTTCGTATCGATAAAGAATTCAGGGATTTAATCATTTATTCACAAGAATTTTCAACGGAAAAAGCTCTTGGTTTACATATGGCGGCCGCTAATTTACTTACTGACTAGTCTCATAGTTCGCAAAATTTATTTAAAAATGCATGTTACCTGCACATTTTTTTCCTGCTTTTGACCAAGAATCGAGACTGTTTTACATACATATCTATAAAGAATTCAGTGATTTAAGCATTTATTTACAAGAATTTTTAACGGAAAAAGCTTTGTTTACATATGGCGGCCGCTAATTTCCTAACTGACTAGCCTCATAGTTTGCAAAATTTATGTAAAATAAATGCTACCTGCACGTTTTTTTTTGTTTTTTTTTTTGCTTGTAACCAAGAATCGAGACTGTTCACGTCTATATCTATAAAGAATTCAGGGATTTAAACATTTATTCACAAGAATTTTTGACAGAAAAAGCTTTGTTTACATATGGCGGCCGCCAATTTGCTAATTTACTAGCCTCATAGTTCGCAAAATTTATGTAAAATGCATGATACCTGCACATTTTTTTTCTGCTTTTGACCAAGTATCGAGACTGTTTTACGTCCGTATCTATAAAGAATTCAGGGATTTAATCATTTATTCACAAGAATTTTCAACGGAAAAAGCTCTTGGTTTACATATGGCGGCCGCTAATTTACTTACTGACTAGCCTCATAGTTCGCAAAATTTATGTAAAAATGCATGCTACCTGCACATTTTTTTCTGCTTTTGACCAAGAATCGAGACTGTTTTACGTCCGTATCTATAAAGAATTCAGGGATTTAATCATTTATTTACAAGAATTTTTAACGGAAAAAGCTTTGTTTACATATGGCGGCCGCTAATTTCCTAACTGACTAGCCTCATAGTTTGCAAAATTTATGTAAAATAAATGCTACCTGCACGTTTTTTTTTTTTTTTTTTTTTTTTTTGCTTTTAACCAAGAATCGAGACTGTTCACGTCTATATCTATAAAGAATTCAGGGATTTAAACATTTATTCACAAGAATTTTTGACGGAAAAAGCTTTGTTTACATATGGCGGCCGCCAATTTGCTAACTTACTAGCCTCATAGTTCGCAAAATTTATGTAAAATGCATGCTACCTGCACATTTTTTTTCTGCTTTTGACCAAGTATCGAGACTGTTTTACGTCCGTATCTATAAAGAATTCAGGGATTTAATCATTTATTCACAAGAATTTTCAACGGAAAAAGCTCTTGGTTTACATATCGCGGCCGCTAATTTACTTACTGACTAGCCTCATAGTTCGCAAAATTTATGTAAAAATGCAGGCTACCCGCACATTTTTTTTCTGCTTTTGACCAAGAATCGAGACTGTTTTACGTCCGTATCTATAAAGAATTCAGGGTTTTAATCATTTATTCACAAGAATTTTCAACGGAAAAAGCTCTTGGTTTACATATGGTGGCCGCTAATTTACTTACTGACTAGCCTCATAGTTCGCAATATTTACGTAAAATAAAGGCTATCTGCACTGGTTTTTTGCTTTTAACTAAGAACTGAGACTGTTTGACGCCCATATCTATAAAGAATTCAGGGATTTAAGCATTTCGTCACAAGAATTTTCAACAGAAAAAGGTCTTTGTTTACAGATGGCGGCCGCTAATTTCCTTACTGACTAACCTCATAGTTCGCAAATGTACGTAAAATAAATGCTACCTGCACTTTTTTTTTTTTTGGTTTATTTTTCATTTTAACCAAGAAGCGCCCCATGTCCTGTCAATACATTATGAAGTCTATGGTTGAAGAACAAAAACAAGTTTTTTTCTAATGCATTTTAAATAAGTGAATGTTCACGTGAGTGATAGGCACAGCCCATAGTGGGGGCCCACTGTATGTACAAGTAGAACACTTTCATGTGGAAACGGTGTATTTGTTTTGGCTACAAGCAATATACTTTCTCTCATTGACGGCTTTCATGTCTGGCTAGAAGAAGAGTCCAGCTGGAATTCTCCCAAAAGGAATTAAAGCTAATGAAATAATAAAATGATTCAGCTGATGTGATCATTTTATTTAGCTGCGGTCGTCTCCGGCCGAGCCAAGTAAACGCTCGCTCCAATTTGTCCAGTCTGCCCCTCCTACCTGTTCGTATTTCTCCAGCTCCGTGTGGTAAATCTGTCGGATCTGCGTCAGCTTGGCCCGGTAGTCGGAGTGTTCTGCCGAGTTGTCGGCGCCGATGCCCCCGGTGGCCGCAGCCGCCGCCGCAGCGGCTGCCGACCCTCCGCCTTTCTCGGGCCCTGCGACGCCCTCGGCCAGCAGCATGTTGTCCAGGCGCATCAGCTGCGGATCAGGGGGTTCCTCCTCCTGGGCGCCACGAATACTGAGCACTGGAGAGAACACACCAAGACACGGTAGCGTCAAAACACTGACATCAATGTGACAAATTGTCACTCGAGGTAAAGTTTAAAAGAAAAAAAAATAGAGAACATTTTACAGTGACTCGGGGAGCATCTTAACCGTCTTCGGTGTCAGTCTACTGAACGATGCTCCTTAAAATATGGCCGTCATTTTAATGGATCAAGTCTGAGCCATAAAACGCTGGAGCCTAAGACGGGCCAGCAGCTCGGCAAGATCATAAAACGATAATTTCATAGATTTTGACGATCATTTCATGTAAAATAAATAAATATAAAATGAACAATGCTTTGCACCAGAGTTCATCTTTCATTGCGCTCCTTATGCTCAGGCGATGTTTAGTTTCTGGCTGACGGCTTTATAGTGTTGCATTTAAAAGACAACACCAATCAAACCTATTACGTTGTTATATTAATGCAAATACATGCCACTCAATTTAAAGTTTACGTTTTTTTTAGGAGGGCAGATCTAAGGCTTTAAATGGAAGAATCTTGATGGCTGAATAATAAAATCTAAATTGATGATCCGACTGAGGGTTTATGGGCTCAGCAAACATGTTGGAGTGCATTTTAAAGGATGTATCCGCGCGCGCCAGTACAACATCTACCGTGTTGCCACCCCGACGCAGCCCTCAGTCTGACGTCTGCTCACACTCACGCCGAGGTGTGAGCGCGTTTGAACCTGTCGTCACATGCCTGCGGCCCTCAACTAACACTTGGGCTGGCGTGATGAGGAGGGCCAAGTAGAAACATGACAAAGAAGAGGGCGCAAAGATGAGCATAACACACTGTAGGCCCGACAATGCATGTCCAAAAGGGATTTTTGAGTGTTTGAGTGAAAATGTGCAATATTAATGTATAGACCTTTACAATTACACAATTCAATATTTGTATTCTTTATTCCAATCAAGCTCATTACACTGGGACATAGAGTTCACCATCAGTTGACAAGACGGCTCCCACAAACATTGCGCCATGCCTTCCCGTTGAGGGCTGACCCAGGCAGAGAATTTGGCTTTCACTGTGATAAACTCAAACACACACTGCACTCAAACGCCGGATTTAGGTGGAAGATGGATGAAAGTTTACTGCATAAAAGCAGGTCTCATGAGTGATTTGGTCGAGGATTCGAGGTAATTATTATCTAAAATAGCCCCATGCATGCACTTTGAAACATTTTGAAAAAAAAGTGTGGAAAAAATTAGCGTAACTTTGGCTCGAAATATTTACGTGAGATGAATGAAAACTGCCTTTATTTATTTATTTTTTTTCAGCCATGAATCTAGAATGTTATCTCCATATCTATAGAAATTTGTGGATGTACGCATTTATTTACATGAATTTTCAACTTAAAAAGCTCTTTGTTTTGTGATGGCCGCCACGTTGGATTTACACAATACCGTAATTTTAGCTTGAAATATTTACGTAAAATGAATGATAATTGCCCGTCTTTTGCTTTGAACCAATAATTTAGACTGTTCTATGTTTCAATCCATAGAAATTGCAGGATGTACGCATTTGTTTACAAGAATTTCAACTTAAAAAGCTCTTTGTTTTGTGTGTGCCGCCATGTTGTATCCATACACAGTAGCGTAGGTTTACATTCAAATGATCAGGTAACTTTCGGCCAGCTGCCCGTTTTTTGGCAAAAAAAGTAGTAATTTCGACATTTCTGTGTTCATACAAAAAGAAATGGGCCTTTTACGTGTTTTATATAAAAAACAATGAGGGCCAATAGCCAGTAAGACATGCCCTGTGCTGAGGCAATAGTAACATCGGAATTCAACCTAAATAAGTTGTGATTGTATATAGAAAAATGCAAATTCTGCTTTTGTTGAGTAAAATTAAGATGTTTCTGCATGCTTTCCTCAAGTATTAAGTTTGCGATGTGAAAATCAAGTGATTTATTAGCTGTTGAAAACTTGCACTAAATTAAAAAAAAAGTTGCTATTTTGGGCAAAAACGTATATGATATGTTAAATATTGCTATTAATTCTGAAAATATAGGTGATTATCTTTGCATTTGGTGATTTCTGTGTGTCTAGCGTAAAATGTGAGAATTTTATAGCTATGAAGTGTTGTTATGCTAGTATAAAAAACAATTACCATATTTTTCGGACTATAAGTCACAGTTTTTTTCATAGTTTGGCTGGGAGTGCGACTTATACTCTGGTGCGACTTATGCGTGAAATTATTATATCATTTCACAGGTTATTTTGGTGTTTTGGAGTGACAGTGATGGTTTAGTAAACTCATTAGCATGCTCTTTATGCTATAGTTATCTGAATAGCTCTTAATAGCTATATTATGTTAACATAGTGGCCACGTTCGCATTTCATGCATCATATAACATTATCATACTGTACACTTATTCAGCATGTTGTTCTCTATTGTATTTTTATTTTAAATTGCCTTTCAAAATGACATACCTGTTCTATGTGTTGGATTTTATCAAGTAAATTTCCCCCCAGAATGTGACTCATACTCCGGTGCGATTTATATGCTTTTTTTATCCTCTTCATTGCACATTTTTGGGCTGGTGCGACTTATACTCAGGTGCGACTTATAGTCAGAAAAATACGGTAATCGATTTTATTAGGGAACGACTTTTAATTTTTTGATGTCGTTGTTTATGGCAACTCATTAATGCCTGAGGGAGACACGCCTGTTTTGTTTTTTTGGTAACTAGCGGATCTGGTTTTGGAAATATTTGAATTTTGAGTTTTTGAAAGTAGGCCCCGAGCCCCGTGTCCTGTCAGCTGATAGTGAAATCTATAACTGGGGCACAAAAGTATTCTTATTTTAGGTCTGACAGCAGTTAACAACTCAATCCAATAATGACCTCAGTTTTTCCCTATCATGTCGCATGTTTTAAATATACAATCCACATTTTCTTAAAAAAATATGAAAAACACTGCACTTAACATATGTTCTACTGTCACATGTCAAATTAGATATTGACATATAATGAAATATGAAAAAAACAGGCGTGAAATGTGAACATGGATATTTAATTTCTCCCGTATCTCTTGTACGTTTGCTGTTCTTTACAAGTTTGAATGACTGAATAATGTTGCTTCTTATTAAAAAAAAAAAGAAAAAATTGTCAACATGAAGGAGCGTGTCATTTTAGCAATGTACGTGCGATCATCATATACTTTATGATATCTCTCGGCATGATTTCCTGTACCAAAATATAAAAGCAGCAGTATGGGAAGTTGTTGGTGCTCAGAAAAGACCGGCAATTTCGAAATGCCCTCCATATTCATAGCCAATTAGAAACGAGCCAGAGGGCGATGCGTGTCACTGTCGCGTGCCGCTGCAGTCGCATCGCGCCCCATGTGTTGGCTTTCAGCTTAACGGTGATGACTTTCGCCATCGTTCATCGCCTCCCGTGTTTTGCCCCTAAGTCTCACACGGAACAGGACAGCGACAGACTGAACAGGTACAGAAACTATAAAGAGTGTGTGTCTAAAGAGTGTATCTATTTTCTTAACTAATTCTAACCTCTTTCTAGTATATCAGCGTTTATATGGTGTATCTTCATGGCGAGCCTGAAGTCATTATAATCACACAATGGCTGTGTTCATAAGCATTGTATATTTTGTGTCTAAACATTATTTTTCCCATTATCAGAGGTTAAATGTGCGATTTGCATACTTAAATACTTTGTGCAATCATATTTCACATGAAGGTCATTTATACTAGGTGTTGTCTATTGCCCCAAGTATATTGACCGCACATTTTTTCGACCTCTGTTAATGGAGGAAGTAATATTTCAGCACAAAAACTAACACTTATGAACACAGTCATTTATGGTGTTAGTGATAACCAAGCACATACACAATGATAGACTCGCGCACAGGTGCATGTGATAATGGGTAATAACATCATCACAAAAAAAAGCCATTGATCTGGGATACTCGCATTTCATTGGCTAACATAGTATTGGCAATGATATAATGGGTTCCTCCATTTCCAATAGCCACTTCATGGAAATACTGGCTTTTTATGAAAGATTAAATTGTTTTTTTCAATTTATTATATAAGGTTCATTCTGATGGGCTGCATTCTGGTAGGCTGCATGGTAAAGGTGTTGTCTTTCTCCTATGAAACTGACATGTAGAAAACAAACTGGGCATTCAAATCTCACTGTCCTTTATTATTTCGTAGTTATTCCATCCAAAACAATGCATCAGGGAACACCCACTTTTTTCCCCAGCTATTCTCGGTATGATGTCACAACCATAATTGATGATGATGCCTAACTTTGCAGGGCTGTGCTAGACACTAAATGTTGACAGAACACAGAACGGCCACACGACAACAAAAGAATAGAAACACTAAAGATAGTATGCTAGCAGACTGTAAAAAATCTACACCTGATTCTTCTGATTGAAGATTTTTTAGCGGGTGGCCCAAAGGCAGCTGAGAAAGTAAGACTAAGTAGGATCTATTTTCATTATTAAGCCTTTTATTGTACTTTGTTTTTGATGGATCCATGTTAAAAATTATGGTCTGCCATCATTTTAAAGTAGGGTGACCAAACATCCTCTTTTGCCCGGACACGTCCACTTTTCATATCCCGTCCGGGACGTCTGGCGAGGTTTGATAAATTCCGGTCCGGTTTTCATTATTTTTCATGGGACCAATTAGTGTGTGTTGAAATTGACTGATGCTTTGCACAGAATACTACTGTGCTAAACTTACTTTTCGGCAAATATTGAAGCTTTGCGCTGGTGTGATCTGTAAAATCCCATTTGGTGTTCGTTGCACTGCCAATGATTGTAAACTTTTACAGCAATGTTTGATTTTGCCTCGGCTACTGGTGTTTGCTAATAGGGTAGCTGTCAGGGAGCTAAATCGCGCTAGGCATTATGGGAAATGAAGTTTTGAACCGCTGCGTTTGGAGACATGCTGGTTGAATCGTTTGTCAGTTTATTTCGGTTATTGTTTGCGTGCAATCTAGAACATTGAATGAGAATAACAATTGAGTGGGAATAACAATTTGTAAACGACAATTGTCACGATAGAAATTTATCAAAAATAGCACATAGCCTACAGTTTGTGTGTATATTGGTGTATTGAATGGACTACATTTCCATGGGTCTGCATTATAGTATTATTATTATTATTATTTTATTATTATATAACAAATTTTATTTATTTATTTATTTTTTTGCATTTTTACTGTTCCATTTTTTTTTTGGGGGGGGGGGGGGGTAATAAAGCCTGTTGAGTAACCTCTGAGAATTTGAATTTGTGTCTCTGGCAGGGCTGGCCCAGCCTATACGCAGACTATGCAGCTGCTTAGGGCCCCTGACCACTAGGGGGCCCCCAATCTGGCAATTGTTTAATTTATATTCTATTTTGTTTACTACAGTTTGCTTTATTTGACTTTTGTGAGTTTTGATACTTGATTACAAGCTTAAATAAATAAAAGTTCTTCTTTAACTCTTTCACTCCCAGCCATTTTCACCAGAGCAAGGCCGTTCGCTCCCGGCCGTTTTTTCTGGATTTTGACTGATTTTGCAAGGCCCACAGAAAATTCTGTTCTATTGCTATATAAACTTTGAACCCACCAAAAGAAAGATTGGACTCTCTTCTTTCAGCAGAAAAAAAAAAGTAAGTTCGTATCTTTTTCCATTCTTTAGAAATCAGCATTAGAAAATAGCTTAGTTTGAGCAATTTTCCAATTTCTGATGAAAAAACGGAGAAAATGAGCTTTTTGTAAACGCATACATTTCAAACATAACTTTGACTTTAACAAAGCTATTTTTTTGCATTAGTTACATCCCAAACATCTGAATAATGTTTTCCTTTTACAAAATACTATGAACAACCAGACAAATAGAGCTTTAGATAGAATAGTAACAATTTATTCACACACAACGACTGAGAGATGACGGTTTGTCGCCGAGATGACGCCGTTGTCGCCACGTCAGCTGTGTAAACTTTTCCCTCATCGTTGTCTGTCTCACAAAAATGGATTATTTTTGCATTTCTGCGGGGTCTGCTAGGCGAGCCGCTCCACGGGGGGTTTCACTCGTTTTGCACGATTGTCCAGCGCCTGGTGTCCCAGGCGTCCTCTCGTTGTTTTGTCCGGACGGAGCGCCGCCTGGGCTCAATCCGCCAGCGCTTTGACAATGCTGGCCGGCCGTTCACTGCTGTTGAATCGGCTTGTCTAGTCTTCCAAAATGCGTTACTGCCCTCCAGTGGCCAGTTTTATTGCTTTAAAATTGGTTTGGAGCGTTTTTCTTTGTTTCTCAGATACAGCGGAAGCTATATATGCTTCTTATTAAAAAAAAAAACGCAAAAGACGTAAAAATACGGTTGCGGGACAGTTGAGCATTTAAAAATAAAACGTATTTATACGGTTCCGGGAGCAAATGAGTTAAGTTTCATTCCTCTTTTAGAAAAAGGTTTGGCGATATCTACTGTAAGTACTGCCAATCATTTGGGGTGAGAAGTTTGAAGTATGCAGTGCAACAAAATCTGATTAATATACAATATATGGACGTATGGGTTGGATTGCATGTATGGGTTTCACAGTACACTGTGACAAAATGTTGGGCCAAAAATATGGGTCCCTTTGCATTATTTTGCTTAGGGCCCCCAAATGGCTTGGGCCGGCCCTGGTCTCTGGTATATACTATATGGATATAAATATTTTTTATAAAACTGAATTTTTCTATCCAGATGGAGGAGGCACACTTTAAATATACTCAAGTGATATTATCTCAAGGCCAGGCCGAGTTTTTGGAAATCAAAATATGATCACCCTATTTTAAAGTCACTTTTTATAGTATTTCTTAGGACCTTTAAAATAAAAAGCCTTGGAGTAAAAAAGTGAGTCAAGGAAATATTAATTCCAGCTTAGTTTGCTACATTTCCATCTTGGGAATCTATGCATTTGAACTGGGAGGGTTGGCCAGTGCATGATCATGTGTAGATGTCTAATCTATCCAATCCTCTCCTAGTCAAAATGGACTGGACGTCTTTTGCCATCAATGGCAGCCAATGAATGAATTGGCGTAAGTGTGAAGAATACATAATCAATCAAGAATAAACATTTTTAAAATAAAAGTTTAAAATAAACCATTGTCACCGTAGTAAAGGCAGATGGTTTGCATGGAATATCATGTAATTACATTGTAATGGGCACCATTATGATTGTCATCCCTCTTCCAGCCACCAGAAGGCTCCCTCACTGAAGGAGCGATGCTGCCTGTCTTCCTGCCGAGGTGCCCAAAAGGGATAAAGGCGACCAGGTGCAGCCCTCCATTACATCCGCTCATCTTCAAGGACAATGACAAAGCTCGCGATGTAATAACAGCCGGTTTGCCGGCACGTCCTGAGGACGTCAGCGAGGGTAAATCGTATTGTTCTCCCGCCGTGGCCGCTCACAGCGCCGGCTCTTTTGTAATGACGATGTAAGCCGGAGTCGCCCCGTGACCTTTGAGACGGGCGGGGGGTCCAGATGGAGAGCTCGTCTGCCCTCTTTTCTTCTCCCCCTTTTTTTTCCTTCTCTTTTTCTCCTCCAGCAATATCATCATCCATTCGCATCAGCTCCAACACGTGAGCAAGCTCGACTCAAGAGGCAAATGTCAATGGCCATCAGACGGCTGGATAAAGGTCAGGAGTTCACACGGGGGGAGGCGCACGCACGCACGCAGCCGTGTGCGTGTGTGTCGGCAGACATTTTTCCATGTGAATCACACCAGCGGCAGGAAACGCTCGCCAATTGGATGCTGACAAAATAGCGGCACATTCCCACCAGAGGGGGGGAATCTAATGAGCCCCAGAATGATTTATTAATTCCCTGCCTTCTTACTCCCAGAGTGCGCAGCTAAAAGCATGAAATGCATTAAATAAATACAATTAATAAGGGGAATCAAACAACGTGGTATAATCACCCTCGCCATCGCCATCAGCTTTATTTATTCCTGTGAGCTAATAGCGACGGAATCGATAAGGCCGGTCCGAGTGCGCCTTGTGAACTCTGCAACCGGCGAGCGTACATTAACATAATCACCTGACACAAGCACAAGTGGCCCTATTATAATACATCACATGCGCGCACTTGTATAATAGCACAGAGCCTTTTATCGTGCGCCTCCGTACTGCCTTTATTTCATAGGCCGTCACAGATTAGTATCTGGAAAAGGAAGATGGCCATCATCTCATCTTGATCATTACCGACAGATTTAATTGAACAATGAGAGGACACGTTCCCCTCTCACTCCCGCCTTCTCCTGCTCATCTCCTTTTTGCTCTTGTATAATCCCCCCCACTATTCACCCTCCTTCCTTCCTAGGCAATGTGGGGCAGCACCCCCCCCCCCCCTCCACACACACACACACACAAGCCACTTCAACCCTTCCCCAAAAAGGCAATGCATTAAAAATGAATACGCGTCATAAACAATCCTGCCGCTGCATGCGAGAATAATGAATGGAATTCCAAGAATAAGCCTTTGTTTTGCTTATTGACAAAACTAATTTCTGCTGTTTTACTCCCTTAAGAGCTGGCTGGTATCCACCGCCGCACTGCCTGCTGCGTGCAGACAACGGGAGCGTAAATAAACAGGCCGATTAAGCCGCCCACACAGGGAAGCGTCAAGGTACTTGGTGCACTCACACACACACTGCGCTATATACTACAAGGCAAACACACATTGGCCGGCAACCCCTGTGCAGCCGCCTCCACAAGCCTCTCTAAATAAAAAATGCTTTAATTAATGATATTGAAGTATAGTGTCACGATTAAGAAGACCTACGATCAAACGAGGCAGGGGCCTAGGCAGACCCTCCTCGTGTCTGATCGGCATTCGACACTGGACCGGTGCCGTCAATAAAGTAAAGCAGTTTAAATTGTGGTACAAGTACCACTAGTGGTATGCTAGCTTCCTCTACTGTTACGCAAAAGATCGACCTTTCATCTAATTACAGTGTATCACAAAAGTGAGTACACCCCTGGCATCTCTGCAGATATTTAAGTATATCTTTTCACGGGGCAACACTGAGAAAATTACACTTCGACACAATGAAAAGTAGTCTGTGTGCAGCTTGTATAATAGAGTTCATTTATTTTCCCCTCAAAATAACTTAAAATATAGCCATTAATATCTAAATCCCTGGCAACAAAAGTGAGTACACCTAATAAAAACTACGTACAGTACATCCCTAAATGTCCAAATTGAGTACTGCTTGTCATTTTCCCTCCAAAATGTCATGTGACTCGTTACAGCATTGCTGCAGAGATTGAAGAGGTGGGGGTCAGCCTGTTAGTGCTCAGACCATACGCCGCACTCTACATCAAATTGGTGTGCGTGGCTGTCACCTCAGGAGGAAGCCTCTTCTGAAGACGGTACACAAGAAACCCCGCCCGTCCCCAGTAACCGATGTGCTATGTTGACATGTCTTCAGCAAACTTTTGCGGGCTTTCTTGATACATTGTAAGTGTATTTATCAAGTACAATTCAGTTGTATTGAATTTAAACAGCAAAATATTATTTAATCTTTAAAGGGAACCTTGGACTTAAAGACTTGTAGGCTCTAATAAGTCACAATTGTTCTTTTGTACTAAAATACGTTATTAGAAACGCATAAAATAGAGCAATTGATTTAAAAATCTATAATGTTTAGTACATGTTTTGACTTACGGAGGGCGCCATGTTTTAAGCGCGCAATGGACGTTCGGGGTGATGACGTAGATTATCACTGTCACTCGACAAATAATACCAGGTAACTGCAATTCCTTCTACGCGGCGAGACGTCCAACACATGCGCTCATCGGTTAAAAGCGGCGAGTACTTACTATTTGTGTTTTTATTGAGTTTTTTATTACCCTTTCATTGGCTCTGTTTCCCTCTCATACTTTTAAGGATGGTGTTTTCCAGTGGTAGCTTTAAAGCAGATTGTTGATCTGTTGACCACATTAGTCACATAGCGTATTTATACCCTTATTTGATATTACTATGTTTAAGTATTTTCTTAAGGCATCTTTAGTATGTTCTGTCTGTATGCATCTAAACAAAACAAGCTGAAAGCGTACTTTGGGTGTCAAATTCGCCTCTAGTAGACGTTTTGCCGGTGTAGCACATTTTGGCAGAACACCATTTTTTTCCTACACTCGTCTTGTCTCATCCCGTCTTTCCTGTTCATTTTGCTTTTGTTGCTCGTTTTGTGAAATATCGACAGTGCTGTCATGCTCATTTATATTCCTCTCGGGTTCAAATTGAAAGGGTTGAACAGATGACATGTTTATGTTGCTAGAGTCATACTCTGGAAGCCCGGCAGTGTAACCATGTGACGTCACCGCCCTGCGACGTCAACAACAATGGCAACCTACTTGTTAAACTAATTTTACAAATTGTATTAAGATGAAAACATCAAGAAGGGTTTCAATATCAAATTATTTTACCTCATGATAACGTTTATCTTTAAAGAAATACAAGTCTTTCTATCCGTGAATCCCTTTAAGAATGTTTATCCAAACGTGTTTAATGAATTGGGGAAAAAAAACACAGAATTTGATTTTTCCAATGTGTAATAGTGGAGAAAAAGTCCTAAAATTGCACTTTTAACTTTAGCATATGGTAAATTGCTCAGATTGTTTTCCCACTGTTTTTAAATTAAATGTAATTAATTGGATTTTTCCAGTTTATGCTAAAATCCTTTCAATTTGAACAATGTAGCTATTTGGGACAAATATTGCTCAAATTGTAAACCATTTATCTGAACATTTTGGTCTACTATACTCAGGTATTTTAACAATGGCTGTCATTAACGGGGATAGACGTCCAAGTCACTTGAACTAGTGCTAGTACGAGTACTGTCATTGAATGCCAGTGTTGTTTTCATCAACAATGACAATAACGAAAATATTTAGTCGAAGAACAATTTTTTCATGATGATGACGAGCTAAAAACGTGGCTTGGAAAACTAGAACATTACGAGAGAAATGCCAGTTTTGTCTGATGACGCAACAACGAGAAGAAAATGCGACATAATTTCTTTCATATCTTCACAATGCATGACATTTTCATAATATACGTGGAGTACGTCAGTTTGCATCGTAATAGTTTTTGGGTTTTTTCACTCATCCGAGATGTTCTGCGCCGCTCCCTTGCATTCCTCACCAGAGTTCATGATGTTTCTCAAGCTAAGCTCCATCTTGCTTGTTTGGAAACACCGTAAGTTTTGTTTTCTTATCTTGGCAAGACAGAATATGCAATGCTGCTCTAGCCTTTAAAGGTTTCTGCAGAGTGATCATGAGATGCTAAATGTAACTCGTTGCGTTAGCGTAGCATTTGCTTTAGCATTAGCTTCAGAATGGTAGAGTCCTCTTAAAATACTGGCCAGTCTAAAGCAGAGCCACTTGGCTTTTGTGGTCAGTATAAGTCTAGTGAAGAGCCAATTAGCGAAATGGCATTTATTAGACGCGCTTTATAGTCGCCTATAGGAGGCTAATTATAGCCAGCAGAGTCGTCACCCTGGAATGTAAGTTTCAGTGGCATTGACGGTGTTATTTTGGACGTCTCTCGCTGCCATTGACTAAATGTTGGCCCTGATGGTGATACACTAAGAACCAAATATTCTTTGAGGAGGTATTTGCTGTAAAATATTTGATAACCACTGTAGTAAGGCAAGCCACTCCGTAGCGGGTGAGCGCATTTTGCATCTTCATGTCACGTGACCCACAGAGGCGCAGCCGGCCGTGCTTTCTATTGATTGTGTGGGCACACGTCATCTAGGGTTTCAGCAGTTAATAAATCAGGGCCGCTCCTGACACAGCCGCTGCGACTGCGCGCGTGTGTGGGCTTGTCACAGAGCAGTCAGCAGGAGTGAAAGCGACAGCCACATGATAATGTAACATCACCACCATTCATCCCTGCCACGCAGCATTCTGAGACAAAACAACAACCTAGGAACCTGGAGAAGGAAGGAGGGGGCAGGAGACGAAGAGGGGGGGTGTTGTGTGATTTACAGCAGACATGACAAGTATCACTAATACAAGTCCTCGCCTCCGCGCTCCACCGGGGAGTTCAGCATCCGCTCATCTGCATTTGATACAAGCACGCGTCATCCCTCAAAGTGACCCACGCGGGAACCAAACTACATACAGATAAGCTCGGCTATTATCATCGCTGACAGGACGCCGACGTTTGGATGCATGCGACGCGTTGTCTGCAAGACTGCTTCAAACAAACAAACAAACAAACAAACAAACAAACAAACAAACAAAAAAACAATTTTGCCATAAATCTTTCGAAATTAGATGCTCAACGAGAGCCATAACAATGTTGAAAATGCTCAGTTTTGCGCAACAACCTAAATTTTTGTTACTCGGGTTTCACGGACGTGTTTGTCATTTTTTTTCTCAGTAGTAGTAGTATTGAAAATCTTAGTTGAAAAGAAAACGAATGGTGAAATGTGTCTGGTAGGTTAGTTCCTGACCAAAATGTATGATGAACATACAAAACAAAGCAAGTAAAATATGAAAGAATGTGTAGTGTCCATATTAATAACTGATATAATTCAGTTATTTGTCATTGTTGCTATTGTTCATGATGAGAATTTAGGCATAAACTCAGTGGCTGCCAATGACGGCGACAGACATCCAATCCATTTGAAATGATGGCTGCCAGCCCTTCCCAGTAGGCTTGCCACCTTTCAGAAATAGAAGTAATGGACGCCCCCCTCGCGCCCAAAGCCGTACAGGCGAGGAAAAAAAAGGGATATCCCCAAAACTCCTAAAATGCATAGAGATGTATCTATTTATATACAGTATACTGTAATTTTTGGACTATAAGCTGCTACTTTTTTCTCTCATTTTGAATCCTGCAGCTTATAGTCCAGTGTGGCCTATTTGTTGATTCATTTGGCTTAATAGGTAACGCTTGATTTGACAGTGGCGTCATAAGACTGCCATAAGACCGTCATAATAATGACATGAATATGACACTATTATGGGCATTAATGCATGCTTATGACCAATGTCATTAAATGTCATTCAGCAAATTATGTCACTAATACACCATTTATGTCCAGCTCGGATCTTTTACATCTATTCAAAAGTGAGATAATTTTCCAGATGACACAAAATGACATCTGTCATAAGTATTCAATAATGCTCATGGCAGTGTCATGTCATAATTATGATGGTCTTATGACAGTTTTATGGCGTGACTGTCAAATAAAGTGTTGTCAGATATTGGTGCTAGCAATTAATGAAAGAACTGAAAGAGTAACTGAAGAAATAATTAGCACAGAACATGCATTTTGATTGTTATTTACATCTGTAGCGCTGCAATGCATGCTAGGAGGTATGTTGGACGACAACAATGTTGACAGCAGGTGGCAGCAGAGGTTGACTGTGTACCTCAAGGGAGCATTGATGGCCAAATGAAGCTTCTTGAAGCAATGAAGCTTTGCAACCAATTGGTTCAAAGCTTCATGGTGGTTCATTTGGTCTTATGACAGTCTTATGATGCCGCTGTCAAATAAAGTGTTACCGCTTAATATCTTTGGGTATAAATATCCCATACTACAGTGAAACTGCAGCCTATTGTCCAGTGCGGCTTATCTATGAACAAATGGTGTTTTCGTGGCAAATTTGGTGGGTGGCGGCTTATAGTCGCCGTCTATCGCCGTCAATGGCAGTTAATGGGTTTATATTAATTGCATCACATTTTCTTGTTACGTTGCTAAATTTTGAAAAAAAAAAGAAAAAAAGAAAGAGAAATAAATTCATCACTTGAATGAAATACCCAAAATATGAACTTGATGGAATATTTACAGCACAGCTTTGTTTTGTTCCTGTCACACTAATAATAATATTGCTGCAAGAAATTACATGTTAAATTGAAAATTTAGATTTAGATTTGACAGTTTGTTGTTGTCTGTTTTCAGATTCACAACACTATCATCATAAGTTCCCCGCCCCCGCTGACCTGTATGCCGGAGGCTGTAAATTGACAAAGATTGGACATCTATCGCTGTCAATGGCAGTTAACGACCAGAGGTGGGTAAAGTAGCCAAAAATTTTACTCAAGTAAGAGTAGCATTACTTCAAAACAATATTACTAAATTAAAGTAGTCGGCAAACAAAATGCACTCAAGTACAAGTAAAAAAGTATTTGGTGAAAAGAACACTCAATTAATGAGTAACATTGTGAGTAACTGCTTATATTTTGTTGGATTTTTTTTTATTGTTATTTTTTCTGAGCAAAGCTTTATTTATGGACTATTGTTATAAGGATACTGTACAATAACCCATTACATAACCACATTATGCCAAAGAAATACAAATAACCCCCCCAAAACATTGAATTCTGATGAGAGAAAAAAGAAATGCCTGAAATGAAAAAAGAAATTCGTCCAAAGAGCATGACTGCCCTCTAGTGCAGAAAATAGTTCTGAGTTTGAATAGTGAAGTTTCTTCATAATTACTATTTTGAAACTTAAAAGGATCATATCTCTGGTTTTCCGTGGTCAATCGGTACCAAACAAAAACTGGGAGAGAGGTTGAAATCCGGGCTTTTGAGTCATGTTGAGGGCAGCGCTCAATATAAAATACTTCATTTTTTACAGTGCTTTAAAGATGCCACATGATTGAACAGGCTGGCGTAAAGATAGAATGCAAAGCTTGCGTCTGTTTGGAATAATGGAGTCATGTGATTATTGTTGCGACGTATCATTTGAGACGTCAATACAGTTACCCCGGTAATACACTAGGCACGTCTCTACTCTCATGTCTCTCCCCACAAAAATAATAAATCTAATATGTAGAATAAAGAGGAAAAATGTAGCGACTCATGTGTAGCCCAAAGTAGCGGAGTAAGAGTAACGTTTTTTCCTTCACAAATCTACTCAAGTAAAAGTAAAATGTATAGCTTAGTAAAACTATTCTTCGAAGTACATTTTTCTCAAAAAGTTACTCAAGTAAATGTAAGGGAGTATATATAACGCTTTACTACCAGTGTTGTTGATAACGGCGTTAGAATATAACGGCGTT
Source organism: Corythoichthys intestinalis (assembly GCF_030265065.1). Lineage (NCBI taxonomy): Eukaryota > Metazoa > Chordata > Actinopteri > Syngnathiformes > Syngnathidae > Corythoichthys > Corythoichthys intestinalis. The sequence continues at coordinate 34,453,715 of NC_080408.1, read as the reverse complement.
ACGAACGTCATAATTTTTTTCAGTAGTGAGTAATCTAATTACCATATTGGCCCGAATATAAAACGGTGTTTTTTGCATTGAAATAACACTGAAAAAGACGGGGTCATTTTATATTCTCGGTCCAGACGTTATACCCATTCACGACGCTAGATGGCGCCAGATATCACTGAAGCAATGTTCTGTCATGATAGATCTCAGCTACTCTCCCCATTCACGATGCTAGATGGCGCTAGATATCATTGAAGTGATGTTCTGTCATGACAGATCTCAGCTACTCTCCCCATTCATGAAGCTAGATAGCGCCAGATGTAATGGAAGCGATGTTCTGTCATGACAGATCTCAGCTACTCTTTTTAGTTTAACCAGTTTGCATTATTTTATTGCAATGTTTTTCCTTATTCAGATTTGTTTCAAGACTACAGTTAGTTAAACTTTACTTTGATGGTTAATGCAGTTATTGCAATTTTGTTGTTTTATCCCAATAGATTGGTTTATTTACATTTCAAATTCAGAAGCCATTCATTTACGAATGTGATTGCACTTTAGTTTACATATTTAAATGTTCAAATATTAAGATTTAAATGAGGCAAAATAACATGCTTTTTATATCAAATATATTGTTATAATCATTTGTTTCAGATGTACTATAATTATTTTCTGTATAAAAATTAATTTGGTGTTCAAAAAGTCTTTTTTCAAACTTGAGTCTTGAAAAAGAGGGGGTCGTCTTATAATCAGGGCCGTCCTATATTCGGGCCAATACGATAATTACTTTTTTCAACTTGGCAACACCATTACTGTTACCTAGCCGGGAAAGGCGTGCGTTACTATGTTGGTTGAATGACGCGAGAAAAGTATGAGAGAGGCGGACTCACGGAGACGAGAGAGCAGAGCAGGAGTGGGGAAGAGGCAAGGGAGTTGTGACGGCGTTGCAAACGTGATGCTAGGTGGCTCCAGTAATACCTGACTATAACCGATAGCCTACAAACTACGCCCACATGATGCTACGGTATATATCACATAATATAGAACTAGATGCAAATGACAGACACGGCAGCATTAGCAAAATGTATAAAGAACTAGATGCGTTAATAAACAGCCGCCATCTTAAAGCAGTAGACCTCTCAGAAAGGCTCTGTTGTAGAAAAACTTCCTAGCGAATCTAAGTGTTTTTATCTTCGGTAAAATGCTCCTTAATTGGCATAATCTTGACTTAAGTCTATCTTTGAATGATGAAACAGTTTTAAAACTTACACATGTCGAAAGTAGACAGAAGGGAACTAATGCAATAACGGGAGCAATTTTAACAACATAAACGGTTGAGTCACAATATTAAAAGACTTCCACACATAGCAAAGGTTACTATCTAGTTATCGTAATATCCGCAATACCCCTGCGTCAAGTTAAGTTTAGGGTAGTGAATTGGGCTAGGGCTAGTCCCAAAAACCCTTTAAACTTCACATTGTGTGATGTTTTTTTTTTTTTTTTAATTAATTAAAAAAATTTTTTTGAGAAAAAAAAACCCATGAAAATTATCACCAGTTACTTTGCCAAGTAACTAATTACTCTTATATTCAGGTAATTGATTTACTAACGCAATTACTTTTTGGGAAAAGTAATTTGTAACTGTAATTAATTACTTTTTTAAAGTAAGATTAACAACACTGGTTACTACCCACCTCAGCTAATGACACACACACACAGTAGCAAAATAGCTTTCCCCACTCGTGATATCACTGTATGCCACCAAAACTAGCCTGAAAATGGAAACTAGTCGAGGCTGAGATGTAGATTTGTGGTATGTGTCAATGGACTCCTGGGAGCGTCTGGTGGCCCAAAATGTTCCCTCCATCAGCAGGTAATGGAAAACTGTACAGGCTCAGTACACAAGGGCACAGTCATAAAGTCGCTCTAAAACAGCTTTATGTTTTATCAGCCATCTCAAGTATCATGTGCAGAAAGGGAGCGTTGTATCTGACACTGGGCGGGCAGGCGTGATGGCGGGGGGGGCGGTTGGGGGGTGAGGGTACCAAGGACGAGGAAAAACGGCAAAGAAATGCTTTAGGGACAAGGAGAGGTGGGGGGCGAGGCGAGGAAGGGGAGAATGAAAGGCGAAAAATAGAAATGGAATAGGAAAGCGAGGTGTCAATTAAAAAAATGAACCCCAGTGCATTTGGGAGGTGACAGCTGGTGGGAGACGAGCTGACAGGCGTCACATTAGGCGGATTTGGTGGCCGCTCCCCTCATCCCCTCCTTTTTACCCCCCACCCTCTTTTCCTTCTCGCCGGCTTTCTCCACCGATGATGGGTACTTTCTCATGCGTCTGCGAGCGAGGCAAGAACTCAGCTTGGTGTTTTTCAGAACGACTTCCCCCTGCAGCTACTCCTAATAACGGTAATTATCGTCATCATCCCGGGCCTAAGCAGGCCAGTTCGAGGCCCGAGGGGCTGGCCTGATAATGAGGAAGCCAGTGCCAGAGGAGAAGACCATTCAGAACACCGCCTTGCCACCATTGCCACTGCACTCCAATTTACCCCTACCCCAGCACCCCCTCCAAAAACCTTCATTAAAATCATTTATTATTACAGTAGGCAATATACAGCCCCCCCGGCTATCGGTCACTCTTAAGGTGTCTTGAAATATGGATCTTGGAGTCTGTGCTGTAGGAACACCTTCAGGCCGCACTGGATGGGAAATCACGAGCTGGTGGAGACAAAGACTCAGCTATGACAGTTTAAGGGTTTTTGAGTTACGAGCCATCGTTTGGTAGAATAAAAAAATTGTAACTGATGCGCTACCCGCGACCCTCGTGAGGATAAGCGGTACAGTAGGTGAATGAATGAATAAATTGCTACCATTTTAAACAAAAGACGTCCAATCCATTTTGCTGAGATTTAACATGTTTCAGTGCCATTGACAGCCAACCCACTTTCAAAATGTCAATGGCAGCCAAGGAGTGGGGCAAGAGACCGTTTTTGGTCATTTGAAAACTTGGGGAATCTAGTTACACCTAACGATTCAATTACGATTCAGAGGCTACGATTTGATTATAAATCTGCTGCTTTTAATGTTTTGTACATTAGCTACAAAAATTGCACAAAAATCCTCTCAGGCTTGAATATACAGTGGCACCTCAACATACGACCGCTTTGACAAAAGATCTTTTCAACAGCCGATGTAAAATTTGACTCGCCGTTTGTTTCTACATCCGACGACGTGCTCGAAATATGACGACATGACAGCACCGCAGACGAACGCACGGTGGATTTTCTTGTGAGAGAAATCAACACAGGTTTAAAAAACATTGGTACAGGGGGTGAAACAAGGAAAAAGGTGACGCTTAACATTGAAATGATGATGCAAATTATAGAAAAACATGAGCGTGGGGTGCGCATTGGCGAAGTGGCACAACAATACATCTCCCTGGTCCTCCCCCGACCACCGTTCGCCAGTCTTTATAAGTTAAGGTGACATTTATTATTGTGGTAACATTGCCAAAGAAATTGCCAGCTTACACAGGTTTTTATCATTTACTTCAGAACTTATCCAACACAAAAACTCTCCGCCGCAGTTGACAGTGTTCTCAAGAAAACATTGACAGTGAAAGTAAGCATACCTTACCGCTCCCTCTCTCTGTCATGTAAGCTGTGCGGTGCGTTCAGCTACAGCAAAAAACGTCCGCCACATTAGAACCCGATTTTTTACATTACTACAGGAATTATTATTATTATTATTACATTATTATTCCGATTTTTTATGTATAATTGTTTTGCTATGTGTAATTGCCATTTGTAATTGTACCAGCAGTATTTATTAAGGATTTAGTGTAGGTTTTTGGGCTGTGGAACGAATTAATGGAATTGTAATGTATTCTTATAGGAAAATCCTGCTCGACATACGACCATTTTGACTTACAAACAAGGTCCTGGAACAAATTAATTAATGTGGAAGTAACACTGTACTACTATTTCAGTAACAAGTTAACAGTTCAAAACAGTAAATAAAATACTCAAGTCCCCATTCTGTATCAGTCGCTTTAAACTACATTCGATTAATTTAATGTTGTGAATCAACCGTTAAAGTTGTTAAAATTGCTCTCGTTATTCCATAATTTCCCTTAGGTCTACTTTCGCCTTGTGAATGTTTTAAAACTGTTTCATCATTTAAAGATAGATTCAAGTCAAAATTTTGCCGATTTAGGAGTATTTAGATAAAAAGTTTAGGTTCGCTCGGAAGGTTCGCTACAACAGCCTTCCAGAGAAGTCTGCTGCTTTAAGATGGCGGCTGTTTACTAACACCAGCAAAACTGTCATTTCGCATCTAGTTTTCTATATACTTGTGATATCTACCGTAGCATTATGTGGGCGTAGTTTGTAGTAGCTGTTGGCCGCAGTCAGGTATTATTGTTTTTTTATCCAGCGGCATGAGTTGAGCACGATGTTTACTCTCGGTCCGTTCCTCATTGCGTCCCGAAGACCGCGCTGACTGTGTTTTAGTTCCGCTTTACTTGACATATTTCAGTATTCGGAATTTGGATGTTTGTGAATCGTTCTCGAATCTTCCACGGCCGAATCGCGAATAATCTAAGAATCGGAAATTTCGCACACCTCTACCTGACAAAACCCTGGCATTCGCATGCATGGACATCACATTTTGGGTATTGTCGGCCACAATATTAACATTTGGTGCACAAATGTGGCCAACATGGCCCAAAATGTGATGTTCACATACAGGGCGCGGGAAGTTGGGTGCTGAGGGTACTGCAGCACCCCCTGGTGTTGGGGAAGAAAAAAAGTGTTTTGTTAGATTTATTTATTTATTTTTTTAAAATGTGTTAAAAATAAATACATAAAAAATATTGAAACAATAGCGTATTTACCTTTGGCGATTAAATATATACGTTGAAAAAAAGTTTTTGTTTTGTTTTGTTAATAACACCCCCTGACACCTTGCTTGCTACTGGGTCAAGTTGAATGAGACACTATTGGAACGGAAAAGTAAATTGTTGACAGAGGAGGTGTTAACATGGTACAAAAATGAGTTGCAGCTTTTTTCTTTATAAAAAGAGCGAAATTTTGTTCAATTTGAGGTCGAAAATGAATGGGATTGTTCTGTGGTGTCTTCAAATTGGTAGGTATTTGCTGTTGCTGCTGAGCTGCCGCCGTGCAGAGCTCTGTTGGATACTCCTATGCAAATTATTGTAGTGTTGTGAAAAGGAGGTGTAAAAACTGGGCTTATTTGCCCTTTCACCTTGTCAAATGTGTTCGTGTGTAATTGCACCGTCTAGCTGCAGGGAGTTGCATTGCAATACATGGGCGCTTTTATTTGCAATACAAAAACTCCAACACACACTGTTGGTGAAACCCCCTGCTGTGAGTGACAATCCCTGTCCAGGTATGTGGATGCCACCCCAGATCTCAACTTTATATATATATATATATATATATAAATATATACTGGACTGTCTCAGAAAATTAGAATACACAATATTCTAATTTTCTGAGACAGTCCTGTATATTGTTCTATGTAAAGGACGTCAGCCAAGGTCGGCCCCCCACATTTTTACCACGCCAAATCTGGTCCCCTTTGCAAAAAGTTTGGACACCCCTGCTTTAAATGGTGGATTAATGTACAGGACTGTCTCAGAAAATTAGAATATTGTGTATTCTAATTTTCTGAGACAGTCCAGTATACTAGGGCTGTCAAAATTATTGCGTTAACGGGCGGTAATTTTTTTTTTAAAAATTAATCACGTTAAAATATTTGACTTAATTAACGCACATGTCCCGCTCAGACAGTATTCTGCCTTTTGGTAAGTTTTACAGCAAGGCTTTTTGTGCTGTCTAACAGCGAACTCTTGTGGTCGCTTTGCGACATGGTTTATTGTTTTCTTGCCAGTTCAATATGGCTGCACAACGTCTCGGGCTGACGCCTACGTTGTAATGTTGTGCTTATATGATCCTTGGATAAGATTTGTCCGTAAGTATGGTTGTTGTAAAGAATGTACATATCATGTTAGTAAGCGAAATGTTATATTTTTTGTATGAGACGCTTTTTGTTTATGTTTAGTGAACCTGTATAGCGTGCTAAGCTAGCGTTGTTGCTAATGCAATGCTTGTGTACTTTTTTTTGTAGTTTTACGACGGCCTAAAGAGGACAATGGTTTGAGGCCATTTTATTAATAAATCAGATGAAAAAGGAAGAAGTCTGATTATTAAGGCGTCGTTCACTAGCTATCTAGCTTTGGAAAAAGTAGACACTTCGGAGTGAGGACAGCATAGACAGATTTAAATGACAGTAGAGTGAAATGCCCACTACAGTCCTTATGTACCGTATGTTGAATGTATATATCCATCTTGTGTCTTATTTTTCCATTCCAACAATTTATTTTACAGAATATACTTTATATATATAATTTACAGAAAAATATGGCATATTTTATAGATGGTTTAATTGCGATTAATTGCGATTAATTACGATTAATTAATTTTTAAGCTGTAATTAACTCGATTAAAAATTTTAATTGTTTGACAGCCTTAATATATACACATTTTTAATTATATATTTATGAATAAATAACATGATAACTTAATAAAATGTTATTAAAAACAAAATTAACAAGATTAAAATGAATAAAAATTAAAAAGTGATTAGTCCCCAACAACGGCTTATTATTATTATTTCTTTTTATTTCCTTGTATTTAACTCAATGCTGTCCAATTCTTTTAAACTGGGAAGACTGGCTGTGAATGCTCATGTTTAAGTGCCATTGACGGCGCTAGACGTCCAATCCATTTTGACTGGGAGGGTTAGCAGCGGTCATTCGCTGCCAGCCTCTCCCAGTCAAAATGGGCCGTATGTCTTGCGCCGTCGATGGCAGCCAATGAGTCAATCATTTCCAAAAAGTGTCTAATAACCGTCTACAGAGTCATTTTTGTGTTTTTCAATCATAAATGACACATTAACAATCTGGGTTGATGCCCAGGAACTTCAAATCTGGAAACCTCGATTAAAAAGCTTTTTTGGGGGGGACTGTGGTAAGATTAAGAACCTCAAAAAAAAAATCTAAACTTCCCGAAATCCCACTCACTTCTGATTGGCTGTCTACCAAAAGCCTGCCGAGGGGAATTGTCTCAATACATCTTGGTGCTGCGCCAGCAGCCGATGATCACATAAAGAAAAGTGTGACGGAATGATGTCAGCTTGGTGAAGTTAAAAAAAAGTGGAACTAAAGCATTCATAGCAATCTGGAGACAAGAAGGAATACAACTTTCTAAAAGTTCATCACTTTTTTTCAAACTTTCCTAATGCTAGACACTTTATTGTTGCAATTATGACGACAAAGCAATGAGCATGATTAATTTATTGGGGTGGATTTGTCCCATTTGCTCATAAATAACATCTAATCAAATGTCATCCAGCGCAGTGATGCTGGAAGGGAGCGTTTATTGACAGATGGCGAGGCGTCGGAAGTCGGCGGTGGCCGTGCCCGACGAGCGTCGGAAGACCCGGAACAAGCGGCCCGGTAACACGAGCATCCTCACGCGTACGCCTCGTGTGTTCCTGAGCGTGGCACGTTTCATAAGGCTCCGCTCTTTGACTGGTGATGAGTTTATGCGAAGGTAATTAACAGTAATTAATCCTTAATTACAGCAATTAGCATAGTCGCAGTAAATTAAGCCACATCTGGAGGCATGGCACTGAGCAGGGGTGGGAGTGCTTTCTGAAAACGGGGGGAGAAACCCAAGCTGATGTTCTTGTTGCAGGGTCATCGCCTAGGTTACTCGGTGGGCCTTCTTGAACGTGGGGGGCGATGTCGCAGATCCTTTCTGAACATCTGAGGGAGAAAAGCTCCCTCAAGCTAGTGTGCAAGGACGCTCGCCATATGGTCGGCGCAAGACGACATCGCTCCCGGTTCTGCTCGGCTTTGCTCGGCTTCACTCAACAATGTGCGACATGCATCGGCTGACTGGGGAGAGGGGGAAAAATGGCTTTGAGCTCCCCTTCCCGGAAGCACCAAAGTGAAAACACGTAAAGACAAAGAGAGAAGCTCAGGTATGTGCACTGTATTCACAGAGGTGTTGTAGTAGTTCGTCAAAGAAGAGGAAAATGTACATTAAAAACACCCTTTAACGGTAATAGCCGTCCAATCTATTTGCAATGAGAGGGGCTGGCAGTGATCATTTGATTGGTGCCAAATAACCCCGTCTAAATGGATTGGACGTCTATCGCCATCAATGGCAGTCAAATAGGTAATGTAGGACTTTGAGTGGTTAACATTTAGAATTGGATAAATGTTAAGTGAGTAAATTCGAGTTAGATCTGCTATCACAGCACGTGTTTTCTATGCCACCCCCTCCCAAATCAAATGGAACTGACATCAGTTTTGTTTTTGGCAGCCCTTTTTAGTCTTTTTGGATGAAAATACTTCATGGTCTTTGTCATATTTTAGTCATTATATGTCAGTACTAAGTTAGTCTCCGTTTAGTTTGATATACCATTATACTATTAAACTTCTATTATATTTTAAAATTAAAAGGTTTTAGTAAAAAAAAAAGTTTCCACCAAATTAGGATCAACATTTACAGTACACAACTTCACAATAGTACTTTTATTTCTGTGAAATTGCTGAAGTGCAATGAATATGAATGTGTCCAAATTATGATCCACTACTACACTAATCCACTAGTGATGCTCAAATAATTTGACATTCTCAGTTATTGCATTTTTTTAAATAAAAAATGACATACAAACCCTTCAATGTTTATATTGTACACTTGAAACACTCTAAAATGAGTGCAGTGAGGTAGCTTACAACATATACTTACAGTGAGGAAAATAAGTATTCTAACACCCTGCGATTTTGCAAGTTTTCCCACTTAGAAATGATGGGCGGGTTTGAAATTTTCATGGTAGGTTCTTGTCCATTGTGAGAGCCAATCTTAAAAAAAAATCAAGAAATCACGGTGTATAATTTTTTAAAATATTTTTTTTTGTATTATACTGCTGCAAATAAGTATTTGAACACTTGAGAAAATCAATGTAAATATTTGGTACAGCTGCCATTGCTTACAATGACAGAGGTCAAACGTTTCCTTTTCCGTTTTCATCAGGTTTGCACAGATTGCAGGGATTTTGCACCACTGCTCCACACAGATCTTCTCTAAATTATTCAGGTTTCTGGACTTTCACTGGGACTTTCTTGAGACTGGCTACGCCCCTCCAGAACCTTGATATGCTTTTTACGAAGCGACTCTTTGGTTATTCTGGCTGTCTGCTTCGGGCCATTGTTTTGTTGGAAGACTCAGTCGCGACACATTTTCAATGTTCTAACTGAGGGAAGAAGGTAATTCCCCAAAATATCAATACATGGCCCTGGTCATCCTCTCCTTGACACAGTGCAGTCGTCCAGTCACATGTGCAGAAAAACAACCCTAAAGCATGACGCTACCAACCCCATGGTTCACAGTAGGGATGGTGTTCTTGGGATGGTACTCATCATTCTCCTTCCTCAAAACATTATGAGTGGAATTAAGACCAAAAAGTTCCATTTTGAACTCATATGATGCATGACTTTCCCTCCATGACTCCTCTGAATCATCTAAATGGTCAGTGGCAAACTTAAAACAGGCCTGGACATGTGCTGGTTTAAGCAGGGGAACCTTCCGTGCCATGCATGTTTTTAAACCATGATGTCTTAGTGTGTTACCAAAAGTAACCTTGGAAATGGTGGTCCCAGCTCCTTTCAGGTCATTGACTAGCTCCTCTTGTGTAGTTCTTGGCTGATTTCTCACTATTCTTAGGATCATGGAGACCCTACAAGGTAGATCTTGTATGGAGCCCCAGTCCGAGGGAGATTGACAGTCATGTTTAGCTTATTCCATTTTCTAATAATTGCTCCAACGGTGGATCCTATATCACCAAGCTGCTTGGCAATTGCCCCGTAACCCCTTCAAACCTTGTAGAGGTCCACAATTATGTCTTTGGATAGCCCTTTGGTCTTGACCATGTTAGTAATTGGAGTCTTACTGATTGTATGGGGTGGAGAGGTGTTTATATGCAGCTAACCACCTCGAACAGGTCAAAAAGTCAGACTCAAAAAGTCTACATCCACTCCACTTATTCGTTGGACTTTTTAAAGGTGACTAACATGTCTTTGAGGCTCAAAATTCTAGCTAATAGACAGGTGTTCAAATACTTATTTGCATCAGTATAGTACAGATAAATTGTTAAAAAAAAATCATACACCGTGATTTTTTTTTAAGTTTGTCTCTAACAGCACCTACGTTGAAAATTTCAACCCCCATCCCATCATTTCTAAGTAGGGGAACTTGCAAAATCACAAGGTATTCAAATACTTACTTTCCTCACTGTAGCTTACAAGGAAGCATATAGCATATGTAACGTTCTACACGTAAACTAATTCGCCCAGGTTATCTGCACACACAAGCTAAAAAATTAGCCTGAACTCGCCACTATATCTACTGTAATTTTCAGACTATAAGCTGCTACTTTTTTCCTTCATTTTGAATCATGCGGCTTATGGTCCAGTGTGGCTTATTTGTTGATTTATTTGGGTTAATAGGTAACACTTCATTTGACAGGGGTGTCATTAGACTGTCATAAGACCGTCATAATTATGACATGACACTATCATGGGCAATCCTGAATACTTATGTAATTAGGTGTCATCCAGCAAAATATGTCACTAACCCCATTTATGTCCAGCTTGGATCTTTTACATCCATTCAAAAGTCCAATAATTTGCCGGATAACACTAAATGACGTGTGTTATAAGCATTCATTAGTGCTAATGACAGTTTCATGTCGTAATTATGATTGTCTAATGACAGTCTTATGGCACCACTGTCAAATTAAGTGTTACCAAATACCATAACTAGCAGTTAATGAAACAACTGGAACAGTAACTGAAGAAATAATTACCACAGAAGATGAATTTTGATTGTTATTTACATCTGTAGCGCTGCAATGCAATCTAGGAGGCATGCTGGACAACTACAGTGTTGACAGCAGGTGGCAACAGAGGTTGACTGTCTCCCACAAGGGAGCAGTGATGGCCAAAATATTTTTGAAATATTTTTGTCATTGTCATCATTAATGAACACAATGCAGGACATCTACCAACGTCAATAACACTGCAACATTTACTTCCAGTCCTCCACATTCAAACGTCAACGGTAGCAAACAAGTTTAGGGATGATCTGACCACCAAACAGATGTAAAATTGGATAGTCGCAACTTCCTGTACACTGCTGACCCAATACTTTTGCCCATTCAGTGTTCCATTGCTCCGCTCCACTATTTAAAATGATTGTGAGTCATTATTTGCATGACCTCGTGATGCATTTCATTTCCACCAGGAGCAATAGATTCCATGATGACAATGCTCCTCTCTATGAGGCACAAGTGGTCACTGAGTGCTTTGAATGGCATGATAATGATGTTAGCCTCATGCCAATTCCTCCTCGGTAAACTGATATGATCCGATTGCCTCGTCTATATATAGACATGTTCCAAATGGAGCCTTTATGTGTGCACGTGGGTTATTTCCAGCGAGTGTCCCTGCAGATAAAGCCAGATATGATCGATTTATGTCCATTTTAATGGCTGCTATTTGTGTTAGTCTCATTTCTGAGCTGTCAATAAAAAGAAAAATTGAAAAAAAAAAAAAACAAAGCCCCCAACCCTTTAGTCAGTTCAAAACGCAATACCACAGGGTAACAAGGGACACTTTTGTTGTCTCATGATACAGCACAAAGCTAAGTACTCTGTCAATGTTGGGTGACTGTATAAACAGCTGCTTTCAAGCTGACATGACTTTTAACAACATTTGCTTTTTGTCCAATTATTTCACAAAAATCCCCAATGTGAAAAAACCCGAAAAGGCCTGCAGGTCATTTTGAAAGAATAAATACTTAATAGATTGAAGGAAAAAACATCAGATCAAAAAGATATGCGCATTTAAAATATGGCACAAGGTTGCTGACGTTTTGGGCTCAATTCCCCTATAGGTAAGAGTCTGTTCTATTAATGAATTGGTCCACTCATGTCTTACAGTTCTCTTTTCAGTCAGGTGCTCATCAAAACACTTTGAAGCACACTGAAGTGATTATTTCAATCACGAGTCACGAGTAATTGTGGTGTTTGTATTAGCGGCTGCGCACAATGCCATTCCTTAGAGCTGGCAACAGGGCATGTCAGGTAATGATCAAATAGGACTTCATGTCTTGGAGGAATATGCTACCTGCCAGCGTTGGGACACAGATTCTCATTCAATAGCACAAGAAACATTTGACATGTAGTGGCCATTCAACATTTGAATAACAATTATGACAATTTCAAAGCAAGGGCGTAGATCTGGTCTCAACATTGCTAGGGACGATATACTGTAACAGCATAACCCGCATGTACACTTTTTACTCGGAAGGGCTACATTTCTCACGAATAAGAACCTAATGAATTGATATGCCAAATCAGAGGTGCTTATTACGTCGATCATGATCGACCAGTTGATCGCAACGCTAGTGTGGGTAGCTCGCGGCATTCCACTCATCCCCATTTATTTAATTAATTTTTTTAATGTACTCAGTTAACTATGACTTTGTTGTGCGTATGTTGTGTTGTGTGAGCAACAAATGAGTTTATGCAGCACCCCTCTCTCTCTAAGTAGCTCACATTTTTCTAGTTCTACAGTTTCCAGCAGATTTCACTACATTTCTCACAGTTTAATTAACGTTAACAGTAGAAAACACAAACAGGACACATCTCTCTTGACAGCACCCTACTCGAGTTTTGCAGGTTAGCAAGTTCACACAGTTTAATGTTATGCTAACTCTGAGGGAGGTCGGACTTTCAGTAGCAAAATTATTCCACAACAATGACATCTTTTTAACTCATTTGCTCCCAAAAACGTATAAATACGTTCTATTTTTATTTGTTTCAGTGTCCCAAAGACGTATTTATAAGTCCTTTACGTTTTGTTTTTGTTTTTTTTTCTCAGAGGACACATCTCTGGGTTGTGATCCAACTGAGCTCCAAAGCACAAAGCTGAAAATCCATTTTAAAGCAATAAAACTGGCCACTGGAGGGCAGTAGCGCATTTGGTAAGACCCACAACCCGATTCAATGGCAACAAACGGCCGGGCAGCACGGCGCTGGACAACCGTGACAACAGTGTCATCTCTCAGTTAGTTATGTGTAAATAAATTGTTACTTTGCTATCAAAAGCTCTATTTGTCTTATTGTTATTCTGTAAAATGAAAACATTATTCAGATGTTTGGGATGTAACTAAAGCAAAAAATAGCTATGTTAAAGTCAAAGTTATGTTTAAAATGTATGCTTTCACAAAAAGCTCAATTTCTCTGTTTTTTCATCAGAAATGGGAAAATTGCTCAAACCAAGGTATTTTCTAATGCTGAGTTCTAAAAAATGGGAAAAGATTTGAACTAACTTTTTATCCTGCTGAAAGAACAGAGTCTAATCTTTCTTTTGGTGGGTTCCATGTTTATATAGCAATAGAACAGAATTTTCTGTGGGCCTTACAAAATCAGTCAAAATCCAGTAAAACGGCCGGGAGCGAAGGGCCTTGCTCCGGTGAAAATGGCTGGGAGTGAATGAGTTAAATGACTTACAATGGCTGCTGCTGGTCGAAAAAAACCCTTCTAATATCCCTCCTCTTCGAAGGAGGTGGCATGTTGTCGACATGTATTTCTGTCGTGGCTGTGTGAGTGTGCGGGGGTGGGTTAAATCATCAGCAGTGTTTTTAATCTTACTTTAAAAAAGTAATTACTTACAGTTACAAATGACTTCTCCCAAAAAGTAATTGAGTCAGTAACCAAGTTACCTGAATGTAAGAGTAATTATTTACCTGGCAAAGTAACTGGTACCTTTCATGTTTTTTTTATATTAAAAAAAAAAAAAACAACAACATGGTAAACTTTGCTATGTTTAGAAGTCATTTAATGTTGTGAATCAACCGTTAAAGTTGTTAAAATTGCTCCCGTTATTGCATTAGTTCCCTTCTGTCTACTTTCGACACCTGAAAGTTTTAAAACTGTTTCATCATTTAAAGATAGCTTTAAGTCAATATGTTGCCGATTTAGAAGTATTTTAGATAAAAAGTTACTTAGGTTAGCTACATCAGAACTTTCCTGAGAAGTTTACTAACGCCGACGAGTCTTATCATTAGTTTCTATTAGTTTCACTAGTTTCTATACATTTGCTCACGCCGCCGAGTCTGCCATTTCGCATCTAGTTCTATATACACATGATATCTGATATCTCTCGGCGGCACGGTGGCTGAGTGGTTAGCACGTCTGCCTCACAGTTCTGAGATCAATGGTTCAATCACGGGCTTCGGCCTTCCTGTGTGGAGTTTGCATGTTCTCCCCGTGCCTGCGTGGGTTTCCTCCGGGAACTCCGGTTTCCTCCCACATCCCAAAAACATGCATGGTAGGCTGATTGAACACTCTAAATTGTCCGTAGGTATGACTGTGTGCGTGAATGGTTGTATGTCTTCTTGTGCCCTGCGATTGGCTGGCAACCCGTTCAGGGTGTCCCCTGCCTCCTGCCCGTAGTTAGCTGGGATAGGCTCCAGCAACTCCGCGACCCTCGTGAGGAAAAGCGGCATGGAAAATGAATGAATCTGATATCTCAATGCTGTTATACTCTAACACCGTTATTAATAACACTGGTCTTCAGCCAATCAAACGTGCATTATAGGAGGGGAAAAATTGACCGGCACATTCGGCAAGTGAAAAGGTGAAAAGACATGTAAGTTTGAACATAATGACTATAATTCACTTAATTATGGTAGCGTCAATTTTATCCTTACAACATATGGGAAGAAAATCTAAATGACCTATATAACTGAACTCTTTCAGTGTAATTGAGCTACATGATAGAGGTCCAATCATGTAGCTCAATTTCCTCATTCTGCTGTTAAAAAGTATTGTAGTAAAAAGTATTGACAATCTTAATCAAAGAGCCATTCATACCTTAATATTTACTTGTCTTCCAAGCTACGCAGTAGCTGGAACAGGTCATATTACTCAAGTGCAAAGTCGAAAAACAGAATTCAACGTGGAGCTATGCCACCCAAAAGTTTGGGATTATAGAAATAATTCAACACATAAAAGAGTCCCTCCTGCAGGACACACGCACACTCATACACGCACAGTGCCTATGGTACGATTTGTCATGGAGCCTCTCATCAAGGCAGAAGGGGTCCGAGCAGCTTTGCTCTGCTGCGTGTGCACTTTGTTTGGACGCTGTCACAACTACACAAATCCCAGCGAGGTCTGCCGCCTCGCCAGGCCGGGCGCTCGCTCGCTCGCTTGCCAGTGGGAGTGACGCAAAGTGTGCCCCTCGCTGTCAACGCAGGAAAACAATAGGAAAGATCACACTCCATTTGTGAGAGCAAGTTCGGCTCTGCTGGCTTTTGGGAGGTCTGGCAGTGAATGATTATGTTATAGTGTCAGGGATGACGATAGGTCTCCAATTCGTTTGAACAAAGAGGAGCTGGCAGGGAATGATCATTTTTCAGCGCCATTGACAGCAATAGACATCAAATCTGTTTGAACTGGGAGGGTAGGCAGTGATCATTTACCCTTAAATTGTCAATGGCGGTGAATGAGTTCATGGCGAATCTACAGACGACACCTCACAAGTTGTTCACATTGTTCACATTCACATTGTGGGTACTTTTTTTTTTTTTTTTAAATAAAACAACATAGTTTAAACAAATAACTGAAGCAAATAGAAAAACAATTCGTAACCAGTTACAGTAAAATTTAGCTTTTGTTTCTATGTATTCTTTAGAGAGAAAAAAACAATCAAATACATCTTCATTTCTGAAAAAGTGCATTCCGCACATCCATGGGTAAATTATCCAGGGCAGACAGTCTGGACATGGAGGGTTGAAGTATTCCTGCTGTAAAGCAGCCTTGAAGAGTCTAGGAACTTATGTTTGCCATAAGCAACATCATAGATACATGGTTGTTATAAACATCAAATACATAGACCTACATATACGGTTATAGCTAGCTAGTTATACAAGGTGATTCTAAAAGAATTTGCAAATACAAAAAAATAATTAAAGGGTAATGGTCACCATGCCGGCCGACTCTACTGATTAGGTGTCCCTTTTTTTTTTTTTTTTTTCCCTCCAGTTTAACCAATGAGGTGTCTGCTTAAACAAGCAGCCCCAGACTGCAATCAACTCATAACACTTGTAAAGCAAGGCAAGTCTAGGCAAATTTATTTATATAGCACATTTCAAAACAAGGCAATTCAAAGTGCTTAACATCACATGAAGATCATAAAAATCACATTAAATCAATAGAACGTAAAAACAAAAACAATCGAAACAAGAAATAAAATTATGCGTAAAAATCGTATTTAATCATGAATAGAATAAAAATAAATAAATAAATAAAATACTACTACTACTAATAATAATAACAATAACTGAAATCAGCAATGGTGATAAAGCACAAGAGGAAAGTAAATACACTAAAATATATAGACAGTTATGGATATGCTGTGCTAATAAAAGCGTTTTTAGCTCTGATTTAAAGGAGCTAACAGTTTAAGCATACTTCAGACCTTCAGATAACTTAGTCCAGAGGTGAGGAGCATAATAACTACCGTATTTTTCTGACTATAAGTCGCAGTTTTTTATTTCATAGTTTGGCTGGGGGTGCGACATATACTCAGGAGCGACTTATGTGTGAAATTATTAACACATTATGATACCATTTCACATGTTATTTTGGTGTTTTGGAGTGGCACTGATTGTTTGGTAAACTTGTTAGCGTCTCCTTTATGCTATAGTTATCTGAAAAACTCTTAATAGCTATGGCCACGTTCGCGTTCTGCCTTTGGCGATGTGTGTTCAATTGTATCATTGACTTTTTTATATTGAAATGTATGCTTTTAGTGTGTGGCGCTTTCACGCCCACGTACGGGCGCACTCGCACTTGGTCACACGAAGAAGAGCGCTCACACGCCAGAAGAAGACAGCTACGCAGCGTGTCTGTCTGAGTGGGTGAGCGAGAGAGAGAGACATGGCTGCGAACCTACGTTCATTGTTTATGCTTGTAAAATATCTCTACAGAGGCAACGCCTGTGTGTATCATCTTTTCTGTTGTTGTTGTTGTGTGTTTTCCACCCGCGACACTTAAAGCCAGTTGTGTGGTTGTTTGAACGATGTGCTAATGCTGGCAAACGCATGCTAAACGTTTTTGTCATTGCTGTAATAGCACCTAATTATCATTTATTTATGTTGATGCGAACCTGTTTGGTATCGTGGACAAAATTGATTCAGCAAATTATATGGACGTCCAGCATAATCATTTGGGAGTTTAGCTCGTTGTATAGCCAGGACAGTGCCGTAGCGTCCTGGTGAGAACAGTATGTTCGCATTTCGTTGTTCATGCACTGTACACTGTACACTTATTCAGCATGTTGTTCTCTATTGTATTTTTATATTAAATTGCCTTTCAAGAGGACATAACCGTTCTATGTGTTGGATTTTATCAAGTAAATTTCCCCCAAAAATGCGACTTATACTCCACTGCGACTTATATATGTTTTTTTTCTCTCTTCGTTGGGCATATTATAGCTGGTGCGACTTATACTCAGGTGCGACTTGTAGTCCGAAAAATACGGTAAATGCTGCCTCACCGGAACATACAGGAGACCAGTTCCAGACGACCTTAGGGGTCTAGATGTTTCATAGGAATCTAACAAATCAAGCATGTATTTTGGTCCAAGGCCATTAAATGTTTTGTAGACGAGCAGTAATATTTTATAGTCTATACTTTGACTCAATGGAAGCCAGTGTAACGATTTCAAACTCTGTGTAATGTGGTCCAGTTTCCTTGTATTTGTGAGGACTCTGTCTGCAGCATTCTGTACTAGCTGCAGCTTCCTGTTTTTTTTATCAAGACCTGTAAATATACCGTTGCAATAGTCCAATCCACCGAAAATGAATGCATGCATAAGTTTGTCTTGTTGAATCAGAAGCCCCTTAATTCTGTCTATATTTTTTAGGTGGTAATAAGCAGATTTATTAATGGACTTTATGTGGCTGTCAAATTTTAGATCTGAGTCATTAATTATGCCAAGATTTCTGACTTGATTTGTAGCTGTAAGTGACATCGTGAGACACTAGATTGGTGAAAAGGTTTTCTCTTGATAGGTCTGAATGGAAACCCGCACCCATTGTTGCCCTTTGTTTATGTTTTATATTTTGTAAGTCGAAATGGTCGTATGTCGAGCAGGATTTTCCCATAAAAATACATTATAATTCCATTAATTTGTTCCACAGCCAAAAAACCTACAGTAAGTCCTTAATAAATACTGCTGGCACTATTACAAATGGCAGTTACACATAGCAAAACAAATAAATTATTTATAAAAATCGGAATAAGAACATCAGAGTCATAATAATAATAATAATAATAATTCCTGTGATAATGCAACAAATCGGGTTCTAATGTGGCGGATGTGTTTTGCTAGCTGTACTTGAACGCACCGCGTGGCTCACATGAGAGAATGAGATCGGTGCAGTAGATATTGGCATCAACTGTGGCGGCCAGTAGGTGTGGTGTATTTGTATTGCACAAGTTCTGAAATAAATGATTAAAAACCTGACGAAGCTTCCGATTTCTTTGGAGATGTTAACACAATAATAATTGCAACCTTAACTTATGAAGACTGGCGATTGGAGGTCGGAGGAGGACCGTCGAGACCATAGACATTCTACTGCCGTATTGTCGAGCCAGTTCACGGACGCGCACACCACACTCTTATTCTTCAATCATTTCCATCTTCATTTCAAAGGCACTGTAAGTGTCACCATTTTCCTTTTTTCACCACTTGCCTGCACTAACCTTCTTGGAACCCATGTTGATTTCTCTCACAATAAAATCTGCCGTGCGTCCGTCTTGCGGGAAAACAAAGAAACTGCAGCGCTGTCTTAAATCGTCGTACTTCGAGCATGTCGTCGGATGTATAAACAAATGGCGAGTTGAACTTTACATCGGCTGTCGAAAGCATCGTGTGTCGAAGTGATCGTATCTCGAGGTATGAGGTGGTTGGAAAGTCTGTAAATAAAAATACACCCCACCCCCTAAAAAATGAATTGTATTGGATTTCTGACTGATGGATAACGACGCAATACGTTCATACTAATTTTAATATTTGGGAAGATCAAGCTATAAAATAGCAGCGCATGTGAGGCCGCCGGAGTGGTTTTACAGCACAAGCAGTGGTCCGAGCAGTCTAAGTGACCGCTCCACCCGGGGAGAAAGCCTAGTCATTAATCACGGGCCTGTGGGATGGTCCCACTGTAGCAGAATAGTGGGTCAGAGGGAGCTCCTGCTGTCAGTTAGCAGTGAAATGTGTGTGTTGCAGTTGGAGTGACACTGTAGCGGGGGTGTGCTTTTCGCCCGAAGAGCATATAGAGGAATGAATGTATTAAGGCAAACACCAGCGTGCAAGCGCAAGACGACATCTCCATGAAAAGCATATCCGCTCATCCACCGGGGATGAAAGTGGGATTTTTTTTTTTGCCCTAAAAGCACAGGCTTGATTTTAAAAAATGAAGACAACGAGGCTTTATGGCGAGGCTGCAAACCGCTTGACTAATCAGACAGCCCCGTGGCATCCGTCGCACATGACAGAATATCCCTTTCAAATAAGACAAATGCGCGTCTGCTGGATGTGCATTCGAGCCACATTTGACCCATTTTCTCAGACGGAAACCACAGGTTAATGTGTATTAAATCTGCATACATCTGTCAATCACTTCAACCTTCAATTTCTTTTTTTTTATCCCAACATTGAGGGAAAGCAAACTTGTCCATTTAACCCTTTAAAGGGCTTATTTTATTTTACTCACTGGCTACTATTGACAGTGGTAGAAAGTGAATGATTGTCAGTCATTATGGATTGGACGTCTAGCGCTGTCAATAGCACTGAAATATGAGCATTCACAGCTCTTCCTCCCAGTTTAAATAAATTGAACGTTTATTGTTGTCAATAGCACGCATTCATTCATTTGTTTTCCGAGCCGGTTATCCTCGCGAAGGTGCTGGAGCCAATCCCAGATAACTATGGGCAGAAGGCAGGGTAAAACCAGAATCGGTTGCCAGCCAATCGCAGGGCACAAGGAGACAAACAACCATTCACGCACATACCTCATACGCTCATACCAAGGGACAATTTAGAGAGGTCGATCAACCTAGCATGCATGTTTTTGGGATGTAGGAGGAAACTGGAGTACCTGGAGAAAACCCACACAGGCATGGGAGAACATGCAAACTCCACACAAGAAGGCTGGAGCACGGGACTTGAACCCTTGATCTCAGAACTCTGACAATTACTATACTATTAATTATTATTATTACCGTAATTTCTCGAATATAACGCGCACTTTTTTCCCCCCAAAATCAACTTGTAAAATCATGGTGCGCATTATAAACGGGTACATGGATGGAGACAGAAATATATATATATATATTATATAGATATACGTATATAAACCGATTTTTTTTTTTTTTTTTATTGACACGGCCACGTTGTGTTGAAGAAACGTATGCTGCGATCTGTTGCCGACCATTACGGTACGTGACGTGACCATTTTGTTTCGGTAATACTTCACTCTGATCGGCCGAATGATTTTGTCTGTATTAAATTCTGCTTTTGTGACTCTTCATAAAGCACAGAATTTAGTTTCTTGAACTCATTTGAGTCAACGTTTATTGCAGCTCCGCAACTCAGACCATAACAAACATAACAACAGACTTCCTGTGTGTGTCCGTCAACTATATCTGTCCCTCCGGAAACTCAAACCCAAATAACTATATTTTCTATTGTTACTGTCGTGTCGACAGCGATGAGCGCTCTCGGATTTCGGACTTACGTTCTCACTTTCATTTTACCGTATCAATCCATGGAAGAAACATTTATTCATCATCATGAAACAAGCAAGTTATACAGCAGCCTTTAAAAGAAAAGTCCCATCTGTTTTGTTTTCTCCTAGATTCTGGTAAGTTGGAGAAGTTGTCAAATCATATTATTACTGTAAATATTGTCAGTTTGTGGTAATGTTTTGAACTACCAATATACTATGCTTGTGCTGTGTTTCACCATCCAGTAAAATGACATTTCTGTATCTGTACACGAGCTCTGTTTTCTTGTATTCATCTATTTATTGGTGCTAAAATTAGGGTGCGCGTTATAAACGGTACAACAATTTCCCCTAGATTTTACAAGTAAATTTGGGGTGCGCATTATACACAGATGCGCCTTATATTCGGGAAATTACGGTAGTAGGGCTGTCAAACAATTAAAATTTTTAATCGAGTTAATCACAGCTTAAAAATTAATTAATCGTAATTAATCGCAATTCAAAACATCTCTAATATATGCCATATTTTTCCTGTAAATTATTGTTTGAATTGAAAGATAAGTAAAGTAGTGATTGAAAATACACCACAAGGTGTCAATGGCGAGTTTTAAATTAATTAGAGATCTAGCCAAGGCAAAGTCTGAGTAACTTTTATGTGTATTTTGCATAGCTATTTTGATTGGGAATGCCAGTTCTCTTTGCATTGAGCGCATTTCTTTTTGTGAACATTATTTTTTTTTTGAGAGATAGGAATATTATTTTTGTTGTGCTTTCACTAAATGATACTGTAGCGACTTAACTGTTCCGCCCAAATGCATGATGGGAATTGGGCAATCATGACTGTCAGTGGTGGCTGCAAATGGTATACAGTATGTTCTGCGTTGTGCTCAATTAAGCGTGTGAAGAAAAAGATTGTCTCCTGCTCTGCCCAAATGCATGATGGGAAGTTGGACAACCATGACTGTCAGTGGTGGCTGCAAATGGTATACAATATGTTCTGCATAGTGTTCAATTAAGCGTGATAAGGGAGATCGTCTCCTGCTTTGCCCAAATGCATAATGGGAAGTTGGGCAACAATGACTGTCAGTAGTGGCTGCAAATGGTATACAATATGTTCTGCGTTGTGTTCACTTAAGCGTGTTAAGGAAAAGATCATCTGATCGTCAATGAACGCCTGTGTCCACTCGCATTTCTCTCCCTTTTCGCTCCCAATGTGCTAAAGCGGCGTCATTGTAAACGGTTTGGGGCAACGCATGAACGGGTCATTCCGTGCATGCGTTAATTGCGTCAAATATTTTAACGTGATTCATTTAAAAAACAATGCCCATTAACGCGATAAATTTGACAGCCCTAATTATTAGTGTTACTGAGGGCCATAACCACAGTTGATTGTTTTTTTACTCATTTTAGTTGTATTAATTTAGCTTTTATTCAGGTTAAATTATGTATAACTTTGTTTATTTACATACAAATATTTAAATTGAATAATTAATAACAAAAAAATTATGATGCACGGAGTTTAAAATTTTCGGCCGAAACCGAAAATGAGAAACCCGAAGCCGTAAATTGAAACCAATCATTATTCCAAATATTTTAAAATACTTTATCAAAAATCACAATTTGGCTTATTATTATCAAGATTTTTATTTTTTGTTATTTATTGATTTTATGTTTTTCCTAGTTATAAATTATTATTGTTTTGAATAACAAAAATATTTATTTGATAATACTGGGTATGTGCCGGTATGATATTTTGACGGTATGATAACCTTAGGCCAAAATATCATGGTTTCACAGTATAGCAATTATAGTTCTAAAATGTGTTACTTGAAATATCTGGGTTCCAAAAAAAAAAAAAAAAAAACTTTTTTCCATCGAACAGGATTTTTATTTTTCAAAACATATTAGCATATTGGAACATAAGTATAATGTTAAGTTAAAACAAATAAAAATAAAAAAATAAATAAATATTCTTAATAAAATTAAAATAAATGCAGTCCTTTAAGTGAGCCTAAACCCGCAGCAACAGCTCAACATTATTACCATCAGAACAAAAATAAATGAATTATGTTCCATAAAAAGCACATGTGTCTGACTCGTATCATGTTTACATTATGCACACTTTTTCTTAACACAGACATTTGCCAGAAAGAAAAAAACACCACATTTTACCACTGCTAGACAAACTAAAAAAGCTCGTAGCTGGTAGGAAACGTTCATGACAGTGTTTACTAACCTTTAATTTTGTAAAAATGCGAAATAATATTGGAAACATGTTTTACATGTCGGTTGGCCCTCCTCCTTTCAGCTGCGGCCGTCTGTAACATTTCTGTAGCTGAAGTATTCTCAAACCAGCAATTTTGTTTTTTTCGATGGGGGAAAAAGTCCAGGAGTTTCACCTACTCCAGCCATCGTGTAGCACAGCTGAGTCACTGACACTGGTGTTTGAGCCTTGCAGCTACAAGCGAGGAATTTCTCCCTGCATTTTGTGACATAAAAAATAGCTAATACCATATGGACGGTATGAATTTTTTTGCGGTTTTGAAACCTTGACGTTTTCATACCATGGTATACCTTGAAACCGGTAATTGGCAAATGTGTAGATTGTTCTTGTTTGGTAGTTACATTCCAACAATGCATGACATAAAAACTATACACTAAACATCTTTAACCTGCAGAAAAGACATTTCTACCTTTTGAGGTAAAGTAGCATTTGTTTTTTTAATTAAAAAAGTTTCTTTGCTTCATCACACTAATGTCTGTTCCTCCAATCCTCAAGTCCTTCCAGCAGTGTTTCTCATTGGTTAGACTGCTAATTAATTCCCACATTCAACTAATGCTCTTTATAACGTGGGTCAAGTGAAGTTGCTATGAAATACAAACGCTCAGTGAAACATGCTTTGACGGACTCTTATAGTTTTGTTTTCGTTGCTTTTACTCTGTGATCTCTCAACTTACTTACTTTAAAGGACAAGTTGCAAGACCATGTAAAGTGTGCTGATCCAAAGTAAGTGCGAATAGCTGCGCCGAGCCAGCACACTGCCATTCACCGGACATGTGGTCTCTAGTAGCAAGTGAAGTGCACGCTACGCGTTTTTTGTCATGCCAATGCAAATTCCGTTTTCAAGATTGTTATTTCGGTGAAGAAAGCGTTTTGAACCAAAAACGACACAACATTTTTAGTAACATTTGGAACGAAAATTTTCAGCCACCAAAATTTTGGTGCAAAAAGGAAAGAAAACAAAGCCACACTTTTATTCTAAATATGTATTAATATCGTGGCCTTCATATCCCAAAATGGGATGTCCACATATGTGGATGGCAGATCTTTAAGGTGTTTTTTTTCTGTTATTATTATATCAATGCATAAATGCAAGTATGACAAGTTGAGGTGTGCGAAATTTAGATAATAGATATCATATACAGTGGGGAGAACAAGTATTTGATACACTGCTAATGGGAAAACCCATTGGCAATATATCAAATACTTGTTCTCCCCACTGTATATATAGAAATAGATGCGAAATGACAGACTCGGCGGCATTAGCAGCACATGTATAGAAAACTAGATGCGAAATGACAGACTTGCCGGCGTTAGTAAACAGCCGCCATCTTAAAGCAGTACACTTCCCTGGAGGGCTGTTGTAGCAAACCTTCCAAGCTTACCTAATTAACTTTTTATCTAAAATACTGCTAAATCGGCAAAATCTTGACTTGAATCCATCTATAAAACAGTTTAAAAAATTTCACATGTCGAAAGTAGAGAGAAGGGAAATTAAGGAATAACGGGAGCAATTTTAACAACTTTAACGGTTGATTTACAACATTAAATTAATGTAGTTTAAAGCTGCTGATACAGAATGGGGACTTGAATATTTTATTTACTGTTTTGAACTGTTAACTTGATACTGTAATAGTCGTTTATTTAAGCCTGAGAGGATTTTTGTACAATTTTTGTAACTAATGTACGAAACATTAAAAATAGCTAATAGCTTGGCGGGGGTCATCAATAATTGATTTATAATTGAATGGTAGTCTCTGAATCGTAATTGTAATCGAATCGTTAGTTGCCCAAAGAGTCCCACTTCTAATTACAAGTTTTTTGTTAAGCAAGGGAAGAGAAGTTGATGTGATGTGAAGTTCGGAGCGGACATTTTCCAAGATGGCGCCGCCCATATTTTGTGTCTGTCTATAACGGGTTAATGTCACCAAACCTGCTTGACTAGGTCTGGCTGAATGGCTACCAGTGACAGACGTCCAATCCATGTGAACTGGGAGAGTCAAAGTGGATTGGACGTCTATCGGCATCAATTGGACATACTGAGCTAAATGTCAAAACTTAACATTCACAACAATGGCTAAACAAATAATTAACAAGAGGAAATATGACAGTGAGCATCGCCACCAGGTGGGACGACAAGAAATTAGACGGATGGTGCGGTGGGCAAACTCAAGTCTGCAAAAGATCACTCAACGCTCAGCGGGCCGTATCCATGGCAACAGTATGAAACGTGCCATCATGTTTTCCACCAGTTCATTGCGACCAGTTCAAAGAAGCACCTCAGAGAATTAAAACAGACAAAAAAATCTGTCATAAACAGTGATGCATTTGCATATTTTTTCGACAAACCTGTTTGTCTTTTGATATCAAAGCAGAAAACAACTGTGTGTGTGTGTCCTAAGGGTGTAAGAACATGATTTATTTTTTTGGGGTTCAATAAGTATTAGAGATGCTATAATTAATCGATTAACTAACAAGTATTGTATTTTAATAATTGAATAGGCGTTCAGAGCCATCGTTCCGCCTAAAGTTGTCCACATACGCTGATTTTAGCATCTCAACGGTATATGTTCCCTGATTTCTGACGTCTTTTGTGACAAAGGGACAGATTTTCATCAGTGTTTAATTACCTCAAGGCATTTGCAAACATCTTTTACTTTAAAACAGTTGTTTTGTGCAGCCCTTTTAATTTTCGTCTTAGTCTTTTGGATGATTCTTCTTATTAGTTATTAGTATTAGTATTATTTTCCTTGTCTATTTTTTGTTGACGAAAAGTCAAGACTAATTTCGTTGAGTTTTAGTCGACGTTTACTAAAAACGTTTTCGTCTGTAAAATTAATAAAATTCTGAGATCAATAAATAAAGGTTTCCTATTATTTCGAATGAACATTGACAGACGAGCACATATTGTAGCGTCAACAAGGACAACGCTAAGTCGGTGAAAATACACTCTGCAGGAAAAAAGTACAATATTTTATATGAATTATACCCACCTGGATGCCACGAACTGCATATATGTATAAAAGTTTTTGTTCGAGAGTTCAAGAGGACGCTCGTCATTAGCATTAGCCTAATGCTAACGCGAATGCTGTGCTAACGCTATGGGTTACATATAGTGTGTGATGATCACTCAGCACAGATTTTTGATGGCTAAAGCAACATTTCATATTTTCTCTAGCCAAGATAAGAAAACAAATGTTACCGTGTGAGCAAGCTGGAGTAACTGGAGATGACTGTAGTGAGTCAGCGGGCTGGGCGCAGCACGTCACGAGTGACACAACCAGTCACTGCTATGATGCAAGCTAACTACACATAAAATATAACACATTGTGAACATGTGACGGAAACTATGCCGCATTTTCGTCTCGTTCTCCTACTTCTCGTGAGACGGAAAAGGGCATTTGTATCGTTGCTTTAGTTGCACAAAAACAATGTTTTTAGCTCGTTATTGTCTCATCATTGTCATGAAAAAGGTGTTCGTTGAGCAAATGTTTTTGTTATCGTCGTCGTTGACGAACACAACACTGCTTTAACAAATTCTCTGACATCATTCAGCGCAAACTCGGGAAAAATACTGTCATTTTTAATTTATTTGTAGACCTAGTAGAATTAACTGCATTGATGTGCAGTTAAACTGAAGCACCTTTAGAAGTGTTTTTCAAACTAGTATCCCTATGCATTAAAATTTATTTGTGAGTACAATCAGATAAATAAACATTTACTTTGATTGGTAAAAAACAACAAATAAAACAACAGTTATTTAATAAAATATTTTGGGAAAGAAAGTTAAATGAAGAAATTCCAAATAAATTTGATATTGTTAACCCTTATATGCATCATTTTACAGTCAAGGTTAGATTTTTTCCTAAACGACTTTTTTGCTTTTTCTCTATATGCAAGTGAGCAAGACGACACAATAATGATTTTATTCATGAGAACTTGCTCCAAAGACATGCATGCAAGTGCAATTCTAGATAAAGAAAGTACCCTCAGCACAAGTGCAATTCTAGATAAAGAAAGTAGCCCCAGCCCAAAAAAATAAAAATACAGATTCAAATAGGTTTGCAATAATTTTAGATTTTATTTACTGATCAATATTTTAATGTATTTCACCTGTCGCATTCTAAAATAATCCCATCTGACTTTGAGCGAAAGCCAGACTGCAGCCTGGACTTGTTGGTAGTCTTAGAGATGTTTCCAAGTAATGTTCAACACAATAAAAAAGTGAGACACTTACAGTATCGGTTAAAAACAATTTTCAGCTGACCTTATTGCACTTTTGATAAGTTTTCTAAAACTGCAAAGAGATTTGAAATTCAAGTAGAATTTGCTGAATACTCACATTTTTCTCGTTCAAATTTCAGGAAATTCAAGTTCAAAAAATAGGAGAAAATATCCCTGATATGGGTATAGGCTGGTATGAGATTTTGACGGTATGATAACCTTAAGCAAAAATACTGCGGTTTCATGGTATTATAGTAATTCAATTATAGCTCTAAAATGTGTTATTCTGAGATGTATGGTTTAAAAGAAAATGATTGAATAACAACATATTTGCAAATTGGAACATCAACATGGAAATCATGTTGAAATAAATGAATACAATTAAAAATAAAAATGTAAAAAACTGAAACATTTAAAATAAAATTGAAATAAATAAAACTTATAGATTAAACCCACTGCCACGCTCAAGTTGCTGAACATTAGAAAAAAAATATATATATTTCCATAAAAAAAGTAAAAACACTTCTAAATTAAAATATATTCCAGGTACTTCACTGATTTTAAAGCTCTATCTCGTCATTTTTCGAGACTTGCTCATTTTCTACATATCTCGGTCCAAGTTATGATGCAGTAATGTGAGTATGTTCACCTTTTCTGGGTTCATATACCACTACTACGAGTAATATTAATTAGCTGAATAGTAACGGAGACAGAGCTCATGTTTATGACTCGTATCATTATTTACACATTATGCACCCCACACACACACCCTCTCAACACAGAAAGTCACCAGAGAGAAAAATACCACAGGCTGTATTCTGAAAATGTTATTTTGAACAGATGTTTACAGTGACGGAATTATTTACAAAAGTACGCTTATAGTGAGGATAGTGAGGAAACAAGTGAGCCGTCTTGGCATGCTAGCTAGCAGCGTTAATAGCCTTGTTAACAAGCTTACGTTATAGTATTTGTTTTACCATAGCTAGACACTCGAAGCACGCTGGAGTTAACTCTCATAACTGGTGGGAAACGTTCATGACAGCGTTTACTTACCTTAAATTTTGTGTAAAGTGACGAATGAGATCACGTAAATGTGAAATCATGTTGGAAGTGTTGCCTGCACATCGGATGTCCTTCCCCCTCTAAGCCGCGGCCATCTTTCTCTTTTCTGTAGCCGAAATACTAATACCTAATACTAATACCATACTAGCGACCAGTGTTGTTAATCACGGCGTTACAATATAACGGCGTTACTAACGGTGTTATTTTTTCAGTAGTGAGTAATCTAATTAATCACTTTTCTCATCTTGGCAATGCCGTTACCGTTACTGAGAATGGAAAGGCGTGCGTTACTATATTGGTTGAATGACGCAGGAAAAGTCTGAGGGAGACGGACTCACCGAGACGACAGAGCAGAGCAGGAGTGGGGAGGAGGCAAAAAAGTTCTGACCCAGAGCACATGCGATGGTAGGTGGCTCCGATAATACCTGACTGTAGCCGATAGCCTACAAACTACGCCCACATGATATGGTAGATATGGTAGACATGGTAGATATCACATATACATATATAGAACTAGATGCGAAATGACAGACACGGCGGCATTAGCAACATGTACAGTATAGAAAGTAGATGCGTTAGTAGCATCTAGCCGCCATCTTAAAGCAGCCGCCATCTTAAAGCAGTAGACTTCTTAGGAAGGCTTTGCTGTAGAGAACCTTCCTAGCGAACCTAAGTAACTTTTTATCTAAAATACTCCTAAATCGGCAAAATCTTGACTTGAATTTATCTTTAAATGATCAAACAGTTTTAAAACTTACACATGTCAAAAGTACACAGAAGGGAACTAATGCAATAATGGGATCAATTTTAACAACTTTTAACGGTTGATTCAGGGTAAAGGGTAAATTAGGGTAAAGAATTGGTCTAGGTCCAATTGTCCCAAAAACCTTTCAAACTTCACATAGTGTGACCTACAGTGGGGAGAACAAGTATTTGATACACTGCCAATGGGTTTTCCCATTGACAGTGTATCAAATACTTGTTCTCCCCACTGTATGTCTTTTTTTTGGGGGGTGGGGGGGGGCAAAACAAAACATGAAAATTATCACCAGTTACTTTGCCAAGTAACTAATTACTCTTACATTCAGGTAACTGAGTTACTAACGCAATTGCTTTTTGGGAGAAGTAATTTGTAACTGGAATTAATTACTTTTTTAAAGTAAGATTACCAACACTGCTAGCAACTGTCAATGACAGACAAAGGATAGAGCTGAAACTGGAGTGGGAAGGGTGAGCACTGCCACTTCAAGCCATTTCTCGCTGAATTTTTGAGACATATTACAAAAAAAAAAAAAAAAAAAAAAAAAAAAAAAAAAAAAAAAAAAAAAAAAAAAAAAGGTAATTTCCCGAATATAACGCGTACTTTTTTTCCCCAAAATCAACTCGTGCATGGTGCGCATTATAAACGGGTACATGGATGGAGACAGAAAAAAAAAAAAAAAAATATATATATATATATATATATATATATATAAACTGTTGTTTTTTTTTTTAATTGACACGGCCACGTTGTGTTGAAGAAACATAGAAATATATATATATATATATATATTACATATATATATATAAACTGATTTTTTTATTATTGACACGGCCACGTTGTGTTGAAGAAACATATGCGGCGACCTGTTGCCGACCATTACGGTACGTGACGTCACCATTTTGTTTCAGTAATACTTCACTCTAATCGGCCGAATGATTTCGTCTGTGTTAAATTCTGCTTTTTTCACTCTTCATAAAGCACAGAATTTAGTTTCTTGAGCTCATTTGAGTCAACGTTTATTGCAGCTCCGTAACTCGGACCATAACAAACGTAAGCACACAGACATCCTGTGTCCGTCAACTATATCTGTCCCTCGGAAAACTCAAACCCAAATAACAATAGTTCCTATTGTTACTGTCGTGTTGACAGCGATGAGCTCTCACGGATTTCCGACTTATGTTCTCACTTTCATTTTACCGTATCATTCCATGGAAGAAACATTTATTCATCATGATGAAACGAGCAAGTTATACAGCAGCGTTTAAAAGAAAAGTCACATCTGTTTTGTTTTCTCCTAGATTCTGGTAAGTTGGAGAAGTTGTCAAATCATATTATTACCGAAACTATTGTCAGTTTATGCTAATGTTTTGCACTACCAATGTGCTATGCTTGTGCTGTGTTTCACCAGTCAGTAAAATGACATTTCTGTATCTGTACACGAACTCTGTTTTCTTGTATTCTTCTATTTATTGATGCTAAAATTAGGGTGCGCGTTATAAACGGGTACAATAATTTCCCCTAGATTTTACAAGTAAATTTGCATTATACACGGGTGCGCCTTATATTCGGGAAATTACGGTAGCTAATACGGCATGACGGAAAATTTTAGTTTAGTTTAAATCTTGAAACCGGTAACCGGCACATGCCTATATGTGTGATATGGTGAACATTTCTCCAGTTTGGGGTTATCTTTTCAACTAAGTG
This sequence comes from Corythoichthys intestinalis, assembly GCF_030265065.1. Classification (NCBI taxonomy): domain Eukaryota; kingdom Metazoa; phylum Chordata; class Actinopteri; order Syngnathiformes; family Syngnathidae; genus Corythoichthys; species Corythoichthys intestinalis. The sequence continues at coordinate 34,422,742 of NC_080408.1, read as the reverse complement.
AATTTTTTGAGGTGAGAGTTTGTTCATGAATCATTGTGAAAATAAATGCACACATTGCCTCCAGAGAGCGTCATGTCTCATTTAGATATCTTGCTGATATATACAGTATTTGGATCATATCTGCTGTAGCCACAACTGCAATATTCGACACAAAAGCTGCAGCTAAACTGAAATAGGACGGCGCTCGACAGAGTCTCCTTCAAGGCCCTTGGGTGAGCAGGCAGCACATTGTGCGGGTCAGCTTCTTCCACACCTGCACCCCCAGCTGGACCCAAACCCCCCCTCGTTCTATCTCCCCGCCTCATCCTCCTTCCTCGCTGCTGCCCATCCGGCTCTCGGCTGCACGTTGCTATTTATAGGCCCCGCGTTTCATTTCCACACCTGCAGGGAGGCACACTTGTCACAGTTGGGCCCACCGAGCCTCTGTGGAATTACTGCATGGGAAATGAAAATACACCTTGCTGATGCAGGGAGTTGTCACTCTCTCCCCGCGGACGCGTGTGATACCGCCTTGTTGCGGATTTGCAATGCCGCGTGCGGCGCAAAGATAACGCCCCAAAAAATAAACCCGAGCGAATAAAATTCCTGCTCGAGGAGTGCAAGGTGCACAGATTACATGCTTTCGTGCAGCCACGTACACAACCTCACAATGGACATTACTCCTGTGTGAATTTGATTGGGAAGCGCCATCAGGGTAATGCTAAGTAAGCACGCCAACACTGAAAAGTTGTTTTTTTCCCCCGCCTTGTTTTTTTCTTCAACTCTGGCAGTTCTGTTTTTTCCTGTCATGCTTTTCTCTCAGGATGTAGTGGGCTGAGGATCCAGTCAGCGGATTACATTATCAGTCTGACCTAGTTGCCAGCTATCTCCTGAGACCTGAGGAGCCGGGCTTTTTCTGCACAGCCTTCCGCTGCTACAACACGCACACTGTGTAACTTTAATTTATCAGGGGGAAGAGGAGGGAGAAATGTGACAGGTTGACAGTTCTCTTTGGCTGCCACTCGCAGCACTGCCTGCCTCTGCAGCGTGCCAGTTAAGGGTCCTCCATAGAGAGAACAGTGCATTACCGCCGGTGACTTTTTTTGGCGCTTTGCAAACTCATCGGGAAAAAAAAAAAAAAGGTCAGAGGCGTCTTATTAGCCAGCACGTTTTATGGGGAAAGCGTGTCGGGTCTCAGGAGGTGGGCTGAAGGAGACTCATTCCTTTCTTTATCGGGTTAAAAAAAAAACTCCAAAACTACAATTTCACCACAAAAATGATTTCATTAGATGAGTTGAACTTATTGGCTTCCATTGACAGCAGTGAATGATCACTATGACCGTCAACAGGGGCTTTACCCACCCAAAGAAAACCGGATGTAGTGTAGTACTAACGGCAGTCTGGGCACCGCGTATGGTATCCCATTCATATAGTACTGATGTGTTTTAAGTTTTAACCTTTGCATTGTTACCTCCTCTTTTACTTTAAAATAAATAAATAAATAAATAAATAAATAAATGAAATGTTGGTTTTGTTCCTAGGGGGCGCTACACACATTTACGCATAGTTTTATTTATTTTTTTTTATTTTTTTTTTATTTTTATTTTTTTACATTTCATCAAAGTTTTCACCAGTCTTCACCTGGCTGTTGAGTTTGGTAAGTTTTGAAGCATTCTGAGGGGGTCAAAGTAGGGCTCAAAGCGTCGGCGGGACACAGAATGACTAGTAGGGGGCGCTACATAATGTATTTGGAATTTGTCTTTACACGGTATCAAAGATTGCACCTGTCTTGACCTGCCTGCCGATTTTGGTGCATTTTGAAGCATTCTAAGGTCAAACTGTGCTCAACGGGGCTGCGGAACAAAGAATACTGTAACTATAATAATAATAAAACTGAGGAACAACAACAGGTTACCTAAAAAATAGGGCTGTCAAAATTGCCGCATTGACGGGCGTTAATTATTTTTTTAAATTAATCACGTTAAAATATTTGACGCAATTAACGCAAGATGCTCCGCTCAGACAGATTTAAATGACGGTACAGTGAAACACTCACTTGTTAATTGTGTTTTATGGAGTTTTACTGCCCTCTGCTGGCGCTTGGGTGCGACTGATTTTATAGGCTTCAGCACCCATGAGCATTGTGTAAGTAATTGTTGACATCAACAATGGCGGGCTACTCGTTTATTTTTTGGTTGAAAATGTTACAAATTTTATTAAAACGAAAACATTAAGAGGGGTTTTAATATAACATTTCTATAACTTGTACTAACATTTTTCTTTTAAGAACTACATGTCTTTCTATCCATGGATCGCTTTAACAGAATGTTAATAATGTTAATGCCATCTTGTTGATTTATTGTTATAATAAACAAATACAGTCCTTATGTACCATATGTTGAATGTATATATCCATCTTGTGTCTTATCTTTCCATTCTAACAATAATTTACAGAAAAATATGGCATATTTTATAGATGGTATGAATTGCGATTAATTGCGATTAATTACGATTAATTAATTTTTAAGCTGTAATTAACTCGATTAAAAATTTTAATCATTTGACAGCCCTACTAAAAAAACATTGTCACCTGCATGTCCATACTGTTTAGTTATGGATGTGTTCTAAGTCAAATAAAATCAAATCAACTTTTATTTATTTATTTATTTTTAATTTGTTTTATTTGTTTTGAAAAAAAAACATGGTTTAAGGTGCAGTAGCCCTACACTGGATTTCTACCAACTTGAGCATTGTAGGTTTTTTTTCTGGCGATGTTACAATCATAATAATTGTCACCTTAAGTTATAAAGACAGGCGAACGGAGGTAGGAGGAGGACTGTCGAGATCTACGGCCGTTTAGTCAAGCAGTTTACGGATGTGTATACCACGCTCATATTTTTCTATCATTTCCATCTTCATTTCAAGATTCACTTCACCACCTGCTTTAACATTCTTGGAACCCATGTTGATTTCTATCACAAGAAAATCTGCCGTGCATCCGTCTTGCGGGAAAACAATGAAATTGTCACGCTGTAATAAATCGTCGTATTTCGAGCATTTTGTTGGATGTAAAAACAAGTGGCGAATCAAATTTTACGACGGATGCCGAAAAAATTGTGTGTCGAAGCAATCGTATGTCGAGGTACCACTGTATATGGAACAATGTTGGTTAATCATGGCATGACTTAGTTCCAACACCTTAGCGAGGAAATTACAATGACGTATAATACATGTTTATGGATAGTTATTTTGAGATTTAGGAGGATTGAAAGGATTAATTCCGATTTACACAGTAATTCGGGTTACGTCGCCAGCGTAAGAAACGGAACTCGTTCGTAACCCAAGGACTACCTGTATTTATTTTTAATATTTTAATCAAAAACAAAAATCTGCTAATATTCTTTATTTACTCATTATTAGTTTATTTAGATCTCTTATTATATTTTCAATTTAAACATGAAGTCAAAGATTTACTTTCGCGGGCCGCACATGTGGCACCTAGATCTTGCCCCGGGCTACGTATTTGACACATAGGTTTTGGATGATTTCCATGTTCTTGAAACACTCTATACATTTATTTAGGGTTCCCCCCAAAAAATCAGCCATCATTCCTTCCATTGATGTCTGCCTGGCTTTTAGCTAATACAATAAAATACCCTGGGCACAATCAGCAAAGGAAAAGGATCATTTGGCCGTTCAGGAGAAACAATTTGGAACAGGCATTTGCAAAGCACAAAGGAGTAATAGCCATGACAGAATTGAAATCATCACTTACTCAGCCGTGTGAAAGGCAGCGTGATGATGTGACACTTCAGGAACACAAAATACCACCAATAAGATGTCGCAGATGAGTCAAAAAAAAAAAAAAAAAGAAAATTAGCTTTGTAAAAAGAAAAATCAAAGTAAGAAGAAGCTAATAGAGAACAATTTAAACATTTCTGAAGATAATAATTCTTAGTTAACCCTTTATTGTGTACTCATTTAACTCATTGGCTGCCATTGACGGTGCTCGACGTCCAATCCATTTTGATTGGGAGAGGCTGGCAGCAATCATTCGCTGCAACCCCTCAATGGCACAGGCAGTTTTCCCAGTTTAAGTGAATTGAACGTTACCGCTGTCAATGGAAGGGAAAGCCTTAAAAACTATGAAATGGCAAATAAGTAACAGCTTTAGATTGTTATTGAGGGCCATAACCAGAATGCATTTCTCTTTTTATTCATTTAGATTGAGTCAATTTTGTTCTATTTGGATATTTATTCATTTATATTAGAACCGTCCCTACTAGTCGATGTTGTCGATGAAGTAAATGCGTCGACAAGCACAACTTCCAGATGACGGTTAAAGGCGAGAAAAAAAAAATGTTGAAAATGGCTGACACTCGGGATGCAAGCGGGGAAAGCAGCACAAAGCCCAAAAAGCAGACCAGAGTGGCCAAAGCATAGATTTATTGTAATGAAACAAAGGAGGGTGTCACTATAGTGTGTTGTCTCTGCAATGCCGAGCCTGCATACTACGGCAGTATGAATGAACACCTGAAGCGCCGTCAGTGTCACCCAGGTATAATTTTGGAAGACGACAGGAGACAACAAGCTGGCGGATTGTAAGTCCGTATAACAACATTTTTTTTCATATTGAAGTTGCCTTTATGTTTGTCGTACGACGGAGTACTAGGGGCTAATGTGGGGCTAATGTAGCTGAATTAGCAGCTACGTACTTTATGAAGCGCGTTGCCAACTCCGTTAAAATCAACAATATTGAAAGCATCTTGTGCTTTAGAATCGGTTTTACAAATAAGAAAATCCTTATTATTTTTAGTTCATCTAAATCAAATTATAATCAATAGACATTACCCCTACATAATAATGAAACTTTTTTTTTCTCGTAGCAATAGTGCAACGTGCATCATTAAATTTTTTCACGTACTTCACTCCAGTGATATTTGACATTTATCAATCTACTCTGCTGGAACTCACTCTAATGCTGACAACAATGTAGGTATACCACAAAAAAAGAAAGTAAGTAGTTCTGAATCAGTTTACATTCCATTCTTTTACACTAGTTAATTAAAGCTATCAGCATTTGACTTCATTGTTTGTTATTTGCTTTTGTTATTTATGTGTTTATTTGTACTTTATTGAAGAATGTAAGCGTTCCAAAATGTTTTTGTGAATTAATAATCGTCAGCAAAAATTTGATTGCAAGATTAATTAAAAAAAAAAAAAAAGTTGGTAAAAAAATTATCACACTTGTCAACTAATCGACTAATCGATGAAAAATAATAGCCCTAATTTCTGCTTTTATTAACCTATAATTTAATTTCAATTATATTTATTTATTTATTGAAAAAATATTTAGAATAATATCATAATGATTGAGAAATGGCATCCAGTCCACATACGTATACCAAATGACAATAATATGGCCTACATGACCCGTTTTTATGAGGTTACATTTTTTTTTTTTTTTTTTTTACCTCAAAATGTTTTGTTAGAGTAGTTGTACAAGTCCCAACAGCTCAATAAAATGACCTCCTCAAAGTAACAGTGTCATTCTGTTTGTGGGTAATATTTTGGCTGCTGCATGCATAAAATCCAAAAGGAAGAACTCTGTTAAAATTGATAGTTGGCTAAATTATTAATTTTAAATATGAACATTTGAAACATTTCAAATAAAGTGGAAACAGGACACAATGTGTCCTGTTTTGCTGGTTAACCTCATTTTGTTCTTCAGTTTAGTTGCTACTTAAATAGCTCTTTTCGTGTCTAATTTCTCAAAAAGGGGGAATTTTTTAACTCGTGCTATTTACTGTTCAAGAAAAAAGGTCTTGGAAAGTGAAGGGGAAAAAAAACGTTCAGTTTTGGTATGGCAACTCTGACATAGAGTTGAGAGAACGGTTAGGTTTTGTGTTGGTTCCCTCCTAGTGTGTCCCTGTGATTGCCCATTGATTTCACCTGTTGTGCCTGCTCCTAGTGTATCCTCCAACCTGAATCCTCCTGCGTCACCCTCCTGTTCCTCGTTGTCTCGTTACCCCTTGTCTGCTTGTGTATATAAGCTCCCAGTTCCTTTTACTCGTTGTTGCGTCATTGTCAATGTGCATGTTCAAGTCAGCATTGATTCATGCCTGTTCCTACGTCACAGCCCTCATGTTGCTCAGCCTAAGTAAGATTTTTTTTATACCAGCCTTTTTATAGTACCCTGACTTTTGTTTGCCTTAAGAGTTGTTGGATTCCCCGGTCGTTTTGTTTGTACTTTGTTTTTGTTGGCTTTAATTAAATACTTTTTGCACCGTCTATCTTCCTCGCCTCCAGTGTTGTTAATTTTACTTTAAAAAAGTAATTAATTATAGTTACAAATTACTTCTCCCAAAAAGTAATTGCGTTAGTAACTCAGTTACCTGAATTTAAGAGTAATTAGTTACTTGGCAAAGTAACTAGTGATAATTTTCATGTTTTATTTTTTTTTTCCCAAAAAAAAAAAAAAAAAAAAAAGGTCACACAATGTGACGTTTAAAGGGTGTTTGGGACAATTGGCCCTAGCCCAATTCTTTACCCTCCACTTAACTAGACACAAGGGTATTGCGATAACTAGATAGTAACCTTTGCTATGTGTGGAAGTCATTTAAAGTTGTGAATCAACCATTAAAGTTGTAAAAGTTGCTCCCGCTATTGCATTAGTTCCCTTCTGTCTACTTTCAACATGTGTAAGTTTTAAAACTGTTTCATAATTTAAAGATAGATTTAAGTCAAGATTTTGCCTATTTAGGAAAAAAAAAAAAAAAAAAAAAAAAAGTAGGTTCGCTAGGAAGGATCTCTACAACAGAGCCTTCCTGAGAGGTCTACTGCTTTAAGATGGCCGCTGTTTACTAACGCATGTTGTCCTTAAAACATGTTGCCAATGCAGCCGTGTCTATCATTTGCATCTAGTTCTATAATATGTGATATCTACCGTATCATGTGGGTGTAGTTTGTAGGCTACAGTCAGGTATTATTGGAGCCACCTAGCATCGCGTTTGCAAAGGCGTCTTCCCCACTCCTGCTGTGCTCTCTCGTCTCCGTGAGTCCGTCTCTCTGACTTTTTTTATTCAACTAACTTAGTAACGCATAGTAACGCACGCCTTTCCCGCCTCAGTAACGGTAACGGCGTTGCCATGATGGGAAAAGTAATTAATTAGATTACTCACTACTGAAAAAAATAACGCCGTTAGTAACGCCGTTATATTGTAACGCCGTTATTAACAACACTGCTCGCCTCCCTTTCCTTGCATTTGGGTCCACACCACCTGCCTTCCCACATTACCTGACAAGAACAAAATGTATTGAAACTAAGCAGTGTTGTTTTCGTCAGCGATATATAACGAAAACTATTTCGTCGACGAACAATTTTTTCATGACGATGACTAGACGATAACGAGCTAAAAACTTATCTTAGGAGACTAAAACTTAACACAATAATGGCAGTTTTTGTCTGAACGAGATGAAAATACGCCATAGTTTTCATCGCATGTTCACAATGTTTGACATTTTATGTATCGTTAGCCTGCCTTGTTGTGTCACTCATGTGATGTGCTGCGCCCCCCAACTCACCCACTAGTCTAGTGTCCTTTTCAGTCTCCCCATTGCTTGTTTTGAGACACACACGGTAAGATTTGTCTTATCTCGGCAACAGAGAATATGCAATGTTGTTTTAGCCTAGTAATGTCTGTGCTGATTGGTAAATGTAACTTGTAGCGTTAGCATAGCAGTCACGTTCACGTTAGCATTAGGCTATTGCTAATGGCAAGCGTCCTCCTAAACTTTTTTTTACATAGTTTGTGGCGTCCAGGCGAGTATAACTAATTTAAAATAACACAGCCTACTGTTTTACTGCTGCGTGTGTATTATCACGTGATAGATTTGTAGATACTACAATATGTGCTCGTTTGTCAATGTTCATTGGAAACCTTTTCTTATTTTTTCGAGTGAAACTTTTGAATTTTACAGACGAAAATATTAAGTTAACGTCGACTAAAACTAGACGAAATTAGTCTGAGTTTTCGTCAACAAAAACTACATGAAGACACATTTTGAAATGACTAAAACATGACTAGGACTAATAAGTTTTATCGTCCAAAAGACGAAAACTAAGACGAAAATTAAAATGGCTTTTAAAAATTAAAAAAACAAAGCAAAAAACAAAAACAAAAAAACAAACAAACAAAAAAAAAGCAAACCCATCCATGCTTTATCAGGCACAACCCCTAAAACTCTAGTTAAAAAATTAAAATAAAAAAGTGACCACAAATTCACCATTACATGATTTTGAACTCATTGACTCCCATTGATGACAATAGTCAATAGTGTTAATGGGAGCCAATGAGTTAAAATCAATAAATGTTTTGGGATTGCTTCCAATTACAAAGTGTCAAGTGAGTGCATAATTCTCTGGGTGCAACCACACGTGCGATAAAGGCTTGCTCTGGAGAAGTCAGAAGGAAAAACTTCGACACTCACACGTGAAACCAAATGTAGACCAAAACAGCCAAACCAAACTTCTAATTTTACACTCCACATCCATGTCAACAGCACTCAACACTTGAGGCTTTTTTTTTTTTTTTTTTTTTACGACTTTTTCTCCCAGCTGAAGTGAAAATAGCCAATCTGGTTTTGTGTGAACATTTTCGGGGGGGATGCGGAGATGTGCTGCTGCTGCTGCCAGATTAGACTCCAGCCTGTGCCAAGGTTATAAACAGGCTGTTATCAGGCTTCCAAACAGAATAATCCTCGCTGTATCAGCGCCCAAACATATGGGGCCGCACAAAGCACCAGCAGCCCCTGACAGAAACCCCCTTTTAATTAGAGGGGAGGGGGGGCAGGACCTCACTCCCGTCCCTCCTTTCGAGCAAAGCTTCGTGTCGGGACTGTCTGACAAATCGTATATTTTCTTCTCAGTGCCCGATCAAAAAAAAGGCCAAAACTGAAACTGATCTTTCACGTATCATAGTTAGACATGACCTGAAATAATCAAAGAAATCGATTGGCAGATCAAGAGAATGAAATTTGCAATTAAAATAATTGATTTTTTGATCACCCTAGTCAATCTTCATCTACAAATGCAAAATCTTACCTCCCTTTATTGTCAACATTTATTGGGCAATATTTGACCAAATATTTTAGTTGATACATTTCAAGCAATTTCTCCCCCCTATCTGAAAGAATCAAGATCCATCCATATTTTACACACTCCCTACAGATTTTAAAGTCCCATTCAATAAAGTTTAAATGTCACCACGGCGTAATAATCGGCGATCATATAAACGGTGGCTTGGAAAGGCTATGCAAAAATGACAACATCCCCTTTCCACCCGTGCAATAAACTTTTATTTGGCTGAATCGGCCAATAAAAGCTCGCTTTGAGCCTTGTCAATGGGGAGTAATTGGTTGGTTTTACAGGAGGGATCGTATATCTCCCATCGTTTCTTTTCCCAGCACTGTTGACAAGAGGGAGGATCGTCTCGTGGGATCGCAAAATAAAACATCTGGAGAGAAAATACATGCACAGGTGAAGGAACAGACAAGACCATTCACTTTCGGTGCTTTCTTAGGCTGGAGCCATTGACATAGACATCCAAACTGTTTGCACTGTCAGTTCAAATATATTAGAGTCTATCACAATCAATGGCAGACAATGTCCAGTAGGCCAGTGGTTTTCAAAGTGATGTATGAGTACCACTAGTGTTACGTGGGTTCTCTTTATTTAAAAAAACAAAACAAAAAAAAAACAGAACAACTAAAACTACCAATTAAATTTGATCATTGCCAGAGTACGGTTCAGTTTTATTTAACTTTCAAATTCACAATACAGCAGTACCTCTACATACTAAGTTAATTTGTTCCAGGACCTTGTTTGTAAATCGAAATGGTCATATGTCGAGCACGATTTTCCCATAAGAATACATTATAATTCCATTAATTTGTTCAACAGCCCCAAAAACCTACATTAAATCCTTAATAAATGCCGCTGGTACTGTTGCCTATAGCAATTACACAGAGCAAAACAAATAAATTATGAACAAAAATTAGAATAATAATAGTAATAATAATATCTGTACTAATAATGTAACGAATCGGGTTCTAATGTGGCGAGCGTGTTTTGCGTGGTGTACCTGAACGCACTGCGTGGCTGACTTCACAGAGTGTGAGAGGGGCTTTTCACTTTCACTTTGTACATCTGCGGCGAACAGTAGGCATGTTGTGTTGCACAAATTCTGAAATAAATTTTTAAAAACGAAGCTGACGAAGCTGGCAAGATTTTGCCGACGCCACGCTTGTATTTTTCTATCATTTCCATCTTCATTTCAATGGTAAGCCTTACCTTTTTCCTTTTTCGACCACCTGCACTAAGATTCTTGGAACCCATGTTTATTTCTCCCACAAGAAAATCCGCCGTGCGTCCGTCTTGCAGGAGAAAAAAAAAACTGCGGTGCAGTCAAAAATCGTATTTCGAGCATGTCGTCGGCTGTAGAAACAAATGACGAGTCAAATTTTACGTCGGATGTCGAAAAGATCGTGTGTCAAAAATATCGTGTGTTGAAGCGATAGTAGATTGAGGTACCACTGTACCTGCATTGTAGATATTTATTTATTCCCACACGTTTGTTCATTTCATATGATCATACATATTCCTTCATTGCGAGTCCAGGTAGTCCGTGGATTACGAACGAGTTCCATTCCTACGCTGGTGACGTAACCCGATTTCTGCGTAAATCGAAATTAACCCTTTAAGTACCCCTACAAAATAACTACCCAAAAAGTATTTTGTTTAATGATGGAGTATACACTGCCTTCAGGTGGCAGCCTTGGGTCTGGCTGTACTGTCGCCTTGTATAACTGATAAGCAGATATTGATAAAGGATAGCTGCACTCTGGTTTGGCCCACATAAGGCTGTAAGTTATTTCAGCTAATAAGTTTGCATTTGTAATTAAGTTTACAGCTACCGTTTGTTACGTGTGAGCGATTTGCTATGAGAATTGTGAACACGTTACCATTCGTAGCATTTAAGCTAGCTGACTTTTGTTAGGGAAATCAGGCCAATTTAATCTATTAAATTTACATATTGATCAGACTAGATGGATGTTTGAACACCAATGGTTCTGGGTCAAGTGTTTCACTGTTAAAATGTGTATCGTTTCGAACACAACTGTACATAAGTGTGTTAAAGCTTTACAAATTGTCAAAAGTGAAGGAAGTCAAAAGCATCAAAAAGCACAACTGCCTTTTTTGCTGTCAGTAAAGCTGAACAACTTCACGTTTAGTTAGGAAAGAACACGTCGTATAAATAAAGTAAATGAAAAAATAAGATACTGTGAGGTACAATAAGTTACTGTCAATGCGACTACTATAAAAAAATAAAAACAATCGGAGACAAAATGGCGGACGAGACTCTGCCGTCGTAAAGTCAAAATCGCGTAAATCGAGTACGTTGTAACCCGGGGATTACCTGTATATTATTGACATCTGTAAACTACATGTGTATTTTTCTTTCCGCACCAAGGTCATCCAGATAAGAGTGACTCTAGTGATATTCCAGTGTTTTTTTTATTTATTAATTTCTGTGTGGCGCTTTAACTTGAGAAAATCCACCAATAAAGCTTTTGAAAATCGTTCATAAGAAGAAAAAAAAAGATTCATTGAGGCGTTTCGTTTGTAAAATACATGTTAAAATCTTTGTCATTGGGATTGCTTTTCTCTTTAGCACAGGACTTCTTTTTTCTTCTTTCTTTGAGAAAGAAAGCTGACCAATACGCGGGGTCTGAAAGGCAAATTGTTGTTGAATTATCTTTAAATACCCGCTACTTTTTGAACAGAATTCTAGCTTTGTATAGGCTAATGTTCCTATTGTTGAAAGCACAAAGGTGTGTAATAAACAACTAACACATTTATATTTTGCATTTTGTTTTCTTACTGTACCGAAAATGAACCAAACCGCAACCTCAAAACCGAGGTACGTACCGAACCGAGATTTTTGTGTACCATTACACCCCTAATAGCCATGATATAAAATGTAATATTCTATTCATTTTTCTTTTCTGAATAAATGTAGCTTTGGTGATTATTGCTTCCTTTTTGTTCCTGAATTGTGTGTCGTCATCTTCTGTTCATTAAGTGAATTAAAGAGCATGTGAAAAGAAAAAAAAATAGCTTTTTTCTTCTTCGGCACCGTTTTCTAAAGTTTATTTAGGTATTTTAAATCAATATTTATACTTTTCATTTTTCTACATTAAAATTTAAAATCATGTGGAAACTGTGCGTACAGTGTAAATTTACATTAACATATAATAATAATATTAAAAGTGTTCCAATTGTTTTTTTTTGTTTTGTTTTGTTTTTTAAAAATGTTTTTTTATTGCATTTATATTATAGGAACCCAAGCAAATGCTTCATCCTACTCCTTTTTGGACACAATGAATAAATTCTGATCTTGTTTATTATTATCATTATTATTATTGTCTTAACTATTGTTTCTGTTATCTCGAGAATATCATTGGTTCTGTCTGATTTAAAAAAAAAAAAAAAAATCATTTTGTTTTTCGTTTGTTTTGTTTGTCTATTATTTTTATTTTTTTTCCTCATGTCCAAATAAAGCATTCATTCATTCATTCATTCATTCATTCATTCAAATCCTCAGATACACCAGGGGTGGGCAAAACTGGTCCTCGAGGGCCACAGTGGGTCCTGGTCTTTGTTCAAACGGATTCAGGACAGACAGTTTAACCAATGAGGTTTCAGCGGAAACAAGAAGCAACTGACTGCAATCAACTGATTGCACTTGTAAGAGATCTTAAGCTCGTAACTAATTTGTTACTTTAAGGTGCCTTCGACACCATGAAAAAATCTTAATAGCATTAATATGTGAATTAGAATCATATTTTGAGACGATTCCACTTTTACAACAGTTTGGCAAACTGCAGATGACGAGAAATTAGTCTTTTAATCTGCCATTTAACCCTGCCTGTCATTATAGCGCTCTAGCGTCCCCAGCTGGCGGAAGACGTCGGCTGGGTCACGATTTCATCTGATTTAGAATTCAGAATTCATTGAGGGGGAATTATTCAGAATGAGGAAAATGCGACAAAGAGAGCAGCAAACTGTCATTGTTTAAATCTCTCTACTCCAATACTTATACAGGATATTCTTTTTATCCAAGTATTTTTCCCCAATTGCTAAATAAATGGTATGGTTATGACAAATAACAGTCTTGTGCTAAATGGAGTATGAAATATTCAAAATGCATTTATTCAGTACTACATGGTAAAATTACTCCATAATGGTCAAAACTATCGACTTCTTACACCTCCCGAACGATATTTTATGCCACTGGAGTTAGTCCGGCTTTTGTCATTTCCCTGCCCCGGCTTCGGAGAGCGTAAACAAACCAGGAGGTGTGACAGCTAGCTGACATGCTAAATCAAACCGAGCGGCGTTTCAAATCATTATTTGTGCCTTCCGAAGCGAAAAATCACACAAATCTTCCCCCGGATCATGTCACACGTCAGCGGGGTTGTCGATTGTCTTCACTGATCGGCAACTCCTCCGGCAGCGAGCAAGTTACAGCTCGTCGTTCCCCTGCTACGGGAAGTGAGCTTGTTTGCCGGGGAAGCAGCAGGAGAATGACCGCTGGACAAACTGGCCGACGTCGGATGAGCGCATAGCTGCCCGAGCCCAACCCGACGATAGTGGTCTATTGCCGTGCACACGAAGAGGGCAGAGGGGGATGGAAGTCTGGACGATATGGAGAACTACACGAGCATAAGCCTAGTATAGCGCTCTCCCGGCGGGCACGCAAAGAGGACCGAGGGGGCTGTGCGGCAAGCTGACGGTCGTCGGCCGAGTGGCATTCTCGGTGGACAAGGAGCATTGTCAGCCACAAAATGCAAGCCACCTCCGTATTAAAATGTGTGCAATGATCCCAGTATTTGACATAATACAAAACACGATGTTTACTCACTTCCTCTTGAGTCCAATGGTCCCATGTCGGACTTGTTTTGGCCAATCTCGGGGTGGGGGTTTTTGAAACCCAAAAAGGCTCACACGCCTCTCCCTGGTGCAACAACAAAACCTTGCAGCACATTTGGCTGGCACGATGCGAAAAATAAACGAATTAATCCACAAAATCAGCTGAATCCGCAGTCCATCTGCATGCTATAAAGCAATTCTGTATTGTGAGATGCTGACTCGGGTGACGTCACATTCGTTTTCCCCCCTCAAAACAGTTATTCATTTTCATGGCGCTGGATTTAAAAAAGCCTATTGTAGCACACTAGTTCTTGTTTAATTAGTTTTCCATCAAAACTTGAATTCAGGTGATATAAGTTGACTTCAAAATTCAGGTTCAGCCAATCACCATACCTGTCAACCCGAGGCCGTTGGCAATTTTACAAACAGTGACGTATGCTCTTACAAATTGGTGACTTATCTTACAATGTTTAGCGTGCAACATGAAACAAAAATAAAACTCAATTTTTTAAATAATATGAATTTATTGGTAATATTGTAACATACTGTATAACCTGGTGCAATCAAAGAACAATCAATATCTTCAGCTACATCATGGTAACTAAAATTTGTCTTTTGATGGCTGCACTTCATGGCACTTCAGCTCGCAATTCAGTTTAACTTGAAGGTAGTTTGTTAGTGTGTCGAATTATGAATGAAAAGGTCAATTGATAAAATTAACTTACTGATGCAATCTTTGAGTCAGGGAACATTTCTTTTGCTAATTCTGAGAAGTGATCAGCAATAGTTGCAGGCAAATTGTGTTCGGCAACAAATTGGCAGAATAAAATCTCCGCTTTTGTCACTTTTCATTCTGCAGACTTAACTTTATGACCAATGTTGTTATTCTTACTTTTAAAAGTAATTAATTACAGTTACAAATTACTTCTCCCAAAAAGTTATTGAGTTAGTAACTCAGTTACCGGAAAGTAAGACTAATTAGTTCCTTGGCAAAGTAACTGGTGTTACCTTTCATGTTTAAAAAAACAACAACAAAAAAACATAGTAACCTTTGCTATGTTTAGAAGTCATTTAATGTTGTGAATCAACCGTTACAGTTGTTTAAATTGCTCCCGTTTTTGCATTTGTTCCTGTCTACTTTCGACGTGAAAGTTTTAAAACTATTTCATCATCTAAAGATAGATTCAAGTCAAGATTCTGCCGATTTAGGAGTATTTTAGACAAAAAGTTACTTAGGTTAGCTAGGAAGGTTCATTACTTCTGAGAAGTATACTGCTTTAAAATGGCGGCTGTTTACCAACGCCGCCGAGGCTGTCATTTCGCATGTAGTTCTATATGCATGTGATATCTAGGCGTAGATTGTAGGCTGTCGGCTACAGTCAGGAAATATTGAAGCCACCTAGCATTGCATTTACTATAGCGTCTAAACAAACACTCTTCTCCCTCCGTGTCTCTGACTTTTCAACCAGTCATTCAACCAGGGGTCGCGTTAACTGAATATTTTCCCTCGTTGACCGGTTTTTTAAAACGGTGACGGAAAAAACTGAAGTCCATCTGTCATTTTGACAGGTTGCAATTCACACCCCAGACCACAGGGTGGCGAGTGAGCATATTAATTAGCTATTGTCTCTCTTGATGCGTGACGTTGTTGGCCTTACTCGGAAAAATGTCAAGGCAACTGAGTGTCCGAAGTTTCTTCAAAAAGCCCCAAAACGACGATGGTGTTGATAAAAGAGGTGAAAAAAGAGGGACTGATGCAGTGGAGGATGAAGGATGACAACGAATCAAGTGAA
The DNA here is from genome assembly GCF_030265065.1 of Corythoichthys intestinalis. Taxonomy (NCBI): domain Eukaryota; kingdom Metazoa; phylum Chordata; class Actinopteri; order Syngnathiformes; family Syngnathidae; genus Corythoichthys; species Corythoichthys intestinalis. Next base: position 34,406,977 of record NC_080408.1, on the reverse strand, counting down.
TCGCCGGTTCACTCCTCACTGCGGCGAGCAGTTGAAAACGCAGCCAATTACCAAGAAGGGCAGAATTGGTAATACGGTTAAAGCGGCTTAAAGCCAAAAAAGCGGACCAGACTAGCCAAAGGCTGAAATTATTTCAAGGAAAATATGGAGGGTGCCACCACTGTGTGTACTCTTTTTGCTAAGCTGAGCTCGCATACAACGGTAGCACGTCGGCTATGAACGAACACTTGACGCGCCGTCACCCAGGTGTGTTTCGGAAGACAACAGGAAACAACAAGCTAGCGGATTGTAAGTCCATACAACTTTCTAACGATTTTTTTTTTTTTTAATTGAAGTTTCCTTTATGTGCGGCGTATCAACGTGCATTTTTATTTAATAATAATAATAATAATAAATAAAAAAAAATATATATATATAATGGAATTATATAATATTTTATTATTATTAAATGTATTAGGATCATGGAAGGTCCCACTTGGGGGGGGAAATATATATATATATATATATATCCTGTATATACATAATATAATAAAAATATATATGGAAACAGCACTGGCCTGCTTACTGTAATCCATGACTGCAATAATGTTAGTTACTTTATATTATAAAGTATTATTGTATTATTGTGTATATACATACAGTGACTGCATCAAGATATAGTCATTTTAAAAATTTAAGTGACGGGTAAAAATAGATTATGACCGGATTTTTATGACCCTGTCAGTCAAAATGACAGACAACGAAAAAGTCTAGCGCAACCTCTGCATTCAACCAACGTCACGCATAGTAACGCACATTGTCTCGTTGCCGAAACGGTGACAAAATCCGAACGGAGAATAAAAAAAATGTAATGCACGAAAAACGTACAGATTTTGAACGTACGGCGTACACATTTAAAAATCAGTGCTCACTTGTACAAATTACGCCGAAAACGTACAACTTGACAGGTATGAACTATTTTGATTTATTTTTACAGTGTGCAATCAGAGGAAATGTGTGCAATATGGAATATATACTGTATAATTACTTTTTACAAAAAAAAAAAAAAAAAAAAAAAAAAAAAAGGTATATACTGTATAATTACTTTTTTCAAAAAAAATATTTGGGTCACTTTTAAATATACTTTTGAAGAACAAAGCATCATTTTTTTATGAGAAGCTGTTTTTTTTAATGTTGGTCATGAAAGTTGTAGTTGGAGAACTAAGTATTTCAGGTGATCTTCGTTTAAAAAGTTTATAAAGTACTGATATATTAAATTATAATCACTTTTGGATGACCTATGCCATCTGGCTCGGTATCTATTCCCCACAAAAGCAGGGGTGTAATGTACTCACTCAATGCCATTTTGACAAAATAGACAATTGTTTGCCTGCCCAAATAACACAAATAATCATGTACAAAACACCCTGCAGTAAATTTATTATGGTGCTAATATGCTCCATTCAACATTACGTTAGTCATATAATAGAAAAATAATTTGAGTAATGTCGAGGTGATCCTCTTTTAAATCAACTGTGGTTGTAACATTGGGCCCGTTTAATGTTATTGTCACTGGAAATGAACATGGAAATATATATATTTTTTAATGGATGTACGGATTAAACCTGGAATTTGGCAGGGGATTTCAAGGGATTCTAACGTGAAAATGAAGCTGCATGGAACAATCTACACGCAGCCACGGATCAGACCGAGTGTGTGCATCATTCAATGAGGTCCAATCCTCTCTGTCACGGCACCATGGAGCTTCAGCGCTAGGGAAAATGGACCGACAGCTCAAAAGCGCTGTTAACACATTTTGCCTTTCAACATAAAAAAAGTCAAAGATAAAAACCCAGAAGAAGAGCAGTAGAAGAACTCTTATGCAGTAACAACATCGTATCAAAAATTTTTTTCATTTTATTTTAACAAGCCAATATACTTGTTAGACAAGTTTTACAAACATAATCTCTGTATTTGTTTGTCTTTGAGGTAATAATCACAAACTCCAAGTTTTGGCACAAAAACCTGGCATCCACATATATGGACATCATATTTTGGGTCACGTCGGCCACAGTATTAAAATTGGGTTAACAAGTGTGGCTTACGCGACCAAAAATGTTATATTAACATATTTGGATTATAAAGCCCACTTAAAATACTTTTCCCCCAAAACAGTACACCTTACAATCCAGTAGGCCCGCACAATATATCGTTGAACATCGCCCTGGCAATAGTCCCATCGCAGGACGTGCAATTTTTTTTTTTTTTTAATGTAAACTTTTGTTTTTTTTTTCATAAAAGCAGCAATTTTGTAGAGACATGGCTTCTTTGATCCCTTTTAGATACACCAATCTTCATCATTCACAGATAAACCCCCTTAGCATGGATTAAACAGTATTATATGAATACTATGGATGACCTGATCGCATATTTTTGCACCCGAGTCTGAGTCACCTGATTTTGAGAATCTGACGATACCAAGTCCCGATCTGATACCAAGAACAGCCTCTCAGTGACACAATGAATGAGTTGCCACACCAAATTTCAGACTTTATACCAAGCTTAACCATGATTAACACATTTGTGCCTCTGATCGTAGAGCTACCAAGGCGTCTCTGGCCAGATCAAAGCTACAAACCTGTCAATCATCGTTAACTTTAAGTACCAAACGCCAGCTGCAATGGTGACCAAGAAAAACAGTTTGGTAGGACTGCTTAGCAGCAGGGAGGGTGAGAAGCAGTATGAGCATGAAGCAGAAAAACATAAATATATATATTTTTTATTAAAAACCCGATCCTTTTAAGCCAATTCTGATCCTCTGAGAAAATGACGCAATCTGCCCAATTTGCGATCACGTTATCGGATAGGGACATCTCCAATGAATACAATGTGGTCCTAGTGAGTCAACCAAAGTCTTCCCAAACAGAGCTTTTCAAGTTATCTGGTGAAAATTCTTCTAGTTTTAATATCGCAATATACTAGTATATCGCAATTTATTGCAAACCCCCTAAAATATCCAATATCGTTCAGCCCTACAATCCAGTGACTTGATGATTTCTGGTTGTGCTTAATGATTTTAAACTTATTTTATTAGACTCAAATATAAGTAGTAGTAATAGTATAGTATAATAATAGTAGTCAAATAACTAGAGGTGGGAATCTTTGGGCACCTAACGATTTGGTACCGATTCAGACGCTACGATTCTATTATGAATCGATTAATGATGACCCCCCCCCCCCCCCCAAGCTATTAGCTGCTTATAATATTTCGTACATTATTTACAAAACGTGTACAAAAAGCTTCTCAGGCTTAGATAAACGACTATTACAGTATCATGTTAACAGTACAAAACAGTAAATAAAATACTCAAGTCCCCATTCTGTATCAGCAGCTTTAAATTACATTCAATTAATTTAATGTTGTGAATCAACCGTTAAAGTTGTTAAAATTGCTCCCGATATTCCATAATTTCCCTACTGTCTAATTTCGACATGTCAAAGTTTGAAAACTGTTTTAAAGATGGATTCAAGTCAAGATTTTGCCGATTTAGGAGTAGTTTAGATAAAAAGGTAATTCAGTTCGTTTGGAAGGTTTGCTACAACAGTCTTCCAGGGAAGTCTACTGCTTTAAGATGGCGACTGTTTACTAACGCCGGCAGGTCTGTCATTTCGCATCTAGTTTTCTCTTCATGTGCTGCTAACGCCGCCGAGTCTGTCGTTCACATCAAGTTCTTTATGCATGTGATATCTACCGTAGCATTATGTGTGGGTGTAGTTTGTAGTGGCTGTCAGCAGCAGTCAGGTATTATTATTTTTTTATCTAGCGGCATGAGTTGAGCCAGAGCCGTGAGTTGAGCATTGTCATTACCCGGGTAATGACAAGCAAGATGTTTACTCTTGGACCGTTCCTCATTGCGTCCCAAAGACCATGCTAACTGTGTTTTAGTTCCACTTTACTTGACATATTTCAATAATTGGAATTTGGATGTTTGTGACTCGAATCTTCCATGGCCGAATTGTGAATAATCTAAGAATTGGAAATTTCGCACACCACCACAAATAACTAATATTATTGCAGTTTACAGAGTTACTTACAATAGAACATAGAAGAATAAAACAATTTGCAATTAAAGGAGTAGTGATTTCATAGTAGTATTTAGTAGTTTAAAATCATTTAAATAGGACGTAAATGAAACAACAACAAAAAACTATATAAATTCATGATAAAACAATAACCATGTTAAAAGATGAAACAAATGATAAAAACAGTGCATTGATGCACTAATGCGCCATGTAATCTTTTGCGCCTTATAGTGCGAAAAATACATAATATTTAACGCATTGTCTCACTGACAACGATAGACGTCCAGTGATGATGACGCTTTTATTTCAAGCATGCACAAAAGAAACAGAATTGCAGTATAGTTCAGAACAATGTTGTTTTCGTCAACGATGACGATAACAAAAATATTTCGTCAACAAACAATTTTTTCGAGACGATGACGTCACGATGACGAGACTAAAACATAACGAGATGGATGCCAGTTGTCATCTGACGACACGAAAACGAGATGAAAATTCGCCATAGTTTCCGTCATAAATTCACAATGTGTGATATTTCTTACTGTATGTGTAGTTAGAACGCATTTAGCAGCGTTTGGTCGTGTCACTCATGCGACGTGCTGCACTCCCCCTAACCCCCTCGGCCCACACACAGGCTTAAGCGTGTGCTCATTCCAGGCTCCTTTAGTGAAACGTGTCAGGTGCTGCTTGGTAAGTTTTTTTTCTTCTCTTCTGTGCTGAATGATCATCACACACGAAACTAAGTTGTGGCGTTAGCATAGCGTTCGCGTTAGCATTAGCATTTAGCGCAGTGACTCGGTGTTTTCTTCAACTCTTTTAGAAAACATTTTACATACAGTTCATGGCGTCCAGGCGAGTTTAATCAATTTAAAAAATATGCGTTTTCCTGCTGAGTATGTATTATCATCAGTGTTGTTAATTTTACTTTAAAAAAGTAATTAATTACAGTTACAAATTACTTCTCCCAAAAAGTAATTGCGTTAGTAACTCAGTTACCTGAATGTAAGAGTAATTAGTTACTTGGCAAAGTAACTAATGATATATATTTTTTTTTTCTCAAAAAAAAAACAAAAAAAACACACAGGTCACACAATGTGAAGCTTAAAGGGTTTGGGGGACAATTGGCCCTAGCCCAATTCTTTACCCTCCACTTAACTAGACACAAGGGTACTGCGATAACTAGCTAGTAACCTTTGCTATGTGTGGAAGTCATTTAAAGTTGTGAATCAATCGTTAAAGTTGTTAAAATTTCTCCCGTTATTGCATTAGTTCCCTTCTGTCTACTTTAAACATGTGTAAGTTTTAAAACTGTTTCATCATTTAAAGATAGATTTAAGTTAAGATTTTGCCGATTTAGGAGCATTTTAGATTTTAAAAAAAATTACTTAGGTTCGCTAGGAAGGATCTCTACATCAGGGCCTTCCTGAGAGGTCTACTGCTTTAAGATGGCGGCTGTTTACAAACGCATGTAGTCCTTAAAACATGTTGGCAATGCAGCAGTGTCTGTCATTTGCATCTAGTTCTATAATATGATATCTACCGTGTCATGTGGGTGTAGTTTGTCGGCTATGGCTGCAGTCAGGTATTATTGGAGCCATCTAGCATCGCGGTTGCAACGGCGTCTTCCCCACTCCTGCTCTGCTCTCGTCCCCGTGAGTCCGTTTCTCTCAGACTTTTTTTTATTCAAACAACTTAGTAACGCATAGTAACGCACGCCTTTCCCGCCTCAGTAACGGTAACGGCGTTGCCAAGATGAGAAAAGTAATTAATTAGATTACTCATTACTGAAAAAAATAACGCCGTTAGTAACGCCGTTATATTGTAACGCCGTTATTAACAACACTGATTATCTTCGTGAAAATGGTGATGTCCTTATATTGCCTGGTACACCAGACTCAACGCTGTTCCAGCTATTGAGTCTGGCCACCATTCCCACGGATACAATTTCCAGGGCGGAGCAAGTCACAGCAAACAGACAGCGGAGTGGACCAATCAGCGACGGGCAGACGTGACGTTATTAACTGACGACGGAAGCACGAGGGACTTGCGCGCGGAAGTAAACATACGAAGAGAGCGGAGTTTATTCAACATGGCTAGCGCGAGACAGACTATTGTCAATGACTCGTGTCGATGTGTTTTTGGTAATTTAAAACAGAATTTACCGCGGATTGGAACAGGTTCTCGGTTATCCCGTTGACCATCTGTGTTGTGGAGACGACTTTCGACGCGCAAGAGTGACCTTGCTCGTTAAGAACACGTCACGTAAATAAACGAATCTGATTTGTCGATTGATTTTGTACCTGCTCGAAAAGGCCGTTAATGGGATGGTTCCCAGACTATTTCTCTCAGTGTTTGAAAAATACAGGGAGAATAGTTTGGCAGAGCCAGGCAAGTCCTTATAGACATTATTTGCTTGTCTTTCATGTTCATTCGAATTTGTTAGAAACATTTATTTATTTATTGTTGGACTAAAACTTTTGAAGTTAAGAGACGAAAACATTTTGAGAATTGCTGACTAAAATTAGACAAAATATGTCTGATTTTTCGTTGACTAAAACTAGACGAAGATGAACACATTTTGAAATGACTAAAATATGACGAAGACTAATGTGTATTTTTGTCCAAAAGACTAAAACGAAAATTAAAATAGCAGCCAAAAACAACGCTGTTTCAAAAATAATTATTTGCACTCGAAAAAAGTCCAATTGATTTAAAAAATACCAGCTGTGAATAATCACCTTTTATCGCCATTGATGGCGCTAAACGTCCAATCTATTTTGGCTGGGAGGGTTGGCAGCGATCATTTTCCAGCTTTCCCAGTCAAAAGGGATTGAACATCTAGCACCGTCAATGGCAGCCACTGAGTTGAATGAGTGCCCTATAAAGGTTTAAGAAACGTCTTATTTTGTTACAGACATCGCTTGGATTATCCAAAGCCTTTTTTTTTCCTTGCATGCTTTTTAAGTCAATTTGTCTTTTGAAGAATTTTCAAGAAGAAAGGCAGTGAGAGTCGCGGTGCCGCTTGTAACACATAGTGTCATAAAATGTATGACTGTGATCTTTGTAATTAACTCCAGTCAAACGTGACATTGATCAACAGAGGCGTCGCCGCTTTTTGTAAAGGGGAATAAGCAAACGCGCGAAGGGTCAACCAGTTTGGCTGCAGCGACACCTTCGCGTCATTGTGCCGTTTGATTGGCTCTGGAGAAGCGTCTGGCGAGGCCGTATTTGGCGTGTCAGCGGCGATCCATTGCGAAGAGAAAGGCCCCGCAAAATAATCATCAAACACTCTCGCCTCCGAGGAGCAAAGCTGCCAGCGCCGCGAAAAACCGACAGACACGTTCCCGCTCTGACAGCCGACGTTGGCGCGGCGGAGGTAAACGGACGGCGGCCCCTAACGACCGCCCCCCCCTTTACCCCCACGCACACCCTCTGTTTCAGCGGACTGAGAAAAGCCATTAGCTGCCGCCACATTACCCCGCCATCCCTCACATGCTGGATGGCTCCTCTCTCCCATGAGCACCTTGCTCCAGTCACGCCTGCTGGTACTCGCCTCTTTACCACCTCCTCCTCAAACTCATCCCCCTCCCTCCCTAGGAAATCCCAAGCTCCATACATCACATTTAACACTTTGACACTAACAGTCTATAATGTTTCTATTCTACAAAATCACTCTGCCAACTCCGGGATAGCAGAGCAAAGAGTGAAGGAAATAAATACCACTCATGGCCGCTGGCAGTAAATTCTAAAGGAAAGGAGGAAATGACAAAAAAAAAAAGAGAGCTTCTTATACACTTATGTGCCCCGGCACGGTGGGTGGGTGGGTTTTCTAGGACCCCCACGACCCCCCGTCTGACAGCCAACGCTCTTCATGTTGACGCCTTATAACCGAGCCATTAAAGCGTATTTTCGGAGACTTGAACTCTCTTCGCTGAGCACTTTACGGCTGTATAAAAGAAACATTTCGCCACTTTAAATTATTCAAATCAAAAAGTGGCATGAATAAATAAAAGACAACTGAATAAGTGATGTGACAAGACACATTTAAGGCGTGACCTTTGAGAGCGCCTCCCAAGACAAAAAGAGGGGCGCACTTATAGAAAAAGACATTGTTGCATTGTCATTAGTGAACCAATTTCCTATAGACCCTACCCACGTGACGTCACAACTCTTTCCTCCTGACTGGTGCCGCCCAATTGTCCGTCAACACATCATGTTTACCTGTTACAGCTACGTACATTCCTCCTATTTACGACGTGTTTTTCTGCTCGTTAACATTAATAATCAAAATGGTGAAGGCGTGTGTGGCGGTCGGTTGCAATAACAGAGAAGATAGACGGAGAAGACGGAGAGACTTGAAGTTCTACCGGATTCCGAGAGACCCGGAGAGCAGAGAGCGAGATGGGCTGCTGCAATTCGACGAGAAAACTGGGCTCCAAACGATTACCACAGATTATGTAGTAGTCATTTTATATCTGGTAAAATGCATTTAATATATATTTAGAGGGTTTGGGGCTGACAACCACAATTAAGATCATTGCTAGGCTAATCGCCGACAACATACACGTATGTATGTAGTGAGAGTGCTATCGCTAAACCATATAAACATTAAAAGCTCCATTGACAAACGACATGAAATACATTAGACTTGACAGTGGATGTTAGCAATAACAAAAGATTTTGAATTGAAAATTTCGTAACTCACCTTTCCAAGCACAAGATAGATTCCTGCCGAATTTTCGTGGACGAGGACCTGTTTCACCCAACCTGCAACGCAGTATTTATAAGCCTCCAAGCTCTTAAAGTTTTTCAAACTTTCGTGAGAATAGGCTGATTTTGTGTGGACAAGATAGTTGTACATATCAGGGTAGCTAGCAGATGTGAGGCAAATACGGCGGAGACAGCGGGTCGAAAAACATCGATTTAGGCATCAAATATGGATCTGGCGAATGGATAAACTGAAGCTTTTCCACATAACGCCTCTTATGCAACGCATCAAGTGAGTTTACGGCATCCGAAAGCACCGGGTCTTCCATGAAATGCATTATAAATTGCTCGATCAATTGAGACCATTGATAATACAGACACAAAATGACGGACAAGGGGGCGGAACCATACAGCGAGCACGTGATTTTGTGACGTCGGTGGGTAGGGTCTATAGCTCCCTTCATCGCATTTACACCTACAGTGAGGAGCAGAAGTATTTGCACCCCTTGTGATTTTGCAAGTTCACCACCTTAGAAAATACTTCGAGGTCTGAAATTTCAAGCATTTCCACTCATTGAGACACAATCTTTAAAAAAAATCCAGAAATCACATTGTATGATTTAAAAAAAATAATAATTATTTGTATTTTACTGGGGTCCATAAGTATTTCTACCCATGAGAATCAGCAATAATTATGACAAGCAAAGAATTGTCAGTCTACCTTAAAAAAAAGTCCACTTTTACCCCACAAGTAACCAACAACCCACCACCCGTTTGAGCTCATTACTGTTTCCTGTGCACGCCACAGTCCGTCATAATCCAACTGCTACCATGGACAAGACCAGAGAGCTTTCAAAAGGCACCAGAGAAAAAAATTGTTGCTCTCCACAAAGCTGGAAAAGGCTATGGGACAATTGGAAAGCAGCTTGGTGAAAATAAATCAACAGGTGCAGCAATTGTTAGAAAATGGAAAAGGCTAAACATGACTGATAAACTACCTCGGACTGGGGCTGCATGTAAAATCTCTCCTCGTGGGGCATCACTAAGAGAAAAGTGAGGGCTCAGCCTTGAACTACATGGCAGGAGCTGGTAAATGACATGAAGAGAGCTGGATGCACAGTTTCGAAGGCTACTGTCAGTACAACACTACGGTGCAATGGTTAAAATCATGCATTGTTCAGAAGATTCCCCTATTTAAGCCAGGCCTGTCTGAAGTTTGCCAGGGACCATCTGAATGATGCAGAAGGGTCATGGGAGAAAGTCTTTGGCTGGAGCTGAAACGTCGCGTTTCTCAACAACAGCCCCGAAACCTGACAGATCTAGAGAAGTGAACCCCAGTCAATTACAAATAAATTATTGAAAAATCTTACAATGTGAGTTCCGGATTTTTTTGTTTTTGTTTTAGATTATTTCAATAAATTGAAATGCATCTATGATTGAAATTTCAGACCTCAACCTATTTTGTAAGTGGGTGAAATCACAAGGGGTGCAAATACTTCTGCTCCTCACTATATGTGCAATTAAGCATCTTCCTTGAGCCTCAGATGCATTTTTTGAAATGTTGGAGGAAGCTAAAATATGACAGAAACAACCAAGACATTCAGATCAGGTTGTTTCTTGGTTACATGAAGATGAGTGACTTCCTGGATTGACGAAGAATGCCAATGTGACGTCAGCGGGATAATCATCTTCAGTATACAGAATGTGGAATTACTGCGGATTCATCCGATTTTGCGGATTATTTCATTTATTTTTCCTATCACGCCAGCCCGATGTGCTACAGGCTTTTGTTGCGGCACCAGAGAGAGGCGTGTGAGCCTTTTTGGGTTTCAGAAAGTTCCCGTTCACCGCGGATAATGGCCAAAACAAGTCAGACAACTGTGGGACCATTGTGAGGTGAGAAAGGTACGTGTTTTATATTATGTCAAATACTGGAATAATGGCACACATTTTAATAGGGAGGTGGCTTGCATTTTGTGGGTGACAATGCCCCTTGAACACCGAGAAGGCCACTCGGCCGACGACCGGACTAAATCTGGTGGCATAAAATACCGTTCGGGAGAGGAAGAAGTCGTCAGTTTTGACCATTATGCAGTTATTTTGCCTTGTTGTACTGAATAAATGCATTTTTAATATTTCATATTCCATTTAGCACAAGCCTGTTATTTGTCATGGCCATACCATTTATTTAGCAGTTGAGGAAAAATACTTAAAAACAATATCCTGTAAAAACATTGGAGTAGAGAGATTGAAACAATCATAACATTTTGCTGCTCTGTAGTATTTTCCTCATTCTGAATCTTCCCCCTCAATGGGCTAAATTCTAAATCAGATGAAATCATAACCCTGCAGACGTCATTTCAGCTGGGGACGCTAGAGCGCTATAATGACAGGCGTGTCTAAACAGCAGATTTAAAGACTAACTTCTCGTCATCTGCGCTTTGCCAAATTGTCGTATATAGGCGAATCGTCTCAAAATATGATTCTAATTCACATAATAATGTTATTTAAAACTTTTTTTTTATGCTGTTACAGGCACTTTAAATGGCAGCCATCCCCAGCCAAATCCCCTGTTAAGTCCAAGAATAGCTATGTTTAATATTCCTAAAATACAAGTAGTGTTGTGCATTATTTATATGACACCTCAGTAAAAACTCATTTGATCGGCTGTTTGCAATTGATCATAGTCCTATTTTGCCTTGACGTCATCATTAGTAAAATTTGGATCTATTTACCATGCAATTTTGGATCCATACGTTTTTGCTCT